>NW_022589704.1:791380-1014141 GCF_004348235.1 Phoca vitulina | reverse complement strand
ACACAGGTAGACAGGTGTGCCCCCAAAGCTGACACAGGTGGACAGGTGTGCCCCCAAAGCTGACACAGGTGGACAGGTGTGCTCCCAGGCTCACACAGGGGACAGGTAGGCTCCCAAAGCTGACACAGGTGGACAGGTGTGCTCCCAAAGCTCACACAGGTGGACAGGTAGGCTCCCAGGCTGACACAGTGGGCAGGTAGGCTCCTGGGCTAATTTTATTGGTACTCATCCTTGCTTCTTATAATAGTATAAGCGTTTCTTATAATAGGCTTGGTTTTTACTTCATTAAAGAGCTAAAACTTCAAAAAGTTAACTCAAAAATTATCATTGCTTGTATTCTAAAACTACTTTTTAAAGAAATGCTGAGCCTGTCAAAGGCCGTGGTGGGGCGAGGGAGGGCGAGGGGTGGGACTGGTGGGGGGCCTGCCCCCCCCGACTCCTGCAATGCACCCTTGTGCCCAGAAGGAAGAAGTTGTGCAATAGCGAGGACAACTTTGAGATGTGCCCGCTCTGCCTGGACTGCCCCTTCTGGCCGCTCTCCAGCGCCTGCACCCTGGTCCAAGTATGGAGCCAAGTGGGTGAGGTGAGGAAGGCAGCTCCCCTGGCTTCTGGTCCTGCCCCGTCTAGAACCCCAGCCTTGTCACAACTGAAGGCAGACTCCCTCCTGCCCCCGTGAGTTATCTAACCTCTGTGGCACTGTTCCCGCCTGGATCGGTGCCCCTACGTTTAGCTCTCTTCTGGTTGTTATGTATAACCAGCCAAGGTCAACGGGAAGGCCTGCCAGGGCAGGCAAGCCCCGAAACTCTCAGGGCACAGACTGAGCAGGAGCCAGGAGGCTCCTTGGAGTCCCAGAGCCCCGCACACTGCCTGGGCACGTCAGCTTTTCCATAGGAACAGTGGCCTCGTGGCCTTGCCTGCATCCCCCACACACTGGGCCTGGAGCCCAGGTGCCCAGGATGGGCCCACAGACCAGACACACTTTGACACACTTCTGGGACCCCATCTGACCCAGCTTCCTAGGGCTGCTGTCACCAGTGATCATACCCGAGGGGCTTAAAACAACAGCACCCTGTTTTCTCATAGTCCTGGAGGCCTCAAGTCCAGGATCGAGGTGCTGCCGGGTGGGGCTTCTGGAGAAGCTGTTCCGTGCCCCTCTCCTAGTGTGTGGGAGCCGCGGGAGTCTTTGGTGTCGGCTGGCTTGTGTCCCTCCAACCTCTGCCCCTACCTTCCCTGGCCTTTCCCCATGTGCAGCTCTGTTTCCCCTGCTTGTCAAGGATCTGTCTTCGGGCTTAGGGCCCCCCGTCCAGGCTGCTCTCGTCAGGAGGTCCTTACCTTAGCTACAGATGCAAAGGCCTTTACTCCAAATCATTCTGTGATTCCAGGTGGAGATATCCTTTGGGGCCCACAATTCAATCCACTATAATCCACACTCTGGGCCCCAAAATTTCATGTCCATCCCATATGCCAAATACATTCACCCCCACCCAATATCCCCCAAAATCTCAACCCGTTACAGCATGAACTCTGAGTCCAAAAATCTCACCAGGTCTGACAGTCCTGCGTCTCATCCCCCAAATCATCTCAGTCAGGCGCGGTGATGCGGGACCCCCAGGGGCAGCATCCCTCTCCATCTGTGGCCCCGGGCACCCGGGAACCAGCCACCTGCTTCTGAGCACCGTGCCGCACAGGCCGAGGATAGGCATTGCCATTCCCTAGGGGAAAACTCCCTGGGACTGAAGGGGCCCCGAGGCCCGAGCAAGCCGGACACCCCGCCCCGCCCCCGCCGCGGGCTGGCCGGCTCTCGGACCACGGAGGCACCGTCTTCTTCCGCATGTTCGTGGCTCTGCGGGCCGTGCTGCTCCTGGAGTTGTGGAAGTGCAGGAGCGCCACGCCGGCCTACGGGTGAGGACGAGCCCTACTTCGCAGAGAGGGGCCGCTTGCGCCAAGTGCTGGCGGGCTCCATGGTGGTCGTGATGATGGTGAGGGACACCCGCGGCCCTGGCCTCCCCTCCCTGTCAAGTCTTCATCCTCCGGACCATGTGGGGCACATTTTGTCACCCCTTCTCCCCTGGAGGCCGGGAGCCTGATGCCTCCTCCGTGACCCACAGGACTCTCACAGCCCCCAGAAAGGCCCCTGGGTGCCTGGGCTCCAGAGAGGGGACCAAGCCTGGGGTCAAGCTAGGGGTCCAGGCTGCAAGAGGTGCGTGTGGGCCAGGCAGGGGGCTCTGGGAAGGTTTCCCCGTGGAGGCAGGCCTGGGGCATCCTTCCCCCAGCACAGGGCTCCACCACACCCTGCCTCGCCTCCAGCCAAAGGGCTTCCTGACGGGACCAACCTCCCTCCCCCTCCAAGATGTTAGCAATTCCCAGTGTTTGGTTGGTCGGGGGCGGGGTGGGGGTAGGAGGGATGGTTCTCCAGCATCTAGGGCCAAGAACAATGTACAGTGGCCCCTTGACACCCAGATGATGCCCACCCTCTATTCTGAATGCCCTTCCTCCCCGCCCTCCCCCACTCTGCCCTCCCTCACCCGAACACAACCTGGTTTAGAGGGTGTGGCGGTATCGGGGCTCTGCATGGGGGCTCAAGCATCTGGCTGCCCCACAGGTGGCCGTGGTCGTCATGTGCCTTGTGTCCATCATCCTGTACCGGGCCATCATGGCCATCCTCACGTCCAGGTCGGACAACACCCTCCTCGCAGCCTGGATAAGCCTCTACCTGCCTAGCTGGTGGGTGGAAGGCTCTGGACCACCCATCCCCCACTCCACTCTGGACCCACCAACTCCCACCAGGCCTCACGCATCGCCAGCTTCACAGGGTCGGTGGTGAACCTGGTCTTCATCCTCATCCTCTCCAAGATCTACGTGGCCCTGGCTCACATCCTGACAAGATGGGGTGAGTGGCCCAGGCCGCTGGGCACTGACCCTGGGACCAGCCCAGCCCTGGCAGCCAGAACACGACTTTCTCTCCCATCTGCAGGGTCCTTATGTCTGAGTGAGGCACAGGTAGGGCGTGTCAGACCCCCCCCCGGGGCAATTTACATAGCCATGAGCTGGGCCTCAGCAGGGGGAGAGCAGGAGACCCTCACAGCTGAGCTGTCCCTCCGGGGCGGGGGACTTGCCCACAACCCACCGTCCCTCTGCTCTTCCTGCTCTCGTTCCCTTTCTACCATCCTCTCCCCCTCCATTCCCTGCCCTGCATTTCCTAAGACAAGTGCTAATGAACCCACCTGTCCATTCCACAGATCCCTGTCTGCTACCAGCCTGGTCTGAGAGAGGGACAGAGAGCTCAGTGCCCACCTGAGGGGGGCGGACGGAGTGCTGCAGAGAAAGCGAGGGCAGGGTGGCCCTCCGGGGAGCCGGTGTCCCAGGCAGAGGCTCCGGGTGTGGGGACAGCAGGGGCAGGGCCCTGGCGGAGTGGCCCAGGGTGTTCCTGCAAAAAGCGGGCCCTGTTGGTCCCCTCCAACTCACCCTGTTTGTCCCCGCCTCCGGCACCTCCACCGCCCCGCACCCAGCCTCTCTTCTGTCCCAAGACCCTCCCCGGCTGGGTGAGGCAGCCTCACGTAGGGGGACTGAGGCCCCCTGTGCCACAGAAATGCACCGCACCCAGACCAAGTTTGAGGATGCCTCCACCCTCAAGGTGTTCATCTTCCAGTTTGTCAACTTCTACTCCTCGCCCAACTATATCGCCTTCTTCAAGGGCAGGTCAGCGCCGCTCCCTCTGGCCACGCTTTCCCCATGTTCCCCCGTGTGGGTTCTGGGATGCCATCCAGACGCCCGGGGAAGGGAGGCGGTTGGCACAAGAGCCCTGGGTGGGTTCACCCAGCAAACCAGGCTTCAGGGTCCAGCTCGCGCTTCCTCCAGTCAGGTGGGTGGCCAGTAAGTGGAAGGGCAGCAGCCCCTCCTCACTCCTGGCCTCGGAATCCCAATTCTCCTCCAGGTTTGTGGGATACCCGGGCAACTATCACACCTTGTTTGGGGTCCTCAATGAGGAGGTGAGTGTGTGGGGAGGCCAGCCCCCACCAGTGGAGGTGGAGACCCCAAGGCATGCCTCCTGAGTCACCAGAGCCCCGCAGGACCCCCGCACCACTCACCACTCCCACTCCCAGGCCCACGTGTCCTACCTGTGCCCCCGCTTCCACGGGGCCTGATGCACACCTGAGCCAGGTTCCCGCCCTGGTGATGGACCTGAGCCGCCATGGGGGAGTGGGGGTGCAGAGGCAGGCGACCCTCATGGGCTGGGTGCCAGTGGCCAGGGCGGCCTGGCTTCTCCCCACGGCTGGCCCCGGCCCCGAGAGCACAAGCTGCTGAGAGCCAGGCATGAACCTGTTTTTAACAAAGTAGAAGTTAAACCAACTTGCAGGATGCAGGATTGCTGTCGTGTGGGTCCCCCAAGCAGACCCCAAGATAAAGACTTGGGTGCAAGTAATTGTTCTGGGCATCAACCCAGGAAGCCTGCAAGGGGTGGGGAGCAGGCAGAAGGGGGTGTGCCTGTGAGTACTTGAGCCCGAGGGGGTCACTGCCAGGAGCCCCTGGGCGTGACTCTGCCCTGGACCCTCTGGGACATTGTAGAAAAACCCTCCAAATGGTCCTTGTGCATCTGGTTCCTCAGCAGGGGAAGGTCAAGCACACCTGAACCCACGGGCAGCGTGACACGTGTGCCTGGAACAGTCCCCAAAGGCCACTGCGCTGGGTCAGGGGACATGGGTGGGGCGCTACCAGCCCCTGCTGGGCTCATCACCTCTTCTCCTTTCTGAGGAGAAGGTCTCCTTCCTTCCCACAGGTCTGGCCTGTGACCCAACCCAATTGCTGACTACAAAGGGTCCACCTCGAAGGGACACTCTCCAGCCTCACGTGAGATGGGAGGGGCTTCTCAGGGACAGGGCCGCTGGGACTCCAACTCAGGGGCATGGCTGTGCGTGACATCCTGTATTAGTTAAGCAGCATTCAGTGACCAGTGGAAAAAGCTGCTAACTCAAACTGGCTTAAGCAAAAAAGGGAATGTCACTGGCCCTGGTACTGAAAACATTCAGGGCCCTGTGGGCTCAGGTATGGCTGGATCCAGGTGTTTAAACGATTGCATGGCTTTCCCCAGCACAGGCTGTGCTCTCGGGCAGGTTCTCCTTACCTGGTGGGGAAGATGCCTGCAGTTGGCCCAACACCCCCTGGCTCAGTACCCCTGTACAAGGCATCCTGTCTCAAGAGCCCCCTTAAAAGTCCCAGCCCAACTGTCACTTAACTCAGGCCAATTAGTGGGGCCTGAGTCCCCTTGGAGTCATGAGGGTTATGAGGGTCAGCCCCACATAACCCTGTGTGGATCCCCAAAGATCCCCAAAAGAAATCTGGGGTGCCATATGGCAGCACCCCCATCATCCCTCTGCTCAGTCTGTGGGGGCTTGGGTGAGGTCAAGGGAGGGAGGGAGGGTCACTGCAGTCCTCAGTGTGCCATGGATGTCTGAAAGGGAGGCGACAGCATGGCAGGCCACCTCTGAGGCGTAGAGAAGGACGGCTGGGTATGCGGCCAGTCTTTCCCCGAGCTGACCTGGAACCCTGCTGCTGTGGTGTGCAGTGGAGACCACCTTGTGGTGCAGGAGCTCCTGCTCCTCATGGTGGGCAAACACATCATCAACAATGTGCAGGAGATCCTCGTCCCGTGAGTCAACCCCACCCTGCCTGGGCAGCAACCGGGGGCCATGGGACCTAGGAGTGTGGGGGGCAGCAGCCTCCAGCCCAGCCCCAGCCTGGACGCAGAGGTGGAGGGAAGGTGGGTCCAGGCCCTCCTGGACCTCAAGGCCTCAGCTGCAGGGGAGCGGGAGGGTCTGCCCTGGCCATCTGCCCCGGGAGCTCTGTGACACCCCACCCCATGGGGTTGCTGCTTGGGCTTGACTAAGGTCTCTTGCCCTGGGGCCAGCTCTGGTGTGGGGAGGAGGCCTGGCTTCCCGGGCCCGCGCCCACCCATGCTGGCCCATCCCATCTGCAGCCCACTCGGGCTGGGCCAGGGCGTTCTTCAGCATCCCCAGCCTCAAGGGCAGCACCAGGGAGGAGCAAGGGAGGCCCCAGGCTTCAGGTGCCTTCCATCTCCCCAGTGCCACCGCCACTGGTACCACTGTGGCCCACCTTAAGGCAACTGGGCCCCCTACCAGGCTGGAGCCAACCTGGACAGCGTCCCATCCCCCTGCACACCTGATCTTCCCCTGCTAGCAGCTCCCAACTCGGCTCTCCTGGGGCACCATGAAACATAGCTGTGGGACCTTGACCACCGCACGCCCTGCTCTGGGTGCGGCCTTGCTTCTCTGCCCAGTTGGCGAAGTGAAGCGGGACTCAGGATTACAAGGGCAGGGCGTAGCTCGGGGCCTGGCGGGGACAGGGCCTGGACAAGCGACAGTGTGGCAAAGCAATATGCCCCCCCCCACGCCGCATAGGGTGGAGCGACACACACGTGCCCGCCCCTGGCACAGCAACTGCCCTCATTTGACATAGCTCTCGGCACCTGCTTAGCACTTCCCAGGAGGAACCCATTCTCGCCAGAAGCTTCCATGAGCAACGCTGACTTTCCAGAGGACGCTGCAGCGGAGCGGGGGAGGGGATGCCCCCCACCCCTGAGATGTAGATGCTCTCAGCTAGTCTGTGGGCAGAGGCTTCGCCCCTGCCCTCCCTATGGCCCAGACCACCCCCGCCCCCGAACTGTGGAGCACACAGGGCCCAGCCTGGAAGAACAAGGCCCATTTTCCCGGGTGTTTCCACCTCCAGGAAGCTACAGGGCTGGTGGCAGAAGTTTCGGCTGCGCTCCAAGAAGAGGAAGGCGGGACCTTCGGAGGAAGCTGGCCAGGGGCCCTGGGAGGCCGACTACGAGCTTCTGCCCTGTGAGGGCCTGTTCGAAGAGTACCTGGAAATGGGTAGGAGCCATGTTAGTGACCACGGCCTGGGCCAGCACCGTGGGCAGGGACAGGCACGTGTGTACATCTACCTGTGGGGACGGAGATTCCGGAAAGGAGATTGTGGGGGTTGGGGGGAGGAGCGCTTGAGAGACGATGGCCAAGGATGGGAAGGGGCAGCGCTGCGGGCACAGGGGCTCAGAAGCGGGCCTGGGGGCCTTGGATGGGGTGCCGGCAAGCATGGGCCAGAGCCATGTGGCGGGAGTGAGAAGAGGCAGAGTGCACGGGCCCTGGGAGTGGGGACAAAGGCCTGCACGAGATGCGGCTATACCTAGGAGGTGATTTTCCCCAGGGATCTTCTGGATGCCCACGCTCTTTGCTGGGGTCCACTGTGCCCTAGTCACGTGGTACCCATGCCTGTGGCTCATTCCCCACGCAGGGTGAAGCACTTTTGGAGGGCAGGGTCTGTGTCTCTGCAAGTCCAGGCTCTTACTCAGAGATAACTGAGGGGAAGCGATCATGCACACTCCTAATCTGAACCAAACACATGGAGCTCTCCCGTAGCCAAAGCAAAAGGGGTGATAGATTGTTATTATCCATCATTCTATGGATAAAAGGGAGTAGGACAGTTCTTGAGGGAGAGACATGCTTGTTCACGAGAACATGTGAGTGGGGTTGACCTCGTGTGTCCCTACTCCACCAGACAAGAAATGGGACCCCAAGCTCTCCATAATTTCACACAAGACTCAGGAACCCCTTTCAAGAAGCCATTCCTGGGCGCCTGGCTGGCTCAATCAGCAACTCTTGATCTCAGGGTTATGAGTTCGAGCCCCACATTGGGTGTAGAGCTTACTTAAAAAAAAAAAAAGCCATTCCCTAAAGCTCCCCTGAGAGGGGTGCATGGAGAAGCCAGCCCTAAATCAGAAGCAGGTTCCTGCTTCCACGGCTGCACGAGCCCAACAGGGTGTCTGAGCACTGGGGAGGACAGTTCCAGAGTCCCTGACCTCAGGGAGCACGGGGAGGTCCAAGCTTGGCCAGAGACGCCTGCAGCGCTGTGTGGGCAGTCAGGGGAGGCTTCCTGGGGGAGGGGTCTCTGGAGGTGAGTCTATCAGACGGGCAAGTGCAGGAGCAGCAGGGGTGGCCAGAGCCGGCCAGAGCGTCCCCGAGGGGCGGAGGGGAGGGGGCTGTGAAAGGCTTGTGGGAGGGCAGCGGCCGCCGCTGGTGGGCTGGCTCTGCCCCCCAGCCGGAGCGGGCAGACCGGGGGGTCACGCTGTGTGTGGGGGCCCGGCGGTGACCGCCCCCGTGCACGGTGCTGCAGATCGGCTTCGTCACCATCTTCGTGGCCGCTCTTCGCGCTGCTCAACAACTGGGTGGAGGCCCGCCCGGACGCGCGCAAGTTCGTCTGCCAGCTCCGGCGCCCGGTGGCCGAGCGCGCGCACGACGGCGGCACCTGGGCCCACGTCCTGGCGGGCATCGCGCACCGGGCGGTCGTCGGCAACGTGAGCGCCCGCGGGGCGGGGCGCCGGGGCCGCGCAGAGGGGCTCCCGCCGCCGCCCCCCCGCCAGGCCTTCCTGCGGCCTTCCCGTCCGACTCCCTGCCGCGCGCCAACCGCCGGGGGACCCGCGCCGCCACCTCCACGGCTTCGTCAACTTCACGCGGGCGCGCGCCCCGCCCACCGTCGCGTCCGCGCACAGCCGCACGTGCAGGTGGGGCCGGGGGCGGGCGGGGGCTCTGGGACCCTGGCCCTGGGCTCAGGCCTCCTGGCCGCCCAGCGACGCGCGCCCCCGCCCCTCCCCGGAAGGTGCCAGTGCATCCCAGTCCCGGTCCGCTCAGGGGCATAGGCTTATTGCCTGTTTCCATTTCTCGTCAGTTTTGCCAATTTTATTTACAGAAACTTATTTCATTTTTTTATTATGTTAATCACCATACATTACATCATTAATTTTTGATGTAGTGTTCCATGATTCATTGTTTGCGTATGACACCCAGTGCTCCATGCAGAACGTGCCCTCCCCAATACCCATCACCAGGCTAACCCATCCCCCCACCCCTCCCCTCTAGAACCCTCAGTTTGTTTTTCAGAGTCCATCGTCTCTCATGGTTCTTCTCCCCCTCCGATTTCCCCCCTTCATTTTTGCCTTCCTGCTTTTTTTTTTTTATTTGACAGAGAGAGACACAGCGAGAGAGGGAACACAAGTAGGCGGAGCGAGAGGGAGAAGCAGGCTTCCCGCTGAGCAGGGAGTCCAGTGCAGGGCTCGATCCCAGGACCTTGGGATCATGACCTGAGCCAAAGGCAGACGCTTAACGACTGAGCCACCCAGGCGCCCCTTTTTTTTTTTTTTTTTTTTTAACATATAATGTATTATGTTTCAGAGGTACAGATCTGAGATTCATCAGTCTTACACAATTCACAGTGCTCACCATAGCACATACCCTCCCCAATGTCTATCACCCAGCCACCCCATCCCTCCCACCCCCCACCACTCCAGCAACCCTCAGTTTGTTTCCTGAGATTAAGAATTCCTCATATCAGTGAGGTCATATGATACATGTTTTTCTCTGATTGACTTATTTCGCTCAGCATAATACCCTCCAGTTCCATCCACGTCGTTGCAAATGGCAAGCTTTCATCCCTTTTGATGGCTGCATAATATTCCATTGTGTATATATACACCACACCTTCTTTATCCATTCATCTGTCGATGGACATCTTGGCTCTTTCCACAGTTTGGCTATTGTGGACATTGCTGCTATAAACATCGGGGTGCACATACCCCTTCGGATCCCTACATTTTATCTTTGGGGTAAACACCCAGTAGTGCAATTGCTGGGTCATAGGGTAGCTCTATTTTCAACTTTTTGAGGAACCTCCATACTGTTTTCCGGAGTGGCTGCACCAGCTTGCATTCCCACCAACAGTGTAGGAGGGTTCCCCTTTCTCTGCATCCCTGCCAACATCTGTCGTTTCCTGACTTGTTAATTTTAGCCATTCTGACTGGTGTGAGGTGGTATCTCCCTATTTCAGCTACCTTTTAAAATATGCTGATGCAAACTTGTTCATCATAAGATGATTTTCTTAAGCTCTTCTGTTTTGGTAGTTATGACCTCATTTTCTTTTCAGATAGAATTTTTGTTTCTCTTAAAAATCAGTCTTCCGGACTTGACACCTTAACTCATTTGTTTTGTCTTTCTTGGGTTTTAATAAGCGAATTTATGTGTCTAAGTTTACTTGAACCTACCCCTTAAAAGCCTCATTTCGTTGGTAACACCTCTGTCCTTTACTTCTGAATATTTCATAACTGCAGTTGTGATCTCCCTATTTATCCACGAGTTATTTAGGAGAGTAAGCTCCCCAACGTGGAGGTTTTTTGTTTTTCTACTTTTAAAAAATCATTGATTCTGGGGTCATTGCTTGGAGCTCAGAGAGCCTGAAGAGTCTGGATTCTGGGGGTCATTGCTTGGAGCTCAGAGAACCTGAAGAGTCTAGATAGTGCAAATCTGTCACATTTGTTGAGTTTTCCTTTATGACCTGCTCAGTGGATTTTTGCTGTTTCAAGTGAACTTGAATCCTATGTTTTGAAGCAAGGCTCTCTATATACTTACGAGGTAAAGCTTTTCTGCTCAGATTTCCATTTTCTTTTCCCCCCTGCTCTGTCGGACTCCGATAGAGGGTGAGAATCTTTCCAGGAATGTAGTTGTCAGTTTCTTCGTGTACTTGTCTCCTCTTGCTTTATGTATTCTGAGGTTCTCGCAAGTTGCAAATAAGTTCTTATTTATGATTTCTTCATAGTGGATACTTTTTCATTTCTTTTTCCTTTTTATTTCTCTTCTGCTTTCTGGTAGCTGAGCAGAAGTGTTCTCTCTTTTCCTCTTTTTGCTCATTTGGAACTGATGGTGTCCATTTTTATTATTTTAGAGGTTACCCTTACATTTTTAGCATTCACTCTTATCTATACAGACGTTCCTTACCAAGCCTGTAGGGATTCACTCGTCTCCTTTCCCTGTGTGACAAGGATCTTCACACATTTACTGCTGATGGAGCACCCACCGCTGCACCTTATTACTGTTACACAGTTTTAGTTTTACTATTAAAAAATAAAAACACTTTTAGTCATTTGTTAACACATCTATTTGGTGCATTTTAGTAGCTTCTGTGGCTATGGTTTCTTCTGCATTGCCTTCCCTCTGAGTCCATTTTTATTCTTGCCTGGAATTGCACTTTCAGGAATGGTGTGTGGTTGGCAAACCCTGACATAGGTTGGTTTTTACGTCAGGAAATATCTCTGTCTTTCAAACAGCAAGCATTCAATTCTAGGTTATTTTCCCTCCTCTCTTTGGGACTATTACTCTCTTGTGACCTGGCTTTTCTTGTAGGAAGCATTGGTAGCATTAGAAAGTTTTTTCCTCATTTTCCTTGACTTGTGTTACTAACAGGTCTCTGTCATGGTAGAGTCTACTTAAAAGTTGAAACTCAGTGTATGCTTTTGATCTAAAAGGTGATGTCTTGTCTTTCTTTAGTTTTGGAAAACTCTCCACTTCATTGTTTCAAAGAGCTTCTCGGGGCTCCCGGGTAGCTCAGTCGGTGAAGTGTCTGCCTTCAGCTCAAGTCATGTTCCCAGCGTCCTGGGATTGAGCCCCCATTGGCCTCCCTGCTCAGTGGGGAGTCTGCTTCTCCCTCTCCCTCTCCCTGCAGCTCCCCCTGCTTGTGCTGTCAAATGAATAAATAAAATCTTTAAAAAACAAACAAAAAAGCCCCCCAAAAACAAACAGAGCTTCTATAGTCTGCATTCTCAGCTTCTGGAACTCCTGCCACGTTGGAGTACCTCTGATTTCCCTTCATGTCTCCTGAGGGCACGGTGAGTATTTGTTACATCTTCTGGCTCTCTGTAGAGCATTCAGGGTGACTTCAAATAATTGTCTCCGTGTCCCCACAGTCTCTCTTCTGTTGTGTCTAGTTTAGCCACTGAAAGTTTATTACATTCATGGATGGTTTTTCCCTCAATTACTGTTTAATATTCGAGATTTTTCCCCTCTACAAAGTTGGCCCTGGTAGTGCTTTCCATGGAGTGCAGCATGTAAGTTTATGTCGCACCTTATCAGAAGTACAAGAAGCTGTCAAAGGATGGCAAGATGTCAAACCAGAAATATCGAGCTTATTCAGTCAGGGAGAGCGGTGCTGGGCAGGCAAGTGTGAGTAGAGCTCGCTGCTGGTCTCGTGGAATGGCACGTTCTCACGGTTAGGGTGACACCACCCATAGAAGCACAGATTTATTGTATTAGCACATCCGCTGGACAATAGGACATTTGCCACCGCGGGGCCCCGTTTAGGCTACAGGGGAATGGGACAATCCAGCCCATCCATCCCTTTGGAACCCCAACACTGAAAGCTAAAGGTCCTGTCAGAGTACCCTGTGTAGGAATACTCCTCCTCCAGGCGCCCTCAGGTAAGCCTGGCCCAGAGTCATAGGATCACGGGAGGAAAAGGCGGAGCCCCAGCTGCCCACACTGCCTTCCCGGTCTCCTGCAGGTACCAGGCTTTCAGGGAAGATGATGAGCAGAATTCCCCGACCTACTGGAATCTTCTGGCCATCCGCCTGGCCTTCATTATTGTTTGAGGTTGGCCAGGTTCCCAGTTCCCCAGCTGGCTTCTCCTACTGCCCCCCGCCCTCAGGATGCCTTGCCACATCCACCATGTGGTGTGCAGGTGTTGGGGGGATGGGGGTGCAGACACGCCATCACCTGGTCACATCACAGCTCTCCTGCGCACGGTCTTCTCCCCACCTTGGGGACGGTCGATCCCTGCCTGGCCTCTGTCTGGTCACTGCAGAGTGTCCCAGGAGGCTCCCCAGGGCCCCAGAACCTGGGACAGGTCTCTGTAGCCGTGGCTTCCGCCTGCTCTGGGGATTTCCTCGGCTACACTGCTGTTCTCCAGCTCAGCCCACACCTGGGAGCAGGGGCCCACACCTGGCCCTGTTCAGGCCACTCTAGGCATCTGTTCTACAAAGGGCGGGTGCCTTCTGCCGCTGCTCATACTGTGTCCTGCTCCCAGCACGTGGTGTTCTCCATTGGCCGGGTCCTCGACCTCCTGGTGCCCGACATTCCTGAGTCTGTGGAGGCCAAAGTGAAGCGGGAGTACTACCTGGCCAAGCAGGCACTGAGAATGAGGTGAGCCCCTCCGCACCCCCCACCCCTCCTGTGTCACCTTCCCTTCTCCACCAGTGGCATGGCGCCTGGCCCGGTGCTCTGCCGTGCCACGTGACGGACCACGGTCAGTCCAGTCACTCCCTCCTGCACCTTTCCTGAAGACAGGCTTTCTCTGGAACAAACTGAGCAAAGGACAGCAGCTCCCTGGGCTCGGAGAAGAGTCTGGGCCCACAGCCTACAACGCCAGGAGTCGGCCATGCCTCACCTGTCCCCTCCCTCTGAGGTCACAGGGGTCACCTCAAGTTGGCAGTCACACCTGGAGGGCAGGGACTCCGAGGCCCCAGAGCTATCAAAGGCTCACTGCCCTCAAGAGACCACAGCTCACCTCCTGCCCCTTCTTGGCCCAGAGCGCTGTGCCCTCAGTGACCCTGGGTCTCTGCTCATGCACCTTACCTCCCAGGTGCTGGCTGGGGGCCCCCAAGCCTAGCTGACTGTAGCAGCAACGGCTGGAGCTGCTCCCTGCCATGTCTCTCCCAGCCCCCAGGCCAGGTGGCTCCTCTCACCCCTGCTTCCCTCCCAGCCCCTCGCCTGTCTGCTCTCAGGGCACCGATCCACCTCCCACACATGCCAGCTGGGGGAGTCACACCAGAGACCAGAACTATCTATGGATATCCAGTTACCCCTCAAGAGCATGTTGAAGCACCCTGGTTCCACGGGACGAAAAAAGACATGCCGCATGACGAAATGAGTTCTAGCACACCGTATCCGGTTTTGGGTTTTATTTTAGAATTTATAAAATTCCAGTGTCATCCATATTCATAAGCCTTTACACATGTTTGCATATAATCTCCAGATTCCAAAATTAAGGCCAAGGGACGGATCATAGCTATGGAAACACATGATACGGAAGACATTCAACAAAGGAAATGGACACGCACACCCCACCCTGCCCAGGGCTGTCCCAGCAGCGGGGTGGCTGCAGGAGACCAGGCCTGGGCAGGGTCACCAAGCAATCTTTAGTAACAACCACCAAAAACAGAGCACACAAGATCCCAAATACAGTTTAGGGAAGGGAGGGAGGGGTTTGCATCTACAACATTTAGCAATAAATGCAAATGTGCAAAAAAACCTGTTGTGAAAATTTAAAATTTACCTCTAGGGAAGGGCAGGGGTGGGGGTGGCGGAAGGAAGCTGTAGAAAAGACGAAGGGAAGAGGGGTTGGGGTAGACGTTGTGGGAGTCGGTCGGAAGGGCAGGCGGAGGGAACAAGATGGCCAACAGGAAAGGCTCCAAGCCTCATGCAGGTGGAGAGGAGGTGCCCTTTCCCAATCAAGCTCCCCAGGAGATGGAGGGAGTGCTCCTGGAGAAAGGCCAGGCAGCGCCGCCCCTCCTCCCTCTGTCTCCTCACCGGGCCTGCTCTGGGGTCACCCAGCCTGCCCGCTGAAGTGTGCGTTCTCCCCTACCCCGGTCTATCGCTCCTAGAGACGGGCACACTGCAGGCTGCCGCAGTGGACGGGAGCTTGCGAAGGCAGCTCAAGGTACACTTGTCAAGCGATTCTCAGTCTACTCAGAATCTCAGAGTCGGAAGGTCACCAAGCTTCAGTTAATGGAGCTCGAGGGTGAAGGATGGGGGCGCAGGGGTGCGCGGGCCGTGTGCGGGACACGTGTCGGGCACGTGTCTGGCCCCTAGGAACTCCAGTATCTCGGGGTGGAACAACATGACAAGGCCCAGTCACTTCTGTGGGGGCAGAGGCAGGGACGGGGAGGCTAGACAGCAAGCAAAGGGCCCGTCCTTGTTCCCACACGACACGCACACGGGCACCTCCGCACTGCCCGGGGCCCCCTTTCCTCTCCAGAGCAGACCTTCAACAAGGGGGGGGGGGGGGTGCGGCACTTTGTCTCGCCAAGGCCTGGGGTCCAACACCCAGTTACCCACCACGCACCTGAGACAGAGCAGACCCTCCCTTACCAGCAGCTGGTCCTCTGGTCCAGGCCAACCGACCACCTCTCTCCACCCCAGGACTATGAAGCCTGCCTCTCCAAGCCAACTCCCGGAGCCTGCACACAGAACAGCTGGGCATGTGTGAGAGGACAGCCTGGGTGAGCCCCAGCGCTGCAGCAAACATGCCACCACCAGAAACCTCTGAAGAGCGCTGGGGGTGGCACTCCCCTAAGCATGGGACCACGCGACGCTGGCTCTGAGGTAGAAAGGAGGCGACTCAACACCTGGCCACATGTGGGGGTGGGCACGAGGGAGGACTGGATGGTCTACCCCGCTGCTCTGCAGGCCTCCCCTCTCCGTCCCCACATTTCTCAGGCCACACCAGGCCACCACGCCAGCCACAGTGGACCCAGATGGAGACTTGCAGCCTTGCCCTCAGGCTTCGCTCACCAGACGTGGGGTCTCCAGCGCTGTGTGGTGCAGGGGTGGAGACACTTGGTGCTTTCAGACCCCAACGTGTGTAAAGCCAAGACCGCCTGAGAACCTGGGTCACCCTTCTGCCTTTCTGGTCCCCTCTGGCTCCACCGCGGCTCTCCTTTGGGTCCGGGCGCTCCCAGTGTGCACACTGGGTCTTCCTCCCCACCCTGTGGTCTGGGCTAAGTGGGCTTTTTGGCAGCTGGAAGAAGGTGGATTGCATTCGACAAGGAGGGTCTGGACGGCAGGCAGAGGGAGGAAAGGAGGTGGGAAAGGAAGAGGGCAAACGTTTTGGCTTTTATAAAGTCAAGGAAATTTATTTCCTGAGGTCATGACACAGGAAGTAGACTCAGCCACAGCTGTGCAGCTCTCATAGTGGAGGCCAGAGCCTTACTGACATGCTGGATGAGCCAGGACGCTTATAGGGAAATGTCCAATTACCTCTGTTAGTGTTCACAACAGTGGAGAGCCGTCCCAGAGCAAAGGTGTCAGGGAGCAGATCCTGAGCGCACGCGGGCTGCTGGCACGCCCGGCTTCACTGCGAGACCTCGGGGAGGGGGAGGCGTCAACAATTTATGGAGGGTCCAGCTGCTGGGTCAGATTGAAACAAACCATGTGCGGTGGGGTTTGGGGCAGCAGGCTGGAGAGGTTTCTGCTTTTTGATCATTATCGTTTGGGGCCCCATGGGAGGGTCTTGGGGGCCACCTGAGCCCCAAAGCTGGGAAATTCTTCAGAGCTGCTCATATCAGGGGCCTGTAGGGGGAAAGAGTGCACAGCTTTAGTAAGGAGCTCCCACCTGAGCAGCTTCCCAAATGGAGAGGTCAGTGCCGCTCGCAGGTGCTCCCCCCTCCCAGGGCACATGGAGGGCCAGAACAGCATCTGACCTTCTCGCTGCTGTTCGCGGTCCAGGGAGCGTCCCGGACCACAAAGCCCTTGGATGGCGCTTTGGACTCCTCGTGGGCTGGCGGCTTCATGTACAGCTGCAGGGCCTCACTGTCGACCACGTCAGCCAGCTGTGGGCACAGGCAGGGGGGAGGGGGGTCGGTCTGCAGCAGGCATGCACAACGACCAGGCTCGCTCAGGGGAGACCCTGCACCCGGCATGCCCCTGGGAGCAAATGCACATGGCCTTGCTGTCAGCCCCGGCCAGTCAGAGGCGGGGTGTCCCGGGTATAGACCTGCTGCCCAACCACAACTCACGTATTCCTCCTCTAGGTTGAGGATGTGGTCGATAGCTTCTTCCACATTCTCTGGGAGCCCCGTCACGGTGACGCAGTTGGGGTCTGGGGCTCCACTCTGCGGGAAGCGAATGTCCACCTGGAAGGAGCACGCACAGCAGCTGGAGGTGGCTGGAAGCCCTCCACCTGGGGTCTCTGAACCAGAGGCTCATGGTTAGGCATGGCTGGGAATGGTGGATTTCCAGTGAAGTTTTCCCAAGTTAACCTTGTTTTCAGGAGGCAAAGGTCCTATGCGTCAGAGCTAAGCATAACATGACAGATGCAGAAGCCGCTGGTGCACTGTGCGGGAGCCCCTCCTGCGGCCGGTGCAGGACACCGTCCAATGCTATCAACAGCACGCGGCTGTGCCCTCCGCACTGCCTCACCAACTCAGGGACAGGCACCCGGGCGCCAGAGGTCTCCCTTCCAGACCCTATGTGAGGTTGGCAGCTGAGGCAGGAAGACCTGAGGCCCTCCACTAGCCCGTGTGGGAGGAAGTACCCCCGCCAGAGCAGGAAGCATGTGCCCCATCGCACCCACCGTGCCTCCAGAACTTAATGACACCCCTCCACGGCTGGGCTGGGGACCCACCTTGAATTCATCCATTATTTTGCGGATGGCTTTGCCACGGGCACCAATGATGCGGGCGTGAACACGGTGGTCCAGTGGGACATCCTCAGAAACCATCTGTTCAAGTTCACCCACAATTTTCAATATGGCGTCCCGGGCAGCTTCTGTATTCTTTTCATACCCTGTGATGGTAATTTGGTCCTGGGGCTGAGAAAGGAAAAACTGGTCAGAAGAGGGGACGCCCCTAGAAATTCCTGGCTGGGAGCCCCAACCCAGCAGATAAGATCTGTGAGACGACAAGAGGCAGCACTGGCTTAGTGAGGTAGGCCTCACCTTGAGGGTAAACACTGACCCGCTCAAAACCAAAAAAAGCTAGAAAAGAACGTCAGGTGCTGATTTAACACAGGTCAACAACGCCTACTAGCTCCTGCCCACTCCCCTCCCACCCCCACCCCCGCCAAAAAGACACGTACGGGAAAAGAAAGGGCACCTGCACACAAAGACAGCTGAAGGAGGGGTCACAGTGTTGGTGACCCCGGGCCCTGCATCTGGAGGTGTCTTACTGGACAGACCGACCTGGAGAGAAGGTTCCAGACACCATGGCCAGCACTCCACAGCCACAGTGCGCCCCAGCCCAGGGCCTCCCTCCCACATGCACACGGACAGGCGAGGGCACCACATTTGTAGAGCGTGGGCAGCGCAGAGACACGACTCAGGGCACAAGGAACACGTGAACACAAAATCACACCCACACGCCACGTTCTTTAAGACGAGAGAACATACTACACCTAAACAAGAGCAACAGAACAAAGGACCAGAGAGCAGAAACACTTGGAAACAAAGCAGAAGAGCACAGGCTTCGAGACCTGCTCAGGACAGAGGCCACAAAGACCGCAGGAGACCACAGAGCAGCAGCTAGTCCCCTGATGCCCAGCACCTGCCACGGGCGCCTCGCCAAACACCAAGACCAGAACATTCCGCCAGCGGAAGCATAACCCTCACAGGAAAAGGCTGCGTATGAAGAAAATATGGCCACCCAACCCTCTTCGGCTTGTGAAATATTAACCACAGTGGTCTGAACCCCAAATGACAACTAAAAATGTGGTATTCACATAGAAAAGTTGAAGGAAATAAACATAGTGAAGCTGAGGAGTTTAAAAACTGAATTCTCAGAATTAAAGATATTAAAAATTATGGGCACCTGGGTGGTTCAGGTCATGATCTCAGGGTCCTGGGATCGAGCCCCACATCCAGCTCCCTGCTCAGTGGGGAGTCTGCTTCTCCCTCTCCCTGCTCCTGGGCTCTCACTCACACTCTCTCCCCCTCTCAAATAAATAAAATCTTAAAAAAAAATAAAGTTAAAAAAATAAATAAAAACATCAAAAATTAGAGGGGCACCTGGCTGGCTCAATTGGAAGAGCAGTTGACTTCTGACCTCAGGATAATGAGTTTAAGCCCCACATTAGGCATACAGCTTAAAAACAAACAAACAAAACCCCACAAAGAATAAAAAAGAACAGCAGTGTAAACGTGTCTGTTAGAAATGCAGAGGCAGACAGAAGGACGCACTTGGGGAAGGTAGGACCAGGCAGGAGGCAGACAGGAGAGGTGGGGGCTGTGGGGTGAGCCCCGACAGGCCTGCCTGCCTTTCTGAACTCAGGTAACTGCGGCTCACAGACTTGGGCCGGGGAGAGAAAGAAGGTACAGACAGACGGCCTGCCACAGTGCATGGATGCAGGTTGAAAGGCCAGAGTCTGGGGCGCCTGGGTGGCTCAGCTGGTTGAGCGACTGCCTTAGGCTCAGGTCATGATCCTGGAGTCCCGGGATCGAGTCCTGCATCGGGCTCCCTGCTCAGCAGGGAGTCTGCTTCTCCCTCTGACCCTCCCCCCTCTCATGTGCTCGCTCGCTCTCATTCTCTCTCTCAAATAAATAAAATCTTTTTTTTTTTTTAAAGATTTTTTTTTTTTTTTTTGAGACAGAGAGAGAGAGAGAGAGAGAGAGCATGAGCACGGGGAGAGGGAGTGGGAGAGGGAGAAGCAGGCTCCCTGCTGAGCCAAGAGCCCGATGCGGGGCTCCATCCCAGGACCCTGGGACCATGACCTGAGCTGAAGGCAGACGCCTAACCGACTGAGCCACCCAGGCGCCCCAAAATAAAATCTTTAAGACAAAAGAAAGGCCAGAGTCTGTAGAGGCGTGTTGGGATTTGCTGGCCACCAGATTCCGAGCAGACCATTTCTGCGTGCTCTGCACACCACTGCAGCAGACGCAGAGGCTGGGCTGCCGCCGTGCGTAAGACTGTGCTGGAAGGGGCCCCTATGGCAGCCAAGAGGACAGGCAGGGGAGTGATGGGCGGGGGAGGGTGCTCCCTGAAGGACTGCACCTGTGGGGACAACTGTGTGGGAGGGACCCAGCTGGAGCCCCAGCTTGCCTGCCAAGATGACCAGGTGGGCAGGGGAAAAGTGCCCCAGGTCCACGCAGCGATGCAGGCTGACACGGACCGAGACAGGGCCCAAAGCCCAAGCCAAAACTCGATCCTCAGAGACCTGCCACTCTGCACTCTGTCCTCTCTCCACCCACCTGGGCACATCCTAAGCTTGCCCGCTCACTGCTCCCAGGTCAGGATGAGGTTACAAGAGTCCATCTGCCCCAAAATGCTCCGGCAATGGAGTCTGACCCAAGCAGTCATTCTTACCTGGCTCCCATCGTCCTTATCTGGAAACTGAATGTTCACATCATGTTCCAAGCGGATTTGTGTAATCACTGCCCCCTTCCTCCCAATAATTTTGGGATGGTATTTGGGGTCCACAGTGACGCTCAGCTTAAAGCTCCTTAAAGCCTACAGATAAGACAAGGGTGGAAGAGTTCAAGCCCGACCTTCATCATCACATGCAACCACGTGCCTCACCCCCCTTTCTGTCCTGGACCCCAAAGGTATCCCCAGTGACAAAAATTGGACACTGATTTCCTGCTAGCCTCTGTTGTCACCCCGCCCCAGCAGCTCAAGGACCAGCCTGTAAGCAAGAGCACAGACCCTTCAGAAAGGACTACTCGGGCGCCGACAAGGCTGGCGTGGCAAGTGGTGAGCTCTGAGCTCAACTTTCTAATTGGTTTAACAGGGATCTGATGAGTAAGTATAAAAATGTTCGGGGGGGGGGGGTGTCTTTTAAGGCTGGGGTAGAAAAGCAGGCCTGAAGGAAAAGCGGGCCAGCCAGCCTGAGACATCCGCGGCCAGAGGCTGAGACCGTTGGAACCACACTCAGGTGTGTGAGGTGTGTGGGCCGTATCCCCAACACGACTCCAGGAAATCCTCCTCAGCAGGAAGCCCGTGACCCACATCATCTGTAACAGGGCTTCTGGAGGGGACAGCACCCGGCCACACCGTTCACCTTAGGAAACCCACCAACACCAGCTCTCCAGAGGGCACGTGGGTCTTGAATCCTCCTCAAAGCAGGAAAACCGAGCAGTGAGAAGGTCCACGTGGGCCCGCGGACACCCACCCTGGACCACACCATTCACGTTTGGGGGTCTTTTGCAGCAACGGCTCCCAAGCCTCTCCAACCTGACCTTTCCCGTGTGGCTGGAGGCACCACACGTGGCACGTTTACTTTGAAAAAAAGTGCTAACTAACAGGGAATCTAACTTTGCTGCAGTCGTATGGAAGAGAAAAGTGCCCTGCTCCTAACACTGCATCTGAAGAGAGGCCACTGGGCACAAAGCACAGCAGGGTCGGCCGGGTCCTCCTCCAGTCACCCAGCTGAACTGGCTGCAGCGCGGCCAGGGTGCTGGTGATGCTCTGGCAAGACGAAGGCCGAGGACCGCAGCTCTGGAGGATGCCCCCGCGGCCCAGCGGACACCCACCCGGTCCTCCTGCTCAGCTTGCAGCTCCTTCACGCGCTCCAGCAAGCCCGCCTTGGCCCGGCCCAAGTTCACGGCAAGGCCCGTGATGGCGATGACGTCGGACTGCAGTTCCGGCGCCGGCACGTGGATGTTCACCTACACGGAGACAGGAATGGACCTGATGGAGATGGGTCCTGGACGAAGACACAGGGGCGGCCGGCTGCTGCACGGCTAAGAGCAGGAAAACGCACACTGCCAAGGGGCCCTCAGGAGGGCTCCCACCCAACACTGGCTCCAGGGAAAAGACTGCAAATCACGGTACCTCAAACTCATCCATCATCTTCCGGATCCCGCTCCCCTTCTGCCCAATGATGTACCGGTGAAGGTCAAAGGGCACCTCCACTTCGATGGTGACAGGAACCAGCGCCTGCAGGGAAGACGGTCAGGGGCAGGCCTGAGAGCTAGCAGGGAGCAGAGTGACCCTGTGAGAATTAGAGGGAGCTTCCTGGAACCTTCCGTGCTGTTCCGTCTAAACTGAGACCAGCACCCAGGCTTTTAACTCAAAAGAAGACACAAAAAAAGAACATGGAATCAAGGGGCACCTAGGTGGTGGTCGGTTAAGCGTCTGACTCCTGATTTCGGCTCAGGTCATGATCTCAGGGGTCCTGGGATCAAGCCCTGCATTGGGCTCCACACTTGGGGAGTCTGCTTGGGATTCTCTCTCTCCCTCTGCCCCTCTCCCCGCTTGCTTGCTTGTGCATGCACTCTCTTAAACAAAACAAAACAAAACAAAACATGGAATCCATTTTTTTAAGATTAATGCCAACAGGGCAAACTTTCAGACAGTCAACCGCAAGCTTACACTCTTAAATGTGACAGGCCACTTACAGTAACAAAACGAAACAGAACAAACCGAATCCAGGAAAAAAACCAGAGCAATCTGAGGCTTACAGAGGGGGACCAGTGGGGCTCAGACGCAGAAGCTGGCCCTGCCTCCCGGCCTCACTGATGTCAAGGACAGACTGTGGCCAAGCCCACGTGGGTCTCAGAGATGACAGCAGCACTTAAAACAGTGCCCAACAGGTAGGTGGCACTCAGTTAAGTATTCACAGCACAAAGGACTCATCCTTAGAAGTCCGAGATAGATTTGGTTCACTATGTGACAGAAAAGGAAACCGAGGCTGGAGACCACATGCCCCCTGCTGTCACTGAAACCCGTCAGTTCCGTGCCCGCCAGCAGCCCCCAGGTGCTGGGCTCTGCGCCCCGGGCCGGTGAGACCAGCGCCACCGGCAGTCAGCGTCAGGCCGCACCCACCTCGAGGGCTTCCTTGGCGGCCTCACACTTTTCTTTCCGGCCAGAGATGATGATGATGTCACACCTCCTGGGGGAGCCAGGGTCGGCCTCTTTGGCGTCCCTCCCGTCTCCGGCATCGTCCCCGTTCTCCTGGACTGACGGCTCTACACTGTGAACTGGGGAGACGAGAGGGGGGACAGCTCACATGCCGACTTTGCACCCTCCAGGCAAACACGTGTGAAGCACCCGCCACGTGCTGAGGGGGGGTGGGAAGACCCATACGCGCCTGGCTTCCTAGGAGGACATGAGTCACCTCAACTCAGGCAGAGCTGGTTACCTTGGAGGCTGGCGTGTGGGAGGCATGGGGTACGGCACCCACTGTGTTTGAGGGGCAAGGAGACTAGAGCCCAAGCCCTGGGGTTGGGACATGGCCGTGGGGAGGGGCCTACGACACAGGCTGGGAGGGAGGAGGGGAGAGGGCACCAGCTTCTTATGCTAGGAAGCAAGCAAGCAAAACTCAAGGATGAAGGGACAGGACACTTGACACACACGCCGGCTGGTGGGGGACCAGGTGTGCACCCGAACACAAACGCAAGGCTCGTGGGGCAGGACAGAATGCAGCAGTCTGTACAACAGAAACAAGTGTGAACGAGCAACAGCGGGACGCCGAAGCAATCACAGTCCCGCACCCAACTGCGGGGAAGGTCGGCTCTGCAGACACTTTCCAAAGTGGCAAAATTTGAACACCGACTAAATTCGGTAACAGTACCATATACTGTTAGATCTTCTGATTCTGATGACGGATGTACCCCAGTTATCGCAAATGATGTCAAAAAAAAAAGTTCTCATTCTTAGAAAGGAGCCACTAAAGATAAGTTTGAAGAGTACACTCCAATGACTTAGAAAAAATGACCGTATGCATAAAAGAAGGGGGGGCAAAAGAAAACAAACTGAATTTGAATAACGAAGATAGAAAATGCATCTTTATCCTATGCAGTTTTCCTCCATATGTACTCAGAACAGCCCGTGCGCTCTCAGGGCAACAAGAGAGTCAGTGGCCGCGACCAGCTCTGTAGAGGACAGAGCACACGGAGTGGACACCATCGCCAACCGGACCAGACGCATCCACCGAGACCAGGCCACAAAGACGACACACTTGGCTGCAACCTGAGCGGGAGGCGGGTCTTGGGAAAGTCAGCTCTGAGACCCCTCGTTGTGCAGGTCACCTCCTGACTGCCTACCACCCGACTGTCCCCGAGGCACATGCAGAGCCAAGCGATAAGCAGGACGCTGGTGCGAGGGGCTGTGGTGGAAGGGCAGCCAGGGTGCCTGCCTCTCAAGGGGCAAGACCCGCCAAGTAGGGGTGCTGGGGGAGAGGCAGCTGCAGTGGACAGAGCAGAAGCAGCCCTAGCACACAGGTCACCTGGGACTTGTGAGAAGCCTCAAACCAAACTCAGGGTGGCAGCTGGGGCGGGTGCTTCCCTGCTTCAGAGGCCGCAGGTGCTCTGCCCTCCTTTGCCGCATCACCCGCTGCAAGCCGCCTGACGCTACAAGGGCACCCATCAGCCTGCAGCAACTGAGAGAGCCCACGTCCTAGGGAAGCTCCGGAACTCCCCAGGCAGGGCCCATTCACACACCTCCTGCTTCCCCACTCAGCACAGAGCTCACCGCTGGGACCCACCTGGGTTCTCCTCTCTGTCTGGGAACTTAATCTGAACATTATAGTCCCGAGTAATCTGCTGGATTCTGGAACCTTTGGGGCCCATGACAGATCGATGGAACTTCTGGGGTATGGCACATTCTATGGTCACCTGGGCTTCCTGGGGGGGTGGGGGGGTGCAGGGCACAGCAAGAAAGAAAAAAATAAAGGCAAAGGTTAACTGCTTAGGGTCAGTGCACATCCTCACCAGCCTCCATTCAGTCCTCCGCAGACACCTCAAGTGCTCCAAGTACAACAGGGTGGAGAGAGGAGGGGAGTGAGGCAGGAGCGAATGGGATGCCTCCTTCTGACACATTTCCCAGACACAAGAAAGTACTGATGACCCATCTACACAAAATGGCACCGAGGCTCGCTGCCGCCCAGAGCTGGAGTACAGCCATTTCTGTGCGTCCTGCACGGCTAGGTGCTGTCCCTGAAGGGTGGCTGCATGAGCCAGTGACAGCGAACGCTGGGGCTACGACTCCGTAAGGAGGCGCTGGGACTGATGCTCAGGGAAGTACTTCCCAGGCCGCGGCAGGGGAGTGCCAGGAGGGAAAACCCAACTGGTTTCCATTTGGATCCGCTCTGACAGGACCTCCCCTTTCGTCTCTTCTCTTCCCTTTGGAGAGAGGCTGGTTCCTTGCACAAACGGCATTTCACCACGTTTTAAAATGCTGCTGGTTAGGAGCAGTATTCCCTCCAACTGTCAGGATGAAGGCCAGAGGCTGAGAGCCCCTAGCCCCTCACTTTGCCCCTGGCTGTTGGGGCCAAGAACCCTGCCACCCTCCCAGGCACCTACCAGGTCCTCAATGATCTCCTGAATGCGCTTCTTGGCCGCCTCCACACAGTCCTTGGCACCCTTGAGGGTGACCTTATCGCTCTGTGTGCCAGAGCGTGGGAAGCTAACCATCACCCCACCATACTCTTCAGCAATCTCCCGCAAGACCTGGCCTCTTCGGATGACAAAATGGCGGTGGTGCTTGGGATCCACCAGCATGCAGTCTTCCACCACGTTATCCTGAGGCATGGAGGGAGGGGAAAAAGTAAATGACCCTGCTGACCAAGCCTGACAGGACAACCAAGGTGCAGCTCCCACCGGGCCTTACCAGGTTCTGGATGAGGGCCTCCAGCTCCTTCTGAGCCTCCCTGACAGCGTCCTCCTTCCCTATGATGGTGATCAGGTCCTGATCCTTGTCCTCAGCCGTTGGGAATATGATGCGGGCTCCAGTGTTGTCACGCACCTTGCGGATTTTGCCACCCCCTTTGCCAATGAGGAACTTGTGGTATTCTGGCTTAGCGCGGATGTCAACGGTGAAACTCTTGGTTTGCTGTGGAAACCAATCCCAGATACACTGGCCTGGTGCTACCTGCCTGGTCCCCTGAGCAGGTAAATAAGAGGGCCTAGGGAACAAAGGCCTGCGGCTATCAAGCCTCAGCAAAACAAAGGAATGGACACCCAGACAGGAAGTACTTATGGCCCCCTCTGCCGTCCAGACACTGAGATGGCTCAGAGCATGTACATTCACAGCCCCAGTCCTGCCACTTACCGGCAGTGACCCAAACAAAGCCCTGCACGCCGCTCTCCACCTACAGAGGGGACTTAAGTGAGCATGGCCTCGGGTGCTACGGGAGTGGGGGTGCCCCTGCACAGCAGGTAAGAGCCCACGGTACTGCCAGCCCCACCCCCAGGCACAGCACTCCTGCTCCTCCCCAAGTCGAGCAGAGTGCTCCCTGTCCAGGCCTCCCTCTGCTCGGGCTACAGGGGAGCCCACACACTAATAGCAAGGCTCAATCTCAATCTCGGACAGACCCAAGCCAACCAAGGTCCTCATCTGACACCAAGAAGCCAGGCCCCAGCAAAGGCCCCGACATGATGACCTTGTTGAGGATGCCAGCTCATCTGGCAGATTCACCAGGAGAGCACATGCACCTTCAGGCTGACTCAGACCCACACAATGCCTTCTCCTCTCCTTCCCTGTATTCTGGAACCTGGCACATAAGCATGAAGAAACACAAAGGAAAAGAAGGTCTGCCAGCATGCTAAAAAGTAACAAGCAAATGGATTTTGTTATCTTTGAACTGCTGATTTCCCAAACACCCCTGAGAGAGTCTTCAGACACAGACACTGGAAAATAGCAACATCATTAAAAAGCTAACAAGCTAGGTGAGCCTAGCCCAGCAACACGACGAAGGACAGCATACCTAAACCAAGTGGGGCTCATCCCGGAAAAGCAAGGTTAAACTTTAAAAAAACAAACAAAAAACCCCCACAAAAACACTTAAAAAATCTAATACATATGCTTAAAGGAGAAACCACGCTGTCATGTCAACAGATACAGAGAAAGCCTCCTACAAAGTCCCATCCCCGTTCCCGTTCCCGCGGTAGCTCTCAGCAAACTTGTAGCAGAAGGGAGCTTCCTCAACTTGACAAAGAGCTTCTTTGGAAGACCCACAGCTCATTTCCCACTCAATGTTGCAGGACTGAGCACTCTCCCCAAAGTTCGCCAATGAGGCACGGCCGTCCCCTCTCACCACTGCTCCTCAACACCGTACTGGAGGCCCAAGCGATGCAGTGAGACCACACCTACAGGTGTACTGATCAGCAGGAAAGAATTCAACTGTCTGTTCACAGACAATGTGTGTTACACAGAAAACTCAAAAATCCACAAGAAATGTTACTGGAACTGATAACTGAACTTTAAACCAGATGCATAAAACAAAGCCCATATAAAAATATCAGATATATTTCTACATGCTACAGTAACTAGAAATTAAAATGAATTAAAAGGTACCATTTAACAACAGCACTAAAAAGCAAAATAGTGAGGATTTAAATTGAACAAAATATGAATGAGATCCGCATGCTAAAAACTACAAAACACCAATGAAAAATCGAAGACTTAAAATTTAAGAACACAACCCAGAAAACTCCAAACTCCTAAGTTGTCAATTCTCCCCAATTTGATCTTTAGATTCAACACAGTCCCAGTCCAAATCCAAGCAGGATTTCCCCCTAGAAACCATTAAGCTGGTTCCAAATGTGCACAGAAGGGCGAAGATGCAGAACGGCCAGAGCAGTCTGAAAAAGCGCAAAGCTGGAGGGATCTCCCAGCCATCCCTCCCTATGGAGTTGCGGGAACACAGCAGGGTCCAGAAACAGACCCACACGTGGGTTCTGACAAAGGGGCAAAGGTGACTCAACGCAGAATTTCAGGGGTGATGGCCAAAACATTTTCACTGCAGTGGTGGTCACGTGAGTTTGTTTATGCTCATCAAAACTCAGAAGTATACACTAAGAAAGGCGGGTGTTATCGTCTATAAATCATACTTAAAAAAAAAAAAACCCAGGGGTGCCTGGGTGGCTCAGTCAGGTAAGTGTCTACTTTTGGCTCAGGTCGTGATCCTGGGGTCAAGGGATCGAGCCCCATGTCAGGGTGCAGGGAGCCTGTTTCTTCCTTTCCCTCTGCCACTCCCCCTGCTTGTGCTCAATCTCAAAGAAATAAAATCTTAAAACAAAACAAAAACAAAAACAAAACCCCAAACCAATAAACCAAACAGCAAATTTTCTGTATTGTGTAAGTAGGCTTTGACCTGCCAAGGCCTTTGTTCAGCAGCGGCAGAATCAAAGACACAAAAAGGTGTCTGAGGCAATTTCCTGACCTGCCACAACAACGAGGCGAGGATTTCTAGCAAGAGGGGGACACAGGGCCGTCACTCCCAGGCGTGAAGCTCACCTTCTCCTCGGCCAGGTGCAGGAGCTGCTTCTTGGCCTTCTCCACATCCGAGGCGGGGCCCCTGATGACAACAGTGTCACTTCCCGAGCCCTCCACCGGGAAGTGAATGTGCACCCCGCCACACTCCTCCATGATGGAGCGGATCAAGCGGCCCTTCGTGCCGATGAGGGAGTTGTGCAGCTTGGCAGGAATCGAGACCTCCAGCTCGGCTATGTTGGCCTGAAATGACACACGGTCTGTGAGGTGTGGGACACACGGCGGCACGCCCACTGCAGAGGGGCCTGGAGCCCTTGTGCTTGTGGGGACATGTGTGGGGGGCTGGGGAGGGGAGCAGCTCACACAGCATAGAAGGAAAGTCTCCGCATCACACCATAAAGCAGAGACACAACCGAGATGCCCATGGATCATCAGCCTTTCCTATTAAAACCCTGTCTGCCTCCAGTCAAGGTGAGACAACAGGGCCCAGATTTACCTCCTGTGAGAAACAATGGTGTTCAAGACACTGGAGATGGGAAACAAGCATAGTGAGCACTATGACGGTCCCCTGGCTGAGACCCTGCTTTGACGACACAGAGCTGCAGTCTGGGGAGAGCAGGACTGGTGGAAGCTGCGTGAACTGGAGTTTGCTCCCACACTGACATCACCGGGCGGGGAAGGACAGCAGTGCACAGTACTGTCTACACTCTGGGACACTGGGTGCAGGGAGGCCTCACCCCAGGAGTGGGAAGGAACACCCGAGACCAGGCACTGCTGTGACCCCACCTCATGTATCTTAAGAGCAAGTCCAAAGAGGAGCCAAGTACTTCAAAGTACCTTAGCAAAGCTAAGACATTTACAGGAATGCAAAAATATCCAGCATCCACCCAAGTAGACGTCCTAATTTCTGGCATCCAACGAAAAAATACCATTCAAAGAAACAAGAGAAATCACTCAGTGAGGAAAGAACAGAAAACAGCCCAGAAGTGACAGAGACATTAGAACCAGTGGGTTGAGAACATAACAAGCATTTTCACGACTGCACGCATGGTAAAAAAAAAACCAAAGGAAACACTGAGCGTGTCATGTGTAAAAATGAAATATTCCACCCTGAACTTCTATAGGTGAAAATGTCTGAAATGAAAAATACATTAGATGGGATTACAGGCAGATTAGACACTGCAGAAAATTAATGAATTCAAAGAAACTAATGGGGAAAAATACCACTTCTCCTTTCCACCCAAATAAATAACGTACCAGTGAACCACAGGACCACCTCCAGCCGGCCTAGCCCCAAGTAACTGGAGTCCCGACGGGAAGGACAGGAAGAACTACTTAATAATAATGGCTCCAGGGGCGCCTGGGGGGCTGAGTCAGTTGAGCCTCCGACTCTTGATTTTGGCTCAGGTCATGATCTCGGGGTCGTGAGATCGAGCCCCACAGGCTCTGCGCTCAGTGGAGAGTGTGCTTGAGATTCTCTCTCTCCCCCTTTGCTCATGCACACATTCTCTAAAAAATCAATCAGTCAATCAAGAAGGACCCCAGGTTTTCCAAATTTGACAACGTTAAAATCTTGGCATCCAAGAAGCTCAATCAACTCTAACCAACATGAAGAAAAGGACGCCCAGACACATGGTAACTTTCGTAAGGCTTGCCGCCCTTGTGACAATCCTAAATACAGCCAGAGGAAGTCTGTGCAGAGGAGGAAAGCCAAGGAGGACCTCAGATGTGTCCTCAGAAACACTGGGAAGGCCCTGAAGCAAAGTCCTAAGTCCTGAAAGAAAACCTCCAGCCTGCAGTCCGCCGCTGGGAACACAGAAAAGCTCAGCCTAGCTGGAAGATGGTCTGGCACCTCCTTACAGAACTAAACACACTCTGACTCTATGACCCGACTTACTACTAACACCGAGTGCAAGAAGCCAGTGTGAAACAGCACCGTGTTGTGGGGCTGGGGACGTGGACACGGAGACTCGGGTGATCAATGGGGGTTCGCAGCTTCTCAAGCTGCACTGCAACCAGCACAAAGTCACTTAGAGACAGGGCCTAAGTGGAGGATGTACACTAAAAACCCTAAAACAACCACAAAAATAAAAGTTATATCCAATAAGCCAAAAAGGAGATGAGTGGAGTAAGAAAATTATATTAAATCCAAAAGCAGACAGAAAAAGAGAACAAAGTAGATGGGGCAAACAGAAAACAAATGCAGGACACCTCCGTAAAACCACCATGACCAGGGGCTGGGGAGGGGATGGAGAGGGGTTTGCAGGTACAGCTTCTATTTGGGGAGATGGGAAAGTGCTGAAGACAACGGCGGGGACAGCCACACAGCTGATGCCCGGGGTCGCACACGAAGGTGGTAAATTTTGTTACGTGTATTTTCCACAATTCTAAAAATTAAAAAATTTATATTTAATCACACTTACTAAACAAATGTAATAAAATATGTAACATAATACATGATACACAGATTTACTAATGTAATTAAATGTAAAAATCTCCATTTAAAAGGCAGAGATTGGGGCATCTGGGTGGCTCAGTCGGTTAAGGTCTGACTCTTGATTTCGGCTCAGGTCATGATCTCAGGGTTGGGAGCTCGAGCCCCGTGTAGGGCTTCGCACTGGGCGTGGAGTCTGCTTGTCATTCTCCCACTGCTCCTCCCCCCGCCCACTCACTCTCTAATAAATAAATAAAATCTTTAAGATTGAATAAAAAAAGCTGCCTAAAAGAAACCCACTTTAATGAGAAAAAATAGATTTCAGAGCAAAGACAGTACCAAGGGTAAAAGAAGATAATTCTATAATGACACAAATTACACGTATCAGGAACATGAGACATCAGCAGTGAAAGCACAGTATGGGAATATTATGAAAAACTTTATGCTAAAAACCTTGACAACCTAGAAAAAAAAAAACCCTTGAAAGCTACAAATCTTAGGCGAAAAATTTGTGCACGCAGGGACCTATCACCCAGGAAAGAAACAAACCCGACTGACACCCAGGACAGCACAGAGGCATCTCAACATAGCTGCTCCATGTGAGGAGAGCTCGAGCTGCGAGAGCAAACACCATGATTTCTTTTGTACGAGGACACAGGAAACTCGACAATCCCGTGGCTGAAAGCAGATGAAGCAAGGGCTGCACAGGCAGAGCGGTGGGGTGGGGGCTGGCAGGACAGAGAGAGGTGCTGAAATGGGGTGCTGGATATGCTCCTTATCCTGAGTATGGAGAGTCCATGCATGTACAACATAGGTCAAGACTTATCAAACTGTATACTTTAAACATGAAGTTTCTTACATGTTATTTTTCAAAAATTAAAAAAAAAAAAAAAAAAAAAAAAAGATTGTTATGCCTTCAGGACAGGATGATTTCCAAGCACTCAAATCCAGTGCTACTGCTCAGGTCTAGTGGTAAGCACGGCCCCAGGCATGTGGCGGGAGGCTGGCCATGGGCCTGCACTGCTATGGGGAGAGCTGATGAGACACGATGACGGGGAGCCTGGCACATGCCCTATCACACAACACCCCATTACCAGGTCTTTCTGGATGGACAGGATGCGGCTCCGGGCGGCCTCACAGTTGGCTCGCTTGCCTGTGATGACAATGGTCTCTGAATTGCTGTTCTCTGCTGGAAGGTCGATCTTAGTGTTGCTTTCTTCCCGAATCTACCAGGAGACAGGGGACCATGAGAAGTGACTTCCCAGTTGAGACACTTGGAGCCCAGGGCTGGAAAGTAAGGCTCCCTCCTTCAACTTTAAGCCAGAATGGCACAGGACTTTGGGGGGCAGGCCGAGGGGAGCCAAGATTCAGGGGACAAGCTGGCCGGTCACCTTTTTAATGTTTGCGCCTCCTTTCCCAATGATGTTCTTGTGAAATTGTTTGAAGATCGGAACAGAAATTGAATAGCTATTTTCCACCTTAAAAACAAAAGAGGTGGCACCATTAACCATCATGCTGGACAGTGACGTGTCCCTTCATCCGTGAGGGAGTATGAAATGACAGGATTCGCTATTAGAAACACACACTTGGATCCTGCTCGTCTCCCCCTAGGACCTCTGACCTTTAGATGGAGGGATAACTTACCCAACAATACGCTAACCTGGCCACTGTCAACCGATGCAAAGCCACCTTGATAAAAAGTGGCTCCCCATAGAACCTGCCACCTGCTCAGTGCAAGGTCCGTAATGCAGAAGCAATGTGTTGGGTGCCCTCAACGGACACTATGGGTAGGAGGGAGTCCTGGCCACCAGGCTGAGAGAAGTAAGCCCAGAACACACAAACCCCACCACGCCGTGGCAGTGTGAACAAGCTCAGTGCTGGGAACGCACCCACCAGCAATCTGAGGCAGTGGTGAGCTCGGTCCAAGCCCCATGAGAAACCACAGAAAGCATGAGCCCATCTGCAGCCTTCCCATCAATAACCACCCTCAGCACTTTCCAAACTGCTGGCTCTCATTTCAGCTTCTTAAGAAAATAGCCAATCGATAAATGGCTCCCCACACTGCCTGTGCAAATCTCTCTCCTCACTGGATGGGACAGCTTATCCAGATATCTGAAGATCCCTTAAGGGAACAAGGAGCCTGAACCCCACCTGAATTCCACGGAACACTGAAGTCCTAGGAGTTGTCGGTGCCCCTGAGTGTGCCCCCCAAAGCAGGGGTTCTGATGGGATACGCCCCCCCAGGTCCCTCTGCCACCGGCAGCGCTATCACAACCAAGGATGGGAAACATCCCCCTACCAGATCTGCCACCATCTTCTGCATGTATTTTGTGCATTTTTCCACCTCATTCTTGGGCCCTCTGAGTTGAACAATATCACTTTTTTGTGCTGGGTCTGGAAAGTTGATGATAACCTGGAACAAATCATCACAAATTCAAGTTCAGTTACTGGTAAGGACTGGATTCTAAAATACTGAGTATCTCTAAGTGGCAATCAATCACTCCAAGGGGGCTGAAGAATGCCACTGGGAAACCTTTACCTCTGGGAATTTGTCACGAATTTCACGGATCCGTTCACCCTTCTGCCCAATGATTGTGCGATGGAATCTCTGCTCAATAATCAGATCCTTGGTGCGCTCGTTTTCCTAAAAGCACAATTCAAGTAGAGGACATTACAGCAGGAGGCTCCGGGAGCCCGGGGAGCACAGCAGTGCCCTGTGGCATCCTTGGGAGTCACCAGCCAGGAGAGAGCACCCGCTAGAAGACACCTGCTCTCTCCAACAACACAGGCTGGGCATTATTCTCTGGAAGGAAGTACAATTCCACAACCGAGCAGGGACTCCTCAACTGAAAGTGGTACTGCAAGGAGCCTTAGTCACCAGAGCAGTTCACTCGGCGCTTCTGTGCTGACCAGAACAAGAGACCAGGAGGCCTAACACTCTGCAGGACAGGTAGCGATCCTTCCTGAACACAGCATGGTTCAGACCACTGCCCTGTGTGGATCATTAAGAATGAATAATGAACTTGCATCGTTCTCACCCTCCTCCAGGTCTCACTAAAATGTCACCAGAAATACAAAAGAAGCAGAGCTGGAATAAAGAAAACATACTACCAGTCAACCATCTGAAAGAACTCAGGGGAGATTCTGGATCAGACTGGCACCATGTTTAAAAAGAAACAAGGGTTTAGGAGTCCAACACAGGCACAAGACACCCCAGACCAAGGGGGCCCTGGCCAGACGGGAGCTCAGGGATGGTCAGCGAACAGCGGGAAGCCGCGTGCACTGGCTTGCAGCTGAGGACAAGGGAATGTCTACTGTCAAAAGGGGGCCTCTGAGGTGAGGCTCCAGGCTTGGGAACTGGTGCCAGCAGACATGGGGGGCTTGCTCCCTTCCCCAATGAGGCACATGCACTGCCCTGCCTGAGGCTTTCCTGACGTTCTGCACGTGTCTGTGCTAAGCTAAGCTACGATCACTCACGCAGTAGGTAACGCCTCTGGATTCTGAAAGGCACCCGTGACCCCTACATGCAGCCAAAATGGAGAATCACTGCTGCATGGTTATCGGTTATCTGCGTCTGACACACACAATCCAGAAAAACACACCAGTGCCGGCAGCTTAGCCCAGGGAACAGGGCCCATGCCCCCACCCTCCAACCCCCCGAGTTGCAGAGAACCACACAGCAGGAATTTTCAACCTGAGCCCCATGTGGGAATCACCTGGGTGCTTTTAAGAATTGGTCCCTCAAGCATCACAGACACGGGTCTGGCCAAGGCTGAAGACCCAGCGGCAGAGCCCCAGGGCCTCCCTCATACAGGGCCTGGGCCCCAGCAAGTCAGAGCCACTGCAGAAGTGCGGGAGAAACTACGCCGCTCCCCAGACACAGGAGCCGCCCAAGGTCTCACCATCCGAGAGGCGAGCTCCAGCAGCTCCCTCTTGGCCTGCTGCACGCCCTGGGGGTCCCCCTCGATGCGAATCAGGTTGCTCTTCTCACTGTCGGGAGGGATGCGCACGGACACCTTGTACTGGTCTTTGATTCTGTTTACTTGAAAACACAGAAGGAAACACATTTTGGACTCAGAATCTACTAAGTTCCACCAGTGACTACAGCCTGGCAGAACAGGGCCAAAGCCCCAAATAACCTCATCAGTCACCCCACAAGCAAAGAGGATGATGAGGCCGCCAAAGCAAGCTTCTCCGTTCTCTCAAAGGAGCTGATGATGGTCTCCACCTGGATCAGGCACGCTGGCATCGTCCTGACAGCGTCCCGCGACTGACAGCTGGGGCCTCACTGTGGATGCGGCTCAGCTGGTCTGGGGTATGGCTGGGGCTTTACGACACTTAAAAGATCACAGCTGTTTCTTTTTTTTTTTTTCTTTACTTTGGATCTCTACTCCTGTATTGATTGATCATTTGGAAAATGATAGTTTACTAAAATATACAGTTGACACATTTATTATGTGATAATTGATAACTTCTATTTTCACCAGAAGTATCTTGAAGTATTCGAAAGCTTTTTAAAATTTAAATTCAATTAATTAACATATAGTGTATTATTAATTTCAGAGGCAGAGTTCAGTGATTGTCTTAACACCCAGTGCTCATTCCATACCGTGCCCTCCTTCATGCCCATCACCCAGTCACCCCTTCCCCCCACCCCCTCCCCTCCAGCAACCTTCAGTTTGTTTCCTGAGATTAAGAGTCTCTTATGGTTTGTCTCCTTCTCCGATTTCGTCTTGTTTTATTTTCCCTCCCTTCTCCTTAAGATCCTCTGTCTTGTTTCTTAAATTCCACATATAACTAAAATCATATGATAACTGTCTTTCTCTGACTGATTTATTTCACTTAGCATAACACCCTCTAGTTCCATCCATGTCGTTGCTAATCGCAAGATTTCATTTTTTTTGACGGCTGAGTAGTATTCCATTGTATATAGATATGCCATCTTCTTTATCCATTCTTCTGTCGTTGGACATCTGGGCTCTTTCCCCAGTTTGGCTATTGTGGACATTGCTGCTATAAACATTGGATTGCATGTGCCCCTTCTTTGCACTACATTTGTATCTTTGGGGTAAATACCCAGTAGTGCAATTGCTGGGTCATAGGGTAGCTCTATTTTCAACTTTCTGAGGAACCTCCATACTGTTTTCCAGAGTGGCTACACCAGCTTGCATTCCCACCAACAGTATATAAGAAGGTTCCCCTTTCTCGACAACCTCGTCAACACTTGTTGTTCTGACTGGTGTGAGGTGGTAACTCATTGTGGTTTTGATTTGTATTTCCCTGATACCACATGATGCTGTTTTCATGTGTCTGTTGGCCATTTGTAGATCTTTTTTTAAGATCTTCTTTATTTGAGGGTGAGAGAGCGTGAGCCCAAGTGGGGGCCAAGGCGGAGAGAGAGGGAGAGGCAGACTCCCCACTAAGCAGGGAGCCCGATGTGGGCTCCATCGCAGGACCCTGGAATCATGACCTGAGCTGAAGGCAGACGCTTAACCGACTGAGCCACCCAGGTGCCCCGGCCATCTGATGACCTCTTTGGAGAAATGTCTGTTCATATTTCTTGACTGGATTATTTGTTCTTTGGGTGTTGGGTCTGGTAAGTTCTTTATAGATTTTGGATACTAGCCCTTTATCTGATAGGTCATTTGCAAATCATCTTCTCCCATTCTGTCGGTTGTCTTTTGGTTTTGTCAACTCTTCCTTTGCTGTGCAGAAGCTTCTTATCTTGATGAAGTCCCAACAGTTCATTTTTGCCCTTGCTTCCCTTGCCTTTAGAGGTGTGTCTATCAAGAAGTTGCTACAGCTGAGGTCACAGAGGTTGATGCCTGTGTTCTCCTCTAGGATTTTGAGGGATTCCTGTCTCACATTTAGGTCTTTCATCCATTTTGAGTCGATTTTTGTGTATAGGGTAAGTAAATGGTCCAGTTTCATTCTTCTGCACGTGGCTGTCCAATTATCCAAACATCATTTGTTGAAGAGACTTTTTCCCGTTGGATATTCTTTCCTGCTTTGTCAAAGATTAGCTGGCCATATGGTTGAGGATTCATTTCTGGGGTCTCTATTCTGTTCCACTGATAAAGATCCCTGGGGTTTCTAATGTGGAAACAAGTTTGGGAACTGAACCACTGTTCTCAGGTCACAAAATTACTCTCAAAAAACCAAAAATAGAAACCACTAAAAATCAGAAAGCTTTACATGAACTGAAAACAAGGGCAGCCCAATGACCACCTTAGGGCTCCATGGAGGCCACAATGCTGCTTAGACAAAGTCCGCCATCAGCTCAGACCCAATCGAGTGCTTTCACTGTCTTTGCTAAATATATGGAGTTCTGTCACCTTCTTTGGACAGAGCCCAATGTCTGCAGTTAGAGACCCATGACCCCACACCCCGGAGAGGCCTTGTCCCATGAAACAAGAGCAGACTTTGCCCAAGCTCCGTAGGGGTCACCGAGGAGCGTCGTGAGCACATGCAGAGACAACCAGAGCCAAGGACTCAGAAGCCGGGCAGGAGACTTCAGATCATGAAAGAAAAGCGGGGGAAGGAATGAAACCAAAAACAGGACAGACATAATGTGAACCACCCTGGTGGCCTCACACTCCTAGGGAGCAGACACCAGAAATGAATGTCAGAACCACACTTCCTTATGTTCTTTAAACAAAAGACACTGTACTATTAATCAAAACAAAACAAAACAAAACAAAACAACAAAAGCAAGTTACAGAGTGTGCATGGTTTGAGCAGCGCGTGCAAGGAGGCACCGCTGAAAGCTCCCATGGACTTTGTGTCCGTGGACTCTCACTACCATTGTGTAAAGTCCCCGGGAACACAATACTGACACCAAATACAGCAGAGCTGACGAGCTTACACTCACTACAAACAAAAGCTGGATGACACCAGGCAAAAACTGGAGAGGACACACTCGCAGGCACCCGGTCTATACAGCTGGGTTCCCTGTGACCTCGGGAAGGACCCAGGCCGGGCCACGCGCTGCCCCCTCACCTTCCACTGCAGTTCAGACACAGGGACAGGGAGCGCACTGTGATGTGTGGGGCGGCCTCACAGGCAAGCTGGGCCCAGGTGTGGGGTTTTAGAAAACGCTCTCCATCTGGGCAGAGCACGCACTCAGCACACTTCCTGCAAACCGCACCCCCCCTCCTTGTCTGACAGAGCTTACGTGGGCAGCAGTGTTACTACGTGCCCAGATGACCCCTCCCCACACCAAAAGACATGCACGTGAGGCCTGATCTTTCCTACTCCTCGGGGAGCCCCACCAGGGGACTGTGCAGTAGTGACTCCATGAAGACTGCAAACCAGGGATGTCGCCCATTGGGCTCAGGTGCACCTTCACCGTGGCCTCTGACCAGGTCCCAGGTCTCCAGAGCAACCACAGCCCGAGGAAAAGGCGAGGACACCCAGTCTGAAACTGACTTTCTCCCACCACGGTCACCCTCGGCGCTGTCAGCCCCACTCACTATTGGCCCCGCTCTTCCCGATGAGGTGTCTGTGGAACTTGTGGTCCACGTTGATCTCCACGTAGTCCATCCGGTTAATCTGCAGGAGGAGAACAGAATGGGTCCAGAGACAAGCTCTTGAGGCCATAGCATGTGCCACAGTCCCAGACACGCAACCACAACCCTGGTCCACAAGCTGGCAGCCATGGCCTTTTTCTGGAACTCTACCATCAGCCACTGTTCCAAGATTGTCCTTTGGGCCCCCCTGAAAGGCCCTTCTATCTGTGACCCTCCTGGACTTTGCCAGGTTCTGTCTCAGAGCCCAGCACTCACTCCTGGTGTCCCCAGGCCCACCCACCCACGTGATGTGTGACAGGCAAGCAATGACATCCTGGCTATGCCCCGGCTTCAGCAGCACCGAGAATATGCAAAGGGCCACCTTACCAAGTCTTTGACCATGGCTTCGATCTGTTCCTGGGCCACGTTTACATCCTCTGTGGGGCCTTCCAGGGTGATCTTGTCCTCACCCTCTGTGAACTCGATGTGCACCTACCACAGCAGAATCAGGAAAGAGACCGACCTCGAGACAGCACAGTAGCAATGCCCTCAGAACCCGTGGGTGCTTTGCTGAGGCAGCAGCCAATCCCAACTGCTTTATATAAAGGCATGTCACAGACCCCCCGGAACGCTGAACGGGATGGCTGGGGGACGCCCATTACTCTGGTCTAATCCTCCTCCCTCCACCAGATATGGGAACTGTGATGTCCTCCACGATGTGCCTTCAACAGCAAAACCATGGACTGAAAGCACATCAGCAGCAACTGTCCCCCCATCCGCTGTATCGCTTTCACTGTTACGGGCCAGCTTTTTTTTTTTTTTTTTTAAGGTTTTACTTTTTTTGAGAGAGGGAATGAGAGAGAGAAAGAGCACATGAGAGGGGGGAGGGTCAGAGCGAAAGCAGACTCCCTGCTGAGCAGGGAGCCCCATGCAGCGGGACTCGATCCCGGGACTCCAGGATCATGACCTGAGCCGAAGGCAGTCGCTCAACCAACTGAGCCACCCAGGCGCCCACGGGCCAGCTTTTCTTTTCTTCTCTTTAATTTTTGAGAGACACCGCGTACATCTGCATGTGCACAACTGTGTGTGTGTGGGAGGGGCAGGGGGAGAGGAAGAGAGAGAATCTTAGAACAGCTCAGCATAGAGCCCAACGAGGGGCTCGATCTTAGGACCCTGAGATCATGACCTGAGCTGAAATCAAGAGTTGGACACTCAACTGACTGAGCCCCCCAGGCGCCCCCAGGCCCACTCTTCTTTGCTCAAGTAAGGAATGAGACAAATATCAGGGATGGAACTTTAACTCTTGTACAGCTGCCCAGAGGTGGTCCACAGGCAAGGCCAGCCCTGTCCTCATTTACAACACGCCAGGCAAGAAGGCAACACGGGACAAGGGCAGTGAGAGCAGCCCCATGAGGCCACTGCATCTGCATGAACCAGGGCTCAGAGGCTAGGAAAGCAAAAGGACTAAGAAGTCACTGGAAACCCAGTGTGAAAAGGAGGACAGTACGGTGGATGTGATCTCTGGCAGGCCATCCTGTGGGCGTTCACTGGGAGCTGCAGTGGTCTCTGGAAAAGTGGGAAGATGTCAAGGACAGAGATGGAAAGCATTCAAAGAGGCCGTCACTCCACGCTTCACACGCGCTGTGCACACGTCTGCTCTTCTGAGAGCACACACAGAACTGTGGGAAAGTTACTGTGCTGTGACAGAGGGCACGTCTGCTAGGGTGGTCACGAAACCCAGCAATACGCAGGGCCTCTGATTAAAAAGATCAAAAGAATGACAGAGATATTTTTAAAAATTTATTTTGCTCTTCCTCAGCTAACCGTGGAAACGGTCACACAGTGTGCCACGATCTTCAGGGCCATCCCCAGAATAAACAGCAAGAAAACAAATGTCAGAAATGGGAGGACAAAAGCAAGAAGAACCCGGAGTAACAAATTCCCAACGCCTCCTCACCTTGGGCATCTGCTGAGTGATTTTGGCCAGATTCTGCCCTTTCTTGCCGATGATGAACCGGTGAAGCCAGGAAGGAGCAGAGACGGACGACACAGTAAAACTGTTGGCCTAGGAAACCAGGGAGCAGAGTGGTAGGCTGTGCAGTCCGGGCTCCATGCTCCTGCTTCCCGCCCGACACAGTCCCTGCTCCCGGGGCCCCGGAAATGCAATTCAGGAGGCCGGCCCTACAAGCAGCAGCTGTGATCTACTCCTGAAGGCAGTTACCTTGGCATAGACTTCAGTCAGTGCCTGCCCTAGCTTTTCAGGCTCGCCTCGAAGTATCACAGTCTCCGAGATGCTGTCTGACGGTGGGATCTCCACAGAAACTCCTGTTCTTTCCAGGATCTCCTGTAAGGAATTGCCCTTCGGCCCGATGACATACTTGTGCTGGGATTTCTTCACCTCCACAGCGATGGTTGTGGTCTTCTTTTTCTAAGGAAGAGCACCGTAAGGGCATCAGAGGGAAGGGCCCGGGAGGAAAAGGTGGGGACAGAACGCTGTCACCAAAAAGTGAGGGAGCAAGATCAGAGCCCTAGATTATACTCTGTGAGCCCCAGCAAGTGAAGACGGGGAACAGCCCACCCCCAAACTCCACTGAGCAAGGAGAACTGGGTTTTCTCCTCATAAGAATCACCTGAGAATTTAAGTCCCACCCAGACTGGAGACGGCAACTTCAAAGAGGTGAAGAGCCCAAGTTCCCTCCACACCTCCAAGAACGAGGTTCAGACGTCACAGTCCGCCGGGGTGAACTAACAGCTAACCGCTCACTCAAGAGACACGATCAGCTCCGGTGCCGCATGCAGCCCTGCCACAGCCCAGAGCTCGGAGCTCTGTCCACTCTTTCCCTGCCAAGCAGCCCCACCTCCTAACTGATTGGAAACTGAACTCGGTTGGACACAAGAGGAAAGGGGTAGGGCTAGGCCTCAGCCACACCTCCACGTGACAGTCCCTACATGCTCTTCCCAACCGCTACCTTCTCCTCGTAAATCTTCCTGATGCGGGCCACAGCCTGAGCCAACTGCTCCTTCTCTCCTGTGAAGACGATTTCTGTCCGGTTGACACTGGGTGGGGGGATGTTGATGCGCGTCCCTGTCTCCTGCATGATCTCGCCAACGAGTCGGTTATAAGGCCCGGCGATGAAGGGGTGGAACGCCTTCTCCACTTCCAGCCTCTCGACAGCACGTTTGTCCTGGAAAGGACAGGACACACCGTGAGGGCACAGCTCTGGGGCTGAGGCCAGCACACATACCCCAGGCCCTCAGTTGGCCCCACCTGCTCAGCAGAGATGAGCAGGACTTCATGGCGAGCTTTCTCAATGCCTTCTTTGGTACCGGTGATCCTGATCTGATTGCTGGCGTCATCTGGGCGTGGGATCTGGATTTTGGTTGCAGTTTTGAGCTCCAAGTCTTGCAGTTTCTCTCCATTTTTGCCAATAACAAAGCGGTGGTGTTCTTTGGGAATGGCTACGGTCGCTGAGGCCTACACCAAAGGAAACAACAATGTTTTTAGGTTATGAAAAAGCCTATTTCTCCACAATATTCTCCCTGGCTGAAATGCCATTCTTGCCTAGCCAGCCCCCAACCCATCCCTCAGAAGTCTCAAGTTAAACATCACGTTCTTGGGGAAGCTCACCCTGACCCCAAGGCTAGGAAAAGTTCAAGCACGATACATTCCCATGGCCCCATGTCGCACCTTCAGCTGTCATAATTATTTAGAAGTAATTATTTGTTCAACATCTTCTCAGCCCAGTAAGCCACCACGAGAACAGGAATATTCAAGAATGCTATCTGTCTTGTTTTCCACTTTGATGATTGCTAACACCATCCTAGGACATGATAGGAAAGCACATACATATTGACTAACCAGAGGCCCAGGCTATTTTTTTTTCCCCCAGACATGAACCCTATATCCGATAATAAACTCTTCTATCTCTTTTACAACCAGTTTAAAATAGACAACTTGTCTTGAGGAAATAAAATAGAAATAATCCAAAGCCTTCACATCCCATGAGTCCAACTGCTAGAAATCAAACAACTTCCTGAAGTCACAGAGAGCAAGGAGGAGGACAGAGGCTCCTAGTCTTCCAGACTCTGTACAGAAAGGAGCTGCCAAGAAGACTTAAAAAAGCAAAGTGTCAGCGCTCCCAACACCGGTGTAGCAGAGACTCACAGGCCAGCCAGGGATACAAGCTTATGGCAGACCACTTAACATTCAAAACAAAAATGTTACATTGTGTCACAGAGGCAATAAACTAGCGCACAAAGACAGACCATAACTCAATCCTGCTCGAATAATGTTTACTCTGAAAGTGGTTCAGTATTAGGAAATCAATGTTACACATGAGAAAAAAAATCAAGTGATCGCCTCCACAAAATTTAAATCTATTCATGATTAAAAATGTGCAAGAAAATAAAAATGTTATTATTTTTTTTTTAACATGACAAAACATACACACCCAGCTCAGCCTGTACTTGGAGCTGTGCTTGAGGGGAGCGCCCGCTGAGGCTGGACCCCCATGGGAGCGTGGCCCCACGGAAGGAGACCTGAGGAAGCAAAGGAGGCACAAAGATGGGACAAGGAAGAACACAGGCCTGCACCCCCGGGAACCCTGGGAACCCACAACTTTTTAAAACTTTTGATATCTGTAACAGGGAGAAGAAAATAAGAATCCAGCATCAACAACTTTAACAGCAACCGATTAGAAGATGTAATGGGAAAGAATGGCCATTCCAACAGGGAAAAAAAAAAAAGAGAGACAAAGTAGCTAGACACAACCCAACAAAAGAGGTGGGATATGTGCATTAGAAATCACAAAACACTCCTTAAAAGATCTAATGGAATTCTGAGCAAAAAGTGGATTACAGAGTTTGCATGGTAGAATGAAAAAGAATGGGGCAGGAAAATCCTGAAAAAGGACAGTACAGGAGGGGTGGTGACAACTGTACTAGATATAAATATAAGACCACTACCATGAGAACAGAACACTAGTACACAGAGAGGCAGATCAACACGCTGGATCTGAAAACCCACACAAAGAACCGAGTTAACATGAAAATTTAGGACTTCATAAAAACACCCCATCAAATCACTGGGGGAAAACTCTTAAAGCTGGTGTTGGCAACCTAACAGACGTCTGGAGAAGGACGAAGGTGGGTGTGCACCTCGCACTGTTCACGAGAAATCCCAAACTCATCAGGAACTGAAACGGAAGAGCCCCCCTTCCAGGCACCAGAGAAAAGATTTAGGTTTCTTACGACCTGGAAGTGAAGCAAATTTTCCTAGGAAGGCCTCAAAAGAACAAAAAGAATAATGAAATTTGACTGCACTAGAATAAAAAGTCACATAGCAAAACACACCAAGATCAAAAAACAAATCACAACGTGGGAAACATGGTCTGTAAGGTACAGGGTTTTTAAGGACCCTACGACACTGAGCAAGGTGGACAACTCTAACTTGATAGGAAAGGCCAAAGAAAAGACAGTGCACAGAACAAAATGCAAATGGCCCTTAGATATTAAAAAGACACTCAATCTTGTTCATCTGAAAAATCCAAATAAAAAGTACACTCAGCTACTTTCCAGACTGACAAAAGCCCAAGCCTTTGATGGGCGTGGCCAGGCTGTGGTGGAGGCCCATGGGAATGCAGATAACGCCCAGCACCTGAGGGACAGGGCTCACAGCTACTGCAAAATTACGTATGTGCTGCCCTCTGACCCAGCCATCTCACTGCTAGGAAATGGATCTTGAGACACATCGGGTGAAACAGGAAATCCCATATACACAAGGTTTTTATTGCGACACGATTTGTAACAGAAAAGTCGGGAAGGCACCCAAATGCCCATCACCAGGAATGCTTGAATAAATTACAGCACACCCACAGAGCATCTCACAGCTGTACAAAGAAAGGAGCAGAGCCACTATCTGCTGATGCGCAGACAGCTCCAGAAACTATGCAGGAAAAAACAAGGTGCAGAACAGGGTTCTTGCGGCAAGTCATCTTCTGCTTCTACTCTCAAACCTGAACAAGGGAAGGGTCCATCAAAGACTATGAATGGCCAGCTGGCAGGGGAGGGAGGGACCGGGTGCAGAGACAGTCTCTGACTGAACCTTATTACAGAGCTCTGACTTTGTACCAACCTAACTATATCTCAAGATGAGAGCATACATTCCTTCTAGTGATTTTAAAACTCCATCATCTTTCGTCTTCTCTTCATTAGAATGATCAGTTTGAACTCATGCAATGTCCTACTAAAAAGGTGAAGAGTTCCTGGGTAAGAGCTGACGTTAGGTCAGCCCGCAACTCTCCATGTTAGAGATCAGGAGATGGTGGACATGAATGGTCACCCCAGAAAGCCGCATGGTGGGGCGCCTGGGTGGCTCAGTCGTTAAGCGTCTGCCTTCGGCTCAGGTCATGATCCCAGGGTCCTGGGATCGAGCCCCGCATCGGGCTCCCTGCTCTGCGGGAAGCCTGTTTCTCCCTCTCCCACTCTCCCTGCTTGTGTTCCTTCTCTCACTGTTTCTCTCTCTGTTTAAAAAAAAAAAAAATCTTAAAAAGGAAAGCCGCATGGTGCCAACCCGAAAGGGGTCCCACTGTCCAAAGATGATGCAATTTCACCCTAACAACTCATCAACACATCAGAAGTTCATAATGACATGGAGAGATTCATGGATCCCCACTGGAGATGCCAGAGCACCAACACAGTCTCCACACTGTGCAACCAGCAGAGTAAAGTTCTTCACAAGAACACAACTACTGTGGGGTGGGGGGGATAGAAAGCCGCCATCCACACCGTCATCAGCAGGAACTTTATTAATGGATGATGTGCTGAAGACTCCCAAGTCTAGTGATCCATCTGGGAATCAACAGCAACGACACACGTTTTCTTGCCAGACAAGTAAGCTGAATGTGAAAGTAACCAAGCCCCAGGATGTGACCACCAGTTTACAGGAAATAGTGATGGACAGTGAGACAAAGCAAACACCTGTTGTCCCCAAAAAATAAAGACATGGAGGGGAGGGCACTGTCGAGGAATGAAAGAGGGCGTGAACCCAAAACGCACAGCAGGCAGGCCTTGTTTGGATGCTGATTTACAAAAAGACATGTAGAGATAACGGGAGTCCATAAATAGACCGGGTTGAGTATGGATATATCCAGAAATTACTATTAATTTTAATGAGTTAACAGCCTAGTAGATTATACTAAAAAACAAAAACAAAAACAAAAACAGGGGCACCTGGGTGGCTCAGTCGGTTAAGCGTCTGCCTTTGGCTCAGGTCATGATCCCAGGGTCCTGGGATGGAGCCCCACAACTGGATTCCCTGCTCAGCGGTGACTCCGCTTCTCCCTCTCCCTCTGTGATCTCTCACTCTCTCTCAAATAAAAATCTTAAAAGAAAAGGGGGGGCACACTGAATTATTTGCAAGTGAATAACGTATTTGGGATTTGCTTTAAAGTAATGGCAGTGAGGGTGGGGGTGGGGAGAGGAGTGGAGTGGAGTGGTTCAGGTCTCCCTCCCTGCCCAGTTCTTAATCATAAAATACTCAAATATTCACCAACTAGTAAAAGCAAAAGTCTGAGAGCTTACTATGCACCAGCCACAACATGAAGCAATTGACACACAACATTTTCAAGTGCCTACACTTGATTTCATTCTCTGAAGCTAGTTGGGGGGTGGGGGGTGGTTTAGGGACTGTCCCAAGGCCCCGTATGGCCGAGTGAGATAGCTTGGACAGCCCAGGGCAAATCCTCTCCCCCTGCTGAGCCCCGGCTCCTGCCCCACAGTGCCCCATCTTCTAGCCACCACATTCTGGAGCTAGCTCCCCAATGAGCTCAAAGACGATCAGTGTCAGGTGGGGAGGACCCCCATTTCTTTATTTTTTTAAAAAAAGATTATATTTTTAAGTAATCTCTACCCAATGTAGGGCACGAACTTACAACTCCAAGAGTTGTACTCTATTGACTGAGCCAGACAGGCACCCCTGGACCCGCATTTCTAAGTAAACCCTTCCAAAGCTGTATCTGTTACGAGACTTTTTTTTAACTTTAAAAAAAGTTATTTGAGAAAGAGCACGCGTGCGTGCGCCAGGAGAGGGGCAGAGGGAGAGGGAGAGAGAATCCCAAGCAGACTCTGTGCCAACCACAGAACCCAACACGGGGCTTGATCTTATGACCCCAAGATCATGTCCTGAGCTAAAATCAAGAGTCGGATACTCAACCGACCTTGCCACCCAGGTACCCGTCATAAGACATTTTAATAAAATTCTCTGCATTTACCTTGATCTTTAAGTGATGCTGTGTGTGGAGAAATGCATCACAAGTTTACTTATTTATTACAACAGTTCCCCAGTAAATTCCAAGTAGTGCTATCAGACTGCTAAGGACTATGTGAACTGGTTTAAAGCAAACAACATTTGAACTTGTACTGTCCCAAGATAGGACCTGGAAATGTGTACTTAAATAGCAACGTGCTGACTCTTGAGCCCCCCCCCGGGAACCAGTGACCTGTGGTGGTGTCCTCACTCTACCATCCAGCAAGCCTGGCTTCTCTGAGTGTCTCAACCTCTGGGACAAGCCTTTATCTTTCATTCCATTCGCCCAAATAGCAAAAACGGTAGGTGTCCCCCACTTCTGTCACTGATTTAGTGTTTTTTCAGCTAAAAATGCAAGGAGGCTCCCAATGTTGCTGCCCTACCTCTGAACTCTGGACTTGCCGCCCTGGGGCGGGGGGGGGGGGGGGGGGGGGGGGGAGGGGGCGGCTCTGATGGAGCCGGAGCCGTACCTGCTGGAGCAGGGGCACAGGGCTGGAGCACACCCCCACTCAGGAGGACTAGGCTGGCAATACCCACCTGAGTCTGCAGTCTAGCGACAATGTCCTTCCGGGCTTTCATGACGGCGTCCAGCTTCCCTGACACCATGATGGAGAGGCCCTGGTCTTTGGCGAGAGACAGCTCCAGATGGGCACCGGTCCTCTGCATGATCTCCAAGCAGATTTTTGCTTGTTCACCTTCTCCAAACTGGTTCATGTCCTTGTATTTTCTCTCTTCCAGGGGTACATGGAACACCTGCTCAGGAAAGGTCAAAAAGGGAAGGTGAAGAGATCAAGAGATGGGAGGGCGTGTAAGTGTCTAGGCACTGAACATACAGAGTAAGGAGCCTGAGTTCCTTCATTCCTAAGTATCCCCACTCCTCTCCCTGCCCCAGCTCCAAGGCCTGAGAGACAGGGGTGGGGAGGCAGGCAGAAAGCCCCCAAGGGCAGGAGGCTGGCGCTCCAGTGAAGAGAACGACTCTCTGACACAAACGGACAGCAAGGAAGCATCAGGCGGCAGCGAGTACAGCGGAGGAAATAGACAGGGAGGGGAGAGGGGCTGGGGGACAGGGAGACACTGAGAACAACCACGCTCAGAGGTGAGCAAGAGCAAAAGGGTGAGGGCAATGAAAAGGGGCAGGCAGGGGGGCACTATGAGCACAGTGGGGTGCAGTCCAGCAGGAGAAAGGAAGGGCCGCATCCCTCTGCCCACTCTGCAGCAAGAGGAGAAGGCAACGAAGCAGAGTTCAGGCAGAAGGATACATGCTGACTGATGACTCAGCTTCGCTTTAGCTGCTTTCTGGAGAAGGGAGTGAGCAGAGGCAAGGGTAGAACCAGGAGGAACCAAAATGACTCCTGGTCTTGGGTCTGAACCCCTAAGTAGAACGTGGTGCAGGTAATAAGATCAGGAAGACTGAGGAGAAACCAGTCCCATCTTGGATAGCCACGAGAAAGATGGAAAGATCCAGGATGCAATTAGTTAGGAGTCTCAGGTTCAGGGAAGGGAACTTCTCAGCACATGGTTGGTAAGTAATCAGCAACCATGACCCAACACGAGTTCACACAGAGAGGAAATGCTTTGCCTGCCAATATCCCACGTTAAGGTAGCAAAGAGATGGGGTGATGAGATCAAAGAAAGCCAAGAAAACGGGGTCGCGTACGCCAAGAGGAGAAGACTTGCTTTTGACACGGAGGGAGAGAATGCAGAGAAGACAGACAAGTTCTTGTTGGGGCTGGGGATGTGGAAAGCCACGTTCAGCAGCTGGGAGCAGAGACTGGGTAGCAGTGGACTGACGAACCAATGGGACCTGTTCCTTCTGAGCGCCGGGACTATACGGTGAGCATGAGCACAGCTTCCCCAGGAGTGGGGGCAGATCTACTCTGAAAGCCCAAAGCACGCTCATTTGTGTGTGTTCAAAACCCGTTCCATCAGATGCTACCACTTCCTACTTGGAAGAGCAGGTAAAGAGAGAATGAAGTTTCTACCTGAGTGATGACAGAAGCTTTGATGGGCCGGATCTTGTTACTCCAGGCGCCAGCAGGCTCCTGGGCATTTTCCAAGCAAGCTGATTTCTCCGGGAGTGGAGGAAAGGCATCTTTGTAGGTTGGAGGGTCGCTCTCCTCTTCTGAATTTAAAGTAGCAACTGGACCGGCCAACATAGATTAAAAGGAAGTACAGTGCTTTCAACATTAGACAAAAAAACACTTGGAGAGTTTTAATGTCAAGAAAGAAGAAAAACAACATTAATTGCTTGAGTGACACCCTGCCCCCCCATCCCTTCATTGTGATGGGAAAGCGCCCCAGGCGGTCCCCAGGCCCAGCGCGCCCTCAGGTTCGGCATGTCGCCTGGAGAGGTAGCCTCCCCTGTGAGAGGTCAGTTCAGACACCGGGTGCCCCACTCCTCCTTGAAAACAGGCCTTTCCACAAAGAATTTAAGCCCCAGACCCTTCTGATCCTGTGCTTAAACAAATCACAACTATGACAATGCCTGGCACATAACCAGCCCTTAAATTTGCAGAACAAAATAATGCTGTTGCTCAGCACTGCCTGTGAGGCAGACTCCAGCCGATTTCCCACTGTAGCGCACGGTACTGAGAGTAACCCTCGCAGGAGCTGCCATCTCTGACCCCCGCCCCCCCTTCACAGGCACAACAAGCCTTGTGGAAACCAGGCCCCAGAGCATTAATCGCTTCCATCCCCCACAGTGCCCTCATCATTCACGTTTTTGTCCCATTAACTACAGCTCCGTGAAAACAGGAGTGTGACTGTTTCGGATCACCCCAAATGCCCCGGCAATGGCAGGGCCCAATAAAAACCACTGTGAATGGATGTGCACACAGAGCAGGGAGATGACCTTTGGAATCAGACAGGCCTGTGTCCAACTCAGGGTTCATCACTTCTAGCCGCGTGGCTGTGCTATCCCGGGACGCCAATAAAGACTCAGTGCTGACAAGCAGCTGGAGCCTGTCAGAGCCTTGCTTTCCTCATCCAGAAGTGCAGACTCCACAGGGCTGTTGCATCAGGTAGAAAAGAGCCCTGCAGGCACTCTGCAGTATTTGGGTGTCCACTGCCCTGGAAACGAGCACTTAAAACACAGCCAATGTGACTGACAAAGTGCATTTTTAATTTTAATTAAACTTAAGAACTCACAATTGATTGTTAACCTACTCTTTCACCTGAAAATTTTATATAATCTACATACAGTTGAAAGATTACAGATGAAAATTTAACATTCAAATCAAGTTACCCTGTTTTTGTAAACATATACCAGATTTTGAGGGATTTTAGTTCAGCACAACTGGGGAACGGCAATTTTGAAAAAGAATCTCATTTTAATTACCAACGATCAAAATTACTGGCTTTCCAGAAAGTGGCCCACACTTCCAATCTTTTTGTATCCAGAAATATCTGTCACTCCTGCCCAGTTCCACCTGCACACAAGGGCCACGCCGCCAGTGAGAAACAGAGCGGGTAAGAAGTGGGAGCCCAGGCTCAACCCCAAAGCTACAGTCCCAAAAGGCACTTCTCAAAGGCCATAAGGTTTGACGAAGATTTGGAAGGAGCGCTGTCTCAAAGTGAGAAGACGAGCACAAAAGGGCGGTCACCTTTGATCTGTTGTGGAACCAGCCCACTTCGGTGTTCAGCAAAGCTCTCTTGGGTCAAAACTGCAACGGAGCTCATGGTTGATCTCGCGCCTACGCACAATCCGGATGAGCCACTGAAGCGGGAGGGAGTGAGTCAGAGAGAAGAGAGTCAAGGCAGAGCCAAACTGCTAGGCTTAGAGTTTTAGCCAAAGGTTTAATTCTGTTTCACCAGCAAACCACACCATTTTCTTCACTTGTGACAACCTCCGATATAAGATGATACCCAAACTTTCAGCAAATGATGAAAGGAAAAACTCAAGTGAAGGAGGGTCCTTGGACAACTCTCCCCTCAAAGGTTATCCTCTAAGTGAGGAGCCAGAGGCTCCAGCTGAGAGCTCCAGTCCCACAATGTCTTGGGGCTGCAGAGACAGCCTGCAGATCAACCTCTGGAAGGTTCTCCTAAGAGCTATCTCTGTTATTTTCTTAGTCTGTTCATCCACATGCCTCCTGATGCCTATAAAATACATCACAGGACAGCTGCTACAAGAAGCAATCAGCCCACCTCTGCCAGGATGGTGGGCACCGTGGGCACAGTCAGCAAGGCCCAGCGCACCACACAGCCTGGCCATGCCCATGGGCCCACGGGCTCCAAGAGCAGTCTCTCAGAGCTCCCTGGCAACAACGTAACAGCAAGAAGCTGGCGGTTTAAGTGCCTCTGACATGTGCTGGTTGGTTATTCTCCTATGTCCTAGCCCTGAGGGGTCAGAGGGGACTCAGAGCAGGCGGGACCTGGCCCAAGGGCACACAGTTCCTTGGTTCAGGGAAGGAACCAAGCAGTCTCTGCCTCCAGACCCCACTCCTGAGTGCCACGGTACTCAGTGGGACTCAGGCTCATTCAGGCAGAGGTGTTCGCTTCCTCCCTTCAACTCTAGGTGAGCTCCATGCTACTGCGATGAGGAAGAACCCACTCTTTTCACACCATTAGGCGCCAAGTGTCTTTTTCTACCACCATGGCAAAAAAGTATTAAGAGAGCTAAGTGATGTAATAAGAGTGAGTTTTGCATAATTTTCACAGCTCAGTAAGACCTCTTCCCAAGTTCAAGAAAATTAAGCTCTGCATTCCTCAAGAGAAGCAAGATCCAAACTCAGAGAATCCTGAACAAACATAATTCACATTTGAGAGAGGAAAGGCTTCAAACTAGGTGGAGGCCCGATAACACATCTGAAGGGCGCACGTGGACACGGATGGCTCTTGTTGTTACAGCAAGTCTCTCTGAGCCACTAGAAACTTAAGAATGAAACAACGAAAAAGTACACATGCAGCCCAGGGACAAGAAACCTTCAGAAAGGACAGTCACACTTACCAGCAAAATGGTCAGTAGCCAGAGAGTCCGTCCTGAGGCCGCCTCTGTCAGCCTGCCAGTTTTTGCTGGTGTGGGACAGGAAGGGAGGGTGAACAAGAAGAAAACCAGAGAGAAGTTACTTATCTGCATTCTATAACCCAGATCCTTTTACCTCCCAACCAGAAGAGGACAAAACGTTATCTACACTTTGCTTACTAATACTAATATTTAGACAAGTTTCTTGGGGAAAAAAAAAGGAAGCTCTGCCCCCAGGCTATTAGCTTCAAACAAAACCTATCACAGTAAAATCTAAACCATCCAGAACTTTTAGAGGGCAACTTTTCCCTGGACCTGAGGGACTGATCCCTTAATGTCAAAACTTTTAAATTTAACCATTTTGAAGTAAAATGCTTACAAAATTGATGGTTGGCTCTCCTGCATGGTTCAGTAATTTCTCCTGTACTCTTAATGTCTGACTGCTGAGCCACAAGGAAAAAAGATTCTGTGAGACTGGGCTACGATGCAGAACAGCATGCAGACCTTGGGGGCTCCTGAGCTCTGCAGGGTGACTGAGAGCTACTGTCTTTATGAGCTCGCTGTGTGTTTTGTAGTTACTTTGTTCTCGCTGTTATCCTGTAGAAGTCCTTTGGTCCCTTCTAATACACTGGAGATTTGGAAACCGGGCCATAAAATAGCAGGGTTGGAAGGAACCTTCAAAAGCCGTCTGGGGAGGACCAAGAACTACTCTGTGAAGTAAGAGGGTGTGGGTCATCTTGCCTTGGGGACTTTAGGATAGGGAGGCTTCCAGGTAGGTTACCTGCCACTTTACACAAACACCACACACACTCAGTAGAGTGCAATGAGGTGGACTTTATGATAGGGGTAAGGTAGGTGTCCAAGATGGGAGAAGCAACAACAGTAATAAGAACACCTACTAACTGGAGAATAACATCCCCAAATTCTTGCCCATAAGACGTGTAATTCACAAGCTAGGAAGGCAGTTCGTGGCAATCAGGGGTGTACCAGTAGACTCTGGATTTAAAAGGGTCTCATTGTCCAGCAGCATTTCAGGACTTAAAAAAAAAAAAAAGTCTCTAAATGCAGGGTTTGAGTCACATGGGTAAAGTACCATAAGCCAGAGAGGCTCTGGCCTCCCTGGGGCCCGAGTCCCACCAGACACTCAGATGTACCAAGACGGAGGGAGAGAAGTGGAGACAAACTGACCAAGACGACTATGAGAATCTGCCAACAATTCTAACCCACAAGTTCTAAAGATTAAAGCTGAAATCAAAGTATCAGAGTAGCACTTCCACATGTGGATTCTGACAAGATGTAAACGGTTAAGCACTCCCTCGGATTCCAAGTGTCTGGCCTGTGTACACTTAGCCAGTCTAGGCACAAGATGGAGGTGTTCTCTAGGTCAAAGTGCCAACAGTGAATCCAGGACCCAGGCCCTCCCTGTTCAGAACTTCTACTTGGGCTGCACCTGCTCTTCTACCTGCTGACCTTGCATCTCAACAGCCTCCCACCCCAGCTCACGCTATGCCACTTCCTAAAACCCACAACCATCCACCCCCTAATAACCCAGCTTCTCCACATGACCAACTATGTTCACACCCTCTTCTCTGCTCCCACTGACCAGCCCTCCTGCCTTTCTGGACAGGGCGAATCTTCAGTGCCTGGTGATAGCCACTCAATAAGCCTGTAAAGTGCGGTCACTGTCCACGTCCCCTCCAGCCATAGGTCTTTGAGGAGCAATTCCCACCCTTCACCTAGTGTCACGAAGATAAGACCAGTTCCTGAAGGTCTCTTCTGAGATAGCTCACACACCTTTCAGAAGTCAATCCCAGCCAGCTCCTCTATGAAACCCCTTAGTCCAGGGGGCTCAGGAAAGGCTCACCAACCCCAATGAACCTACTAATGTGTAGGAGGGAGAGCCTGTCCCAGAGCCTCTCTAACGCCCCCAAGTGTGCACAGGCCCTTGGGCAGCAGCAGGACAGAGTGGATCTCCAGAAACTCCAGACTTGTTTGACAGGATACACTGGGTCTCTAGTCCCCAGATTTCCAGTGGCAGTTTATCGCAGCTGGAAATGAATGCATCACAACAAGCAGCAGAGTTAACATCTAGGGCTCTAATATCATCAAAAAAGGTTGCTCTTTTTCTTATAAGCTTCTCAAAACCCTATCTTTTAACAATCTACTTTAAACACATACCTGATGACGCATATGTAAATGCAGACCTCCCTCTACCTGAGGCTCTGGGCTAAGATTTTATGAAAGGCCAATCTCAGCTCTCCTAACATGCTCTCAGCATGACTGGCTACCTGCCTCTATTTCAACAAAGCAGCACCTAAGAAACTGTCCCCCACAGCTCTATGCCCACCCAAACCTGCTCCCCACCAGCCCTTGCTCTGTCTTCACAGACAACACCCAACAAGATGACTCCCACTCTACCGAGTCCTTGGAAGACCCCATCAGTGATCGCTGCTATCTTAAGTTCTCAGGAGACCGTACACAGGCCCCATTATCAAAGAATAGAGGCCAAACACATGCTATCACGGTTCTTCACTTAATCTAATAACACTGCTCAATCAGGCTGGAAAGGGACCTCAGGCACCACTCCACTGCAATCTTTGAATACCAGCAGACAGGACGTGTACAGCTTTCCAAGGGAGCCCCGCTTCACCTCTGCACAGCTGTCAGAATAGTCTGCCTCATGTAGTGCCAAGATCTACAACTCCTTGCCCCACTTTTGCCACAGAGAACAAGTCGACTTTTCTACAAGACTGCTCCAGACATGTGAAGGCCTTTCTCCTCCAGTTCTTCCCAAGATTGCTCCAGTCCCTTCCTCATTTTGGTTGCTCTCAACTACTTTCCCTGCAGGAAGCATTCAGATCCACTCACTCCAAGCAAATTGCAAACTATTCTCATCGTGGACTTTAAGTCTTATTTTTCAGAGCGTAAATGTCCACATCTCAAAATATAACTATGCAGCCAACAGAACTAGGCCCAAAGAAAGGAGAACAGAGAGCAGCAGAGATTCTTCTCTTCCATCCCAGGGAACTGCCAAGCACTCCCATCATGTGGGAGAAATCCAAAGTCACAATGTTTGTGGACTACATCTGAAACTTGGTCCTAACAAATATACAACAGGAAAATCTTTAAAGGGAAGAATTTTCCTTCTCTACCAGAAGTACTTGTTGATTCCCTTGGGACGTTCTGCCAATTATATTTTCAAAAGGAAAGGTCTTTGCAAAGAAGTAACAGTACAGAAAGAACTTTATCTCAACCACCTAATGAGTATCTCCCTACTTCACATAACTAGACAAGACCGAATACAGAGCATATTAAAAAACTCCAATGGAAACCCAGGACTTCTTTCTTCTTCTTCCAAAATTAAAACTAGTTACTTTTATCCCCACACTAAACCTTCCAAGGAATTTTTCCCCCCAAAGTACTTCTCAAGACCCACAAGCCAAACTTGAGAACAAAAACAAATTCCCCACGGGCTAAAAGTTCACAAAGCCCCAGTGTGAGCGAGGCCCCCCCACGGGGGGCCAGGTGAGCGGCTTCACCAAGTTCTGGAAGTGGGCACCCATCCCGCAGGAGGAACTTTCGCAGATGCCACCTCAGCAGGCCCTCCCACAGGCCACGCGAGCCCGCGGGCGGGGACAGGCTTAAAGGGGCAGTAACGCGCTCGGCCTCCCCGCCTTTCATCCAAATTCGGTATTTTTCCGTAATGTATTTTTCGTGCGCGGACCCTGGGGTGTGTCCAAGTTGCTCTGCAGCCCCCCAGGGCAGCAGGCCCACCGGACCAAACAGACGGACAGCAGGTGGAGGTGCGGCTGGGCCTGCACGGGCCCTGCTCTTATCCCGGCCCCGGCCCTGCCCTTCGGGACCCGCACTGCACCCCCAGCACCCCCAGCCACCCCCCTCAAGTCCGGGCCGGGGGAGGGGCGCGGGGGGGGAGGGGGCAGCTCGGCGGCCGGACGCCCACGTCACCGGCCCGGGCCCCAGGTCGGCCGCCCCTCCCCCACGCCGGGCTAAGGGGTTGGGGGGGCACGGAAAGAGCAGGACCCCGAGGGGCTGCCGCCGCCGGAGACGCGGGTGTGTGTGTGCGGGGTGAGGGGGGGGGCGCGCGGGCCGGCGCCACGGACTCGGGAAAGTTTCTCACTCTTCCCAAGCCGGCGCCGTGGCCCATGCGCAGTAGTGACACGTAGCCGCCCCCCGGGTCGGGCCGGGTTGGCGGAGGGGGAGGGGGCGCTCGGGCGCGGGGGGGGGGGGGCGCCCGGGTGGCGGGGGGGGGGGGGGGGAGGGGGTCAGGCAGCCGCGGCCCCTCCCCCGCCCGGCGCTCCACGTCGGCAGCCCGCGCCCCGCCCGCCCCGCGCCCCAACTTCCCCGCGCGCCCTCCTCCCCGCTCGCGCCGGCCCCCCCCGCCCCTCCGGCCCGCGCTCACTCCTCGGAGGTCAGCCCGTCCGTCCCGCCGTCCCGCCGCCCGCGCGCCCGTCCGCTCGCCGCCCGCCGCGGAGAAGCCGGGCCGCGCTCCGAGGCCGGCGCCCGGGCCCCCGCGGCTATATAGGGCGGCGGCTCCAATCCCGCCGAGACACGTCAGGCGGCGGCCGCCCCGCCTCGCCCCGCCTCGCCCCACCCCCCGGCCGCCGCCGCGCCCACGCCCCGCCCCCGCCGCCCCCCGCGGGGTCCCCACTAGCGGCCCCCGCCCCGCCGCGCAGGAGCGAGCAGCCCGGGGGCCAGGCCCAGCTCCGGAAAAGCTCTGTGGCTTTTAGGGTGGGCGGTGGGGACGGAGACTTGAGCGATGCATCCCCCCACCACCACCTCCGGAACGCAGCGGGGAGACCCGCACCGTCTGGCCGAGCCCGCTCTGGAAGCCAGGTCACCAGCAATACTGCCTCCCCACCCAATAAAGAAACAAGAGACCGCGAAGGACAACACAAAGGGAATTAACTGCTGCCCCCCTCCCCATTTACAACTCCCCGTACACAGATGGACGACGAGTTTGCTCTAGCCTAACCAAACTCCATGGGAACTCGGCCCATGCCCCAAAGTTCGGAGCACACTTTCCTTCCCTCCCGCTTCTGTGTGGTTCAGTTCCTTATGTCGCTCACCTCCACAGAATATCCTTATTTCCTGGCTACCAGTTTGAAGAACCCTCTTCATTTAAAGAGTGCATTCTTGGGGCTCCTGGGTGGCTCAGTCGTTAAGCGTCTGCCTTCGGCTCAGGTCATGATCCCAGGGTCCTGGGATGGAGCCCCACATCGGGCTCCCTGCTCAGCACGCAGCCTGCTTCTCCCTCTCCCCCTGCCTCTGCCTGCCGCTCCCCCGCTTGTGCTCTCTCTTGCTCTGTCAAATAAATAAATAAAATCTTTAAAGAGTGCATTCTTTCCTCATGGAGATAAGAATGGGTGTGCCTACTATGTGCCCAACCCTAGATCCAGCAGGAGAGAGAATCCCTACCCTCAAAGGGCTTCCACCCTAAAGGGTGAGAATGGCTGATCAGGTTTGCATTCCTTGTATAATAAAAAGCTGCACTGTTTGATTTTTTAAAATCAAGGGTACAAGTCCAGCGCAGTAATCTGTAGACATCAGCTGGTAACTCTGATGGAAGTGTCAGGAGGAGAATCCTGCCTGCATTTTAAGAGTGCACCACAGATGCGTGGAGCCACACAGGGCAAGAGGCAGGGACTGTGGGAGAAGCGAGGCCCACTTCAACAGGAAGCCCAGAGCCAGGCCAGCACAGCCTGTGGTTCTCATACAGGTGTTGCTTAGGTTGGGAGGATGGCTGGGAGTTTGGAGTGGCAGAAGGCACAACCAGATGTACTTTTTTCAGTGGAACACAGTCAAAGTATGTGGGGGAGGGGATGGGGGGCTGGGCCACTGAAGTTGTTCAGTCTGAAGATGACACCAGCTTTCCGTTGTGGTTGGCAGTGGTACATGAACTAGGTAGCCACATTTGGAAGGCGGCACCAAAAAGTTCCTCAACTGGATGCAGAACACGACAGTAGGTAAGAATGGCAGGGAGGTTCTTGGCTGCCTGCACTGAGATTGGGAGACTGAAGGAAGACTAGACTGGAAAGGGGGGGGGGGTGATGCAAAAACTTGCCTTGGGGATGTGATGTGAGATGCCCACTGGATGGTCAAGTGTGGACGTCAAGTAGGCAAATGTATGGGCAAGCTGAAAGCCAAGGGAGAAGCCCAGCCCAGCCAGCAGGAACCCCTCATGACATCACTGGGGGACAGAAACCATGTGAGGCAGTCAAAAATCCACCCATTAGAGCCAAGGACATCATGGTCAAAGCAGTGCCCTAAGTCCCTAGGATGGGACCTGAACAGGTGGCATATCCTTAGACTTGGAAGAACTTCTTTAAGCACCAAGCTCTTCAGCTCCCTTACTATGTTATTAGTGTTTGTAGGTAGTCCTTCCATGGGGACTAACCAACCAGCAACTCAGACAAGTGTTTTGTTGTTTTGTTTTTGAAGTCTCAGCACTGTGTATGTGTGTGTGTGGGGGGGAGGGATGGTAAAGAGGGAGGAACAGGGGAGGGATTCCCAAACAGTTGGCCGGTCAACTGTCAAGAAACTTCCAATGAAGCTTGGAAGTCACCACAGTCAGAAGCTCAGAGTAGCTGGTGCACAGAAGGCCTTAAAAGACGTTAAAAGACCTCTAGTTAGCAAAAGATATTGTAAAATCAGACGTTGAATTTGTGCTACAAACCATCCCAGGATGCTTCTTTGCTGATAATTATGACCAGCTTTTCTTCCCAGCAAGCTTCAGTGCATTGAAACTAATAGTTTGTAGAGGCAGACTGAGAGGGCTGGGGCCAGCAACAGTCACACCAGATAATGTGTGAGGAAACCCCTATGGCTACCTCAAAAAGTGAACATCAGTCTGTGACATTTGGGTTTTCAGCCCTCAAGGGGACATGGGAAAAGATGTGGGCCTGCTCAAGGTAAAAGGTTAGAACAGCATCCCCCAGCCCCTTAGAGCCATGACCCTCAAAAGAACTCTCAACAAAGGTAGGCCAAAGGAGGGATGGAAGAAAACAAACCCGCCAGCACAGAGACTTTCTAATCTGCTTTACCAGGTGGTGGGAGCTCCTCTTGAGCACTAGCAACCATGGACTAATACTCAATAAAGATTTAGCGCTCAAATCTTTACAACCCCATTTTTCCAAGACCCCCAAGCCCAAATCTAGGAACTAACAAAACAGAAAGCAACCCCACTCAGCAAAAAATAAACCTTGTAACAGGCTACAAATGATATAAACAAATCTACCCACACTGAAGAGAGGCTGTTAAGTCCAAAATTCAAAAAACAAGAAGACTGAAATTGGATTAGACTTAAGAACTTTAGATGACAGAACTATCAGATTGAGACTGTAAAAAAAAGTCCTAAGGGCGCCTGGGTGGCTCAGTTGGTTAAGCGACTGCCTTCGGCTCAGGTCATGATCCTGGAGTCCCTGGATCGAGTCCCGCATCGGGCTCCCTGCTCGGCAGGGAGCCTGCTTCTCCCTCTGACCCTCCCCCCTCTCATGTGCTCTCTCTCATTCTCTCTCTCTCAAATAAATAAATAAAATCTTTAAAAAAAAAAAAAAAATCCTAAAGTGATTAGAGATGTAAGACATAAAGGTGGCCTTAAAAAAAAACAAAAGATAGCACAAATGCAAAGGGTTAAGAGCTATAGATAAAAGGGGTGCCTGGGTGGCTCAGTCAGTTATGCGTATGACTCTTGGTTTTGGCTCAGGTCATGATCTCACTGTTGTGGGATCGAGATCCATGTCTCCACACTCCGCAGGGAGTCTGCTTGAGATTCTCTCTCCCTCTCCCCACCCTCCCCCCCCACATACAACATGCTTGCTCTCTCTCAAATAAATCTTTGAAAAAAAAAAAAATATAGATAAGAGAATGAGGAAGTCCAACATATGTCTAATAGAAGTTCTGAAAGAAGCAATCACAAGGAACAGAGAAGCAGTATTGGAAAAAGAGCAGAGAAAATTCTAGGATGTAACGCTATCCCTCCCCCCATGCAAGAGACAGAACAGGTAGCTAGCGGCATCCTTTAAAGTAATCCACCTTAAACACCCTGTAGTGAAACTTCAGAATGCCAAAGACAAGAGTAGAACCCAAAAGTGACTAGAGAAGAGACAGGTTACCTACAGAGGAACACCAGGAGACAGCACAATGCCTACCAGAGGAAAACGAACTAACACCTGTAAACTATGCTGAAGGAAGTACCTGTCAACTCAGAATCCTCTCTCATTTAAGAGCTAGAGTGAAAGAGACACATTTAGACTAAGAGAAAGCTATTACTACTACTGATGGATGGCTACTGAAATAACCACTTCAGGACATGCTCCAATAAGAAGAAAGCGAGAGCCAGAGAGTTCTGCCAGGAGGAATACTGACAAAGAAACCAGTAACCCAGATAAAGTGAAACAAGCACTGACCACATACTAATAACAATAAAATCTGGAGAAAATTAAAATACAAAATATAATTAAAATTATAAGCAGCAACCAAATATACGTGAAAGGAGAAACTGAAGTTGGAGTATTTCAGGACATTATTTGAGGAAAGGTTAGAAATACTAATTTTAGACCTTGCTGAATTAATGATACAAACTTAAAGATAATCTAGTGAAAGCACAATTTTTAACTTTCAAATCAAAAAACCAAACTCTCAAACAGAAGTTACTGGCAATGTTCTAGATCTTGGACTAGGTGGTAGGTTCAGAGGTATCCATTACAATATACATGATTACTTACCAGTTACGTTACTTTGTATTAGTAATTATTAACTAAAAGAGATGAAAAGAGAAAACAGAATAGGAAGCAGGAGAAGTAAAAGACGAGCAAAGCAAATGTAGCACAAAATATGATGAAAGAAATGAACCCAGATGTGGTAATAATCTAATGTAAATACAAAATCCAGCTAAAAGCTAATTCAGCCACCATGTGGACACAGAGGATGAAAGTAAAGGGATGGAAGAACAGTCCAGACAAGACCTAACCAATAAAAGCTGAGCTAGCCATATTAATTTCATATCAAGTAAACTGTAGAGTAAGAACTAAGAAGGTCAAGATTAAAAAATCCAAATCAATTCTGATTATGTATATATCTAATAACACAGCTACAAAATATATAAAGTAAGAACAGGAAGGTTACTAGAAGTTGACATATCTAGGATTACAGACAAAGACAGACTCAGCTCTTCTGGTAACACAGATTATTAAGATTAAAACTGTACAGAAAATTAAAACAATGTAGTTAATAAACCTACTTTATTGGATTTATGTAATCCTTCACCCAATTATTAGAAATGACATGTTCTTTTCAATCTTAATAGAATTTTTATAAAAACTGGCCAGCAGCTAGGACAAAACAAAAACAAATGGCAAAGAATTAACAGCATATCATTCTCTAAATACAACACGATCAATTAGGAGTCAACTTAAAATTTTAAGAACCCTGGAAATTTAAAAACTTGCTTCTAAGTAACTCATGGGTCAAAGAAGAAATCTGAAAATATTTACAACTAAACAATAAGCAGTTATAGATCCAAACTTGTGGAATCAAGCCAGAGTGTTGCTTGGAGACAAGTTTATAGCCTTAAGCCATCATATTAGTGAAGAGGAAAAAGTAAAAATTTAATCATCCTCGGGGCGCCTGGGTGGCTCAATTGGTTAAGCGACTGCCTTCGGCTCAGGTCATGATCCTGGAGTCCCGGGATCGAGTCCCGCATCGGGCTCACTGCTCGGCAGGGAGTCTGCTTCTCCCTCTGACCCTCTTCCCTCTCATGCTCTCTCATTCTCTCTCTCTCAAATAAATAAATAAAAAAAAAATCTTTAAAAAAAAAAAAAAAATTTAATCATCCTCTCCTGAAATTAGAACAAAATAAATCTAAAGAACGTTTAAACTAATAGACAAGAAATTAATGAAATAAGAAACATACTAGAGAGAATAAATACAACTTACAGTGGAGTCTTTAAAAAAAATCAGTTAGATCTCTGGCAAAAATTGACCAATGGAAAAAAAAAATAAGAAAAGGTATGAACAGGCAATACTAAGAATTCAAGGGGGTCAAAACTATAGCCACAGACTCTGAAAAATCATACAAGAATAAGACAAGTATTATCAAAAACTTGAGGGCACTTGGGTGGCTCAGTTGTTAAGCATCTGCCTTCGGCCCTGGGATGGAGTCCCCCAAAGGGCTCCCTGCTCAGTGGGGAGTCCGCTTCTCCCTCTACCCCTCCTCCCTGTTTGCGCTCTAATAAATAAAATCTTAAAAAAAAAAAAAGAAAAAACTTGGGGCGCCTGGGTGGCTCAGTTGGTTAAGCGACTGCCTTCGGCTCAGGTCATGATCCTGGAGTTTCGGGATCGAGTCCCACATCGGGCTCCCTGCTCAGCGGGGGGTCTGCTTCTCCCTCTGACCCTCTTCCCTCTCGTGCTGTCTCTCATTCTCTCTCTCAAATAAATAAATAAATAAATAAAAATTAAAAAAAAAAAAAAAAAACTTGAACACACACCTACACACAGGTACACGCACGCTCGCGCACACATACACGCACCTTGAAAAGAGAGAAAATAGGCAACTTCAGAAAAACAAGTCACCCAGTCTGTTAGAAATGGAGTTTATATAACCAACCCTCCCCAATTTTCAAAGAAACTAATATAAAGATCTCAACAGAGAGACAAGCCCATATGCTTTCGTAAGGAAGCCCTGAGAAATTATCTTCCCAACTCACTTACAAAGCCAGGAGACTTTAATATTTCCCAGACAAGTGTAACAGGAGAAAAGAATGTATGAATTTCATCTAGATACTTAATAATCTAGCAAACTCATCTAGAAAGTCAAAACAATATATAATAATAATGTCTATTTTATTCCAATAATGCAAGCTGGTGCAATATTAGAAAGACTAAGTAGGGGCACCTGGGTGGCTCAGTCAGTTGAGTGTCCGACTCTTGATCTCAGCTCAGGTCTTGATCTCAGGGTCTTAAGTTCAAGCCCCGCTTTGGAGCCTACTTAGAAAAGAGAAGACAAAGTAATTCACCACATTATTACACCAGGGCAAGAATGATTTTATCACCTCACAATATTCAAATAAAGAATCTGATATAATTTGCCCATTCCTCATAAAAAGAACAAATAGAAGGACACTTCCCTAGCTAAATGTTAGGTGCCTACCAGAAGCCCTCATTAGAAACATTCACTTTAGGATCACAAAGACCAAGAGGGTTGCAAATGAGCGCTTTCTGTGTTCGAACCTACCCTTGAGATCCTAGCCAGGGCAGGAAGGCAAGAAGAACTGAAGCGAGAACTGGAAGCAGCAAACAGCGGGGCTCACAGGCAGTACAACTGTCCAAGTACGAGATCCAGGAGGAGCTCTGGATACACTATCAGAACTCAGGGTTTTCTGGAAACAAAATCAGTACACAAAACCAAACATGTTCCAAAACAGCAGCAACAAACATCAGAAGTCAATCTAATAAGAAAATAATAGGATTTACAGAGAAGGTTCTAAAACCCTTTGTCAAAATACAGAGAAGACCTAAAAATAGAGAAGTGCCATGTCCAACCTATCTAGGAAGACTTAATCATAAAGACTGTACTTCTCCCCTAATCAGACTAGAAATTCATGCAAATGCAGCTCAAACCTTGAAATGGGCGTGCAGGTGTGTATGCGTATGGAATTTTGCAACCAGATTTTATGCAATTTTTATTTAGACAGTATTTCTATGTACCATTTTTATAATATTGTATCGTGTAACAATATTTCTGTATACAATTTTTAGAATATTTACATACACAATTACATTTATTCAACAAATCTTATACAAAAGATCAAAGGCTATGAACAGCCAATTACAGCTCTGAGGAAAATAAGGTAGGGAGAACTTGCCCTCCCGAATATCGAGATTTCACAGCTACAGTAATTCAGACAGTGTGGTGCAGGGACAGAGAACAGTGGAGCAGACGGGAGGCACCCGACGCAGACACCCTAACAGACAGCTGTCACTTTTATCAGAGGTGAACTTGTGGACGAACTACAATTGATGCCTCCGCGAAAACTGGTTATCTAAATGAGGAAAAAGCGTAGGTCCTTACTTTATACCATTCACAAGGCCTACTAAGGCTAAAGACGCAAACACCCTAAGACAGCAATCCCACTTTTTAACTTTTTTGAAGACTTTAAGATTTTAAGTAATCTCTACACCAACATGGGGCTCAAACTTACAACCCTGAGATCAAGAGTTGTACATTCCACTGACTGAGCCAGCCAGGCGACCCAACAATCTCACTTTTAGATGTCTATTTTTGAAAAACAGTTTTCTTGCGTGAGTGCAGGGAAAGAGAGACAAGGATTCTGTCATCACAGCACACTGTTAGCAAGAGCCAACAACAGCCTGTCAATGGATAAACACGGATAGAGGGGTGTCATTTAGGCTACCTACCGTCTTTGCTCTAGCTAATGACCTGACGGGACTCAGGGAAGTGGAGCCATGCAGACGGGGGTCAGGAAGAACAATGGACCAGAGGACCCCTCCGAGGCTGTGAGGGCCCCTCAGGTCTGATCCTGGCTCAGAGGCCCTGCGATCCTATAAGAGGTTGGCGCTCAGGGAGGGGAGTGTTTCACACAGTCTGCTCTCCCACACCGAGTGTGGTGGTCGGGTCCGGGCAAAGAAGAGTATGTTTTCATCCCTCCTGATAGCTCAAAAATATACTAATAAACTCATTTTATGATTCAGCTTATTTATACCTGGCTATAAACTGTAGCGGCAGGTTGGGAGCATATTCTAATACTGAACACATCAAAACTAGGTTCCTTTCTTTGGCTCAGAATGGTATTTATTACCGTAGGACATCCAACTTGGCAGCCTATTCCCTAAAGTACAGCCGTCCCGTCCAGCGGGGAGGGCAACAAACGGCCGCGGGCTGCAGTCTCCGCCGTGCCGCTCTGCGCCGCACCAGTTTCATTTCTCGTCAGGAAGTGACCGAAAGGGGACCGAAGTGTTCTTCAGTGACCCTACTACGAGATTTCACGTCTTTCTCTTCCACCTAAGTGTTGGCTAAGTCATCACAGGCATCCACAGCGAGGACAGACTGCATGCAGAACAGCACACCTGTGGTCAGGACAAGTAAGTTCAGAGTCTTGCTCGGATCCTATTTGGGTCACCTCGGCAAGTCGTTTAAGCTCTTAACTTTTACAAGTTGCCTTTGTAAATTGTTAAAAAGATCAAGGAAGATAAACTGCCCTACAGTAGCCAGCCATCTCACTGTATGGGAATATTAACATTTAATTCCACGAAACGAATACATTTAATGTAGTACTCCACTAATTTCATGAATACTGAAATAATCATTGTATCTTTATACAGATGAGGAAAGAATAGCATTTATTTAGAGCCTAATTCAAGAACATGTGTCAGATAAACACACCTTGTAACTCTTTTTATTTATTTTTAAAGAAAGATTTATTATTTATTTTAGAGAAAGAGAGCATGCAAGAGAGCATGCACAAGGTGGGGGCAGAGGGAGAGAGAGAACCCCAAGCTGACTCCCCGCTGAGTGCAGAGCCTGATGTGGGTGGAGCTTGATCTCACGACCCCGAGATCACACCAGAACAAAAATCAAGAGTAGGATGTTCAACCAACTGAGCCACCCAGGCACCCCCACACCTTGTAACTCTTTTTAAAAAGCGAATGGGACAACGTTAGGTTCAAAAGGGTAAGTTCATGGATTTCTATAGAAATGAAAGGAAAACTGCCCCTTAGCCATGCTGGCCAGCAAATACTGATGACATGTGGCTACTGACACTTGAGACATGGCTACTCCCAAATGATGCATGCTCTGAGTCTGAAATACACACTGGATGTTGAAGACTTCATATGAAAAAACAACGAAAAACACCTTGCTGATGACTCTATATTGATTACATGATGAAACAATGCTCTGGATTGGGATAAACAAAATATGTTCTTGAACTTAATGTCGCTCTTTTTTTTAAGGTAGATAGTAGAAATTTTAAAATTCTATAGAAAACTCTTATTTGGACAATGGTGCTACAGAGTTGGTTTTCCAATCCAAAGCAGAAATGGAATCTGACAAAAAGGTTTTTCTTATTAATAAACTTTATATCAGTCTTTTTAAAAAGTCCCAAATCAACTTACTACAGATTTATTGTTTAAAATAAATAAATTTAGATTAGGGGAAGGAATACAAATGTGTCTGTCGGGAAGGTTTCCTCTGCCACAAACACCCAGGAGTGTGTGGCACAGGGAGCTGTCTCAAAGGCTTCCGGGAAAGAAGTGACCAAGTTTAGTGCACAGCATTCCTTCTGAGGACTCAAACAACCCATTAACAACCCAAAAAAAAGGGCAAAAAAAAAAGATACAAACATCTTCTACAAAAATGAGTTGTACAAAAGAAAATGCATGTTGCAAGTGGGAGGAGATCTTACATTATGCCTCTCAGTTTGGCAAAAATGAAGTTTGATGAACATTAGAAAACGAACAGGAAAACTGGTGTGGCTGGAGGAATAACTGATGTGATCTCTTTGGAGAGCAATTTGATTATATATTGTAACTTAAAATACAAACGTTCTTTGACTCTGTAATTCCTACTTCTTGGAACCTCTCCCACATGTGCTCACATAGGTGCCGAGAAACAAACACACTGTGGCTTTTTTGCAGGAGCAAAAGATTGGACATTTGTGTTGTTTCTAGCAGGGGGGCCGGGCAAATGATGGTGGGACACAAAGCCTCATAACGGACCTGCCGACTGAGCAGGTCTCCACCCACCAGCTCCATCTGTGGACTGCCTCCTGCATGCCCAGAACTCCAGCTCCCACCTGTGAGGGTACACACTTACCCCCAAACCTGTTTATGCCAGTCCTACTTGTTCATGTAACCACATAACTTAAGAATGCAAAATAAGGAAAGAAGAGTGAAATGTTTCTACCAATATTAAATTTATCACATTGAAATTCTCAGTAAGGGCAGGCTGCTTTAAAAAAAATTATGTCAAGTAAAAAATTCTTTAAAAACCTCAAGGAATCTGACATTCTAATTGCTCTGTGTCTAAGTTCTTGATCCACTTAAAAGACACTGATGTTGAATGCCCTAGATAACATAGTAGGAGTTTGGTTTACATAAGAAGAGATTATGTAGAATCCAATCAGCAGACCCTCAGAGACAAGGTCTCAGCCCTGGACCCGTGATTGGGGGTGAATGAGTGTCCCTCCCTCAACCATACAGCCAGTGTCCTGTCGACTCACGAGCAAGGGTACATTAATATACAGCCAGCTGTGTTTGAGAGAGAAACACGTCTATATGTGCATAAACTATCTATGATCTGCTACTTGTAGGATATCCAAGCCACCCAGAATAGAAAAACAGGGAGCACAGAGCCAGGCACCAGGAAACACCAGCATTTGGAGCTGGGTAAAGGAGGGGGCACTGTTCCGAAGGACTTGAAAAAGTAGCAATGGTATTAAGTTGGGAGGTGAGCACATGTAAAAACAGCATATATTTCTTATACACCAAAAAAAGGTGTGTTTTAATAGGTTTAGAAATTACTGATAGACATAGGCTAAGTGCTCCTGAGAGTCAGCTGCAGGAGAGGAATGTCTCTGTATTATATGATGCTCCTTACTTTTTCCGTGGATACTTCTGTTTGGAGAGGGAAACAAAGCGGTACTATTAAGCAGCATCTGCTACTACAAATCAGCAAAAGGCAGGGTCACAAAAATTACTTTCTTCACTGTTTTATTAGACCCTGGTATCGGCAAGAGGTCTGAATTAAGACATCTTTGTTGTTCATTTCCCTGGGAGGGACTGCTGATGACAGAGAAGAGGAGGACTTACACAAACCCTTTAAAGCCCCTGGGAATTGGAAGCTACCCAAGACTGTCTTTACGTATCTGGAGAGCAGTACAGAAGGGGTGAGTTCTGCCCAGCTCCCAGCACACACAGCTAGGAAAAGTGAGCGACAGGAAGAGACTGCGGAGACACGTCTCACCTCAGCATAAAGAGAGTGAGCAAGCCTCACGGGACTTGCGCTCAACACACTGGGCCCAGCTGCTCTCACCAGGCACACTGGCACGTGGCAACCACTTGCTTAGACCACTCCTCACGGTCTAAGCCAACCACTGCTTCTGGGTGGAAATGGATTCTGTGACCCTTGGGTCATCTGTGTCTCTGAATGCCATGGTAACAGGTTTCAAAGCAGCAACAGACTGGGGGCCACAGCAAGTCCCACCTCAGGGGAAGGTAGTGTGGGAAGAGGACAGCAAGGGCAGGACGGGGACCAAACACCTGTAGAGGACGGCTTTGGCAATAACCCCCTCAGCCCTACAATTAAAAAAATACTTTTGATCTTTTTTTTTAAAGATTTTATTTATTTATTTGACAGAGAGAGAGATAGCGAGAGCAGGAACACAAGCAGGGGGAGTGGGAGAGCGAGAAGCAGGCTTCCTGCCGAGCAGGGAGCCCGATGTGGGACTCGATCCCAGGACCCTGGGATCATGACCTGAGCCGAAGGCAGACGCTTAACGACTGAGCCACCCAGGCACCCACTTTTGATCTTCTGACTATAAATCCCATTAAAACTATAAGAAACAAAATAATTCTAAGGGCAACAACTTATACTTGAAAAATGTTTTTTCTTCCTACAATTTACACAGGAAAGGTCTATGACCTAGACTCTTAGCTTGTACTTAGAAAACATTATGCTACAGATACAAAGTTAGCTCAAGCCATAGGTAGAAATACCTAGGAACTGGAACCAGTCCTATCCAAATGGAAGTGTAATGCTTCTCTATAAAGAAACAAACATCAGAAAAATCAAGTCTTCGGATTCTCCCCTGTCCAGGGTATTAAGCCCCGGCAGACACTCGAAGTGTGTCACCTGCTTGGTGACACTGGTCATGTCACATCTCTTCACTTGGCCCGTTTTCTCATTTGTCATATGAGGAGGTGGGACTCCATTATCTCTTCCAATTCTGTCTTTCTGAGTCTGCTCTAGGGAGTGAACTTCACTTTTAGATTTAAAGAATTGCTGGTATAGCTGTTCCCCCCAAAGAACTGACTAATTCAACATAAAGGTGCACTAGTACAAGTCCAACGTACAGACCAAAGCAGATATGTTTTACTCTGTATCCTGGACTCAGAGCAGGCCATCATGCTGCCAGAGCATCTGGGGGGCAGCAACGGAGACATTTCACCTGTCACAGAAGAAAGGTGGGCAGGGCAACAACAAACGGTTGCCCCACTATTAGAAAACCGGCACTAACCAAAGAGGGATATAGGGCAAAGACAACCTGTTTATGGCTCCATAGAGAGCCAAGGGTAAGAAGCAGGAGAGCAGCAGGGCCCAGATCAGCATGGCAGCCCCAGACTCAGAAGTACCCACTGAGGCCAACTCCAAGCAGACATCAGACAGCTAACTTGGAATGGATTCTACCTATTGTGTGTAGGAAGGACTGATTACACAGAAGGGTAGTAGCAGAAACAGTAAGAAATAAAAAGGTAACAAAGTCTGGAAACAACCACACCTTCATTAAGGAGGAGGAGGACTGAACAAATCATGCTATATCCATGCAATTGAAGTAACATGCAACATAAAAAGCATGGGAGAGATTTCCACCCACTAGTACGTGTGGCCTCCAGGGTATACAGTTAATAACAGAGGCAACAGAGGACTGCAGGTGCAGAGTACGCCACCTTCCCCTAAGAATCAGAAATACGGTGTGTCTACACACACACACACACACACACACACACACACACACACACTAGAAGGGAGGCGGAAAGGAAGCCACATCCATCTGAATACACCACCCTTCACAGTTTTTCTAGTACCATATAAATCAGAGAAGTACAAACTCTAGAAATAAAATATGTCCTGTTTCTTCATCTGGATGCTGGTTCTATGGATGGGTTCAGTTAGTGATAATGCATTGATCCATATACAGTAAAGACTCGCATCACTTTCTATGTTTGTTATGGTGCAATAAAAAATTCACTAAAAAAATTGAAACAAATCTAACAATGTCACATTGGTGGCATAAACATCAGAGAAAAGGTAACTAAAACACAATAATTTGAAAGCATAGGGGCACCTGGGTGGCTCAGACGGTTAAGCATCTGCCTTCGGCCCAGGTCATGACCCCAGGATCCTAGGATCCAGCCCCACATCCGGCTCCTGCTGAGCAGGGAAGCCTGCTTCTCCCTCTCCCTCTGCCTGCTGCTTCCCCTGCTTGTACACTCTTTCTGTCAAAAATAAATACAATCTTGGGGCGCCTGGGTGGCTCAGTCGTTAAGCGTCTGCCTTCGGCTCAGGCCATGATCCCAGTGTCCTGGGATCAAGCCCCGCATCGGGCTCCCTGCTCAGAGGGAAGCCTGCTTCTTCCTCTCCCACTCCCCCGCTTGTGTTCCCTCTCTCGCTATATCTCTGTCAAATAAATAAATAAAATCTTAAATAAATAAATAAATAAATAAATACAATCTTAAAAAAAAAAATTTGACAGCATATTCCAAGTGAGATGGATATATCCTGATAATGTTAGCATTGTTATTCTAAAAATGTTAAATGGTAACATTTAGGTAATCAGGTAATCAAGTTAACATCCTTAAGAACCAGGATTTTTGGCATAAGATACACACTGAAGTAAAAATCATGTAAATATTTATTTGAATATTTATTTGAACGGGAAATGTCCATATTCATAATTATTTCCCAAGTCTGTCTACTATGAGAAATTGAAAATTAATAAAGGGAAACCTCACTAAACTGGAGTGGGGAGGATAAAAGGGGGAGCCACACCACTCAATGTCAATTATAGGAAGAATTGTCTATTACAGACCCCAACAAGGAAGGACATACACTTTATCTCCTACAAGAAATCGACCACCCCTGCAACTAAGCCAGTGAGGAACTGACATCCTGAATCCCCAACTCCTGCTTCTCTCCAATGGACATTCCTTCAAAACAACCTCTCCCAACTTCCTCCTCCTTCTTTAGAAAATAAAGTTCCTCTTCTTTGTTGGATTTGCCTACCATTTTGCCATAGCTTGCACGTCCGGAATTGCAATTCTGTTGTTCTTGAATAAATCCATTTTTGCTGGTAAAATAACTGACTGATTTATTTCTATGTTTAACACAACAACAGTGGCAGTGAGCATCCCTACCTAGCACATGGGCTGTGGCATCCAAACACCATTTGCCACTAAAAGGAACCAGGTTCCTCAGAAAAATGGCTAATCTCAGATGTTGAGCAGAATATGGACAAGGTGGGATATCTTGCTGTGGCAGAAAGGCAGGAGTCACAGACAGATGGGGTCATGTCCAAAGAACACAGAAGCCAACTTGGGGAAACAATACGAGCTTCAAAAAATGGCTTAAGTGGGCCAAAACACAATTATATACATACCCATAAGTTGATAATACTAGGAGAAATAAAGCCACAAAAATGCATTGTCACTTTGGAAGCAGCTAGTCCCAGTGCATTCTTGACAATGATAAAAAGGAAAGGAGGAGCCGCACTTCAGGGTAATCAGAATTGAGAAGGGAAACCTTCTTTACAGGAGAATCAACTAATAAATGTAGACACAGAAACAGAAAATTCTTGGGCACCTGGGTGGCTCAGTTGGTTAAGCATCTGAGTCTTGGCTTCAGCTCAGGTCATGATCTCACAGTTGTGGGATCGAGCCCTGCATCGGGCTTTGCGCTCAGCATGGAGTCTGCTGCAGATTCTCTCTCCTCTCCCCCTGCCTCTCCCCACTTGTACTAATTAAAACAAAACAAAACAAAACAGAAAATTCTTCATTTTGCAATTGCCAATTGTACACTAACTCACTGTCCCCAAAGATATTCAGGTCATTCGTTATTCCTGGAGCCTGTGCAAGTTACAGAGGAATTAAGTCAAGAATACTGAGATGGAGCGATTACCTTGGGTTATCCAGGTGGGACCCAAATGTAATCACAAGTAAAATTAAAACGGTGCACTTTAAAGATGGAGGGAAGGGTCACAAGGAATGCAGGCAGCCTCAAGAAGCTGGCAAAGGCAAGAAATGGATTCTCTCCTAGAGCCTCCAGAAGTAGACCCTGCTGACACCATGACTTACCCCAGTGAGACTGACTTCAGCCAAGTCTGCGCTAATTTATTATAGCAGCAAAAGGATACTAAGACACCAATGAAATGGACACAAGCAAAATGGCTATGAAACCCATTAGAAGACTGGCTGATAGAGAGCTCCTATAAGGAATGCTCAGCCTGCTGACACCGTACCCTCTGATCACTGTAACATCACAAAATGACAGCCACACACCGTGCCTCCTGAGACACTGCAGTACGGCACACAGAACAATGCAGGGTGTATTCTCGGCACCACCTCTACACAGCCCTGAAAAAAACAAAACAATCAAACCTGGAACAAATTAAGCATTTAGACATGTAAGTTTATAGAAATATGAGGATCACAGAAATGCACTACATACCACAATATAATCAACCCAACCCAGAATGTGGGGAATTCCACAGCACCAACGGCCCTGTTGCTTTCATAAATAAATGGCATTAAAAAAAGAGAAGAAAAAAAATTGTTACAGATTTTAAAAGAGACAAAAGAGGGGGCGCCTAGGTGGCTCAGTGGGTTAAGTGTCCAACTCTTGATTTCAGCTCAAGTCATGATCTCAGGGTCATGAGATCTATTAAGCCCGAGTTGCAACTTGCTTTGTTGAGTTGGGCTCACATGGGTCTCAGTGCTCAACAGGGAGTCTGCTTAACGTTCTCCCTCTGTTCCCTGCCCCCATCTGCTTGCACATGCTCAAAAAAAAAAAAAAGAGAGAGACAAAAGCAGCACCAACTAAATGCAGTGGGGAGAGGCCTTCTCGGGTGTTCATTCAAATAAACTCTATATGACCTCTAGAGAAAACTAAACACAGAACAGATATTGGACAATATTAATAACATACAGTTAATTCTATCAGGTATGGTTTCTTTAAGCCCTCCTCTACTACAGATACATGCTAAAGTATTTACAAGTGACAGGTAATCTGAGATTTGCTTAAAATAGTCAAAACTAAAAAAGTTTGGGAAGGGCAGAGGAAGACAAAACCAAAATGGCAAAATGTGACAATTGTTAAAGCTGGTTTCTCTTCTATTTTGGGGTATGTTTGCACATTTTCCTAATAAAAGGCTTTAAAAAAAAGGATCAAAGAGAACTCCTTGTCAAAATCTATAAGGATGCTGCCAAAGCTGCACTCAGAGGGTGAATCAAACTTTTAAATTTTATTATAAGAAAGAGTGAAGATAAATGAGCTAAAGCATTCAAGTCAAATGGAAAGAGAAAATCAAAGAAAGTAGAAGTAATAAACAAAAGAACAATTGGTGAGGGGTGCCTGGGTGGCTCAGATGGTTAACTGTCCGACTCTTGATCTTAGCTCAGGTTTCCATCTCAGGGTCTCGAGTTCAAGCCCCATGTTGGGCTCCACGCCCAGAATGGAGCCTAATTAAAAATAAATAAATAAATAAAATTTAAGAAAAGAAGAAGAATTGGTGAGATAGAAAACAAAAACAAGGGACGTCTGGGTGGCTCAGTCGGTTAAGTGTCTGCCTTTGGTTCAGGTCATGATCCTGAGGTCCTGGGATCGAGTCCCACGTTGGGCTCCTTGCTCAGAGGGAGCCTGCTTCTCCCTCTGCCTGCTGCTCCCCCTGCTTGTGTGCGTGCGCTCTCTCTCTGACAAGGAGATAAAATCTTTATTATAAAAAAAAAAAAAGGAAAACAAAAACAAAAAATAGGTGATTCGATCAAAGCCCAAATCAGTTTCTAAGAAAATAGCAATTAAAGAGCTGTTAACTCCTTCTAGTCTGACAAAGAACACACAGAGAATACAAACTCACAATGATACAATACTATCCTTGCTTGGTTTTGAAGTAAGAACTGCTGCAAATGGCAGTAATTGTATCTTCTGGTAGCTCCCAAGGAAGTAAGAGCTTCTTTGCCCCATGGGGCCCTCACAAATTATTTTTGTATCTCACTGGCATTAATTGGGTTCTAAGCCCATCAAGGGACCGATAACTGTAGTCAAGGGACCAAGGAAATGGGATATGTCTATTAGCCATAGCCAATCAGGGTCTACCCATGCAGCTGGGCCATTTCATCCAAAACACACAGTTGGTACTGGTGGAAAGGGTGGTCCCCAGAGGCAAATCAAGGCTCTGTTTGCTTCCCCAAACAATGAGTGGGTGCTGCAGAGAAAAGTGATTCTTCACTGCAAACCATTACAAACATGGAAACTTTTGTTTGTGTTTTTTGTTTTTTGTTTTTTTTGAGGGAGAGAGAGAATATAAGTGTGTGAGTGGGATAGGGAGGGGCAGAGGGAGAGGGAGAGAATCTCAGGCAGGCTCCATGATCAGCACAAAGCCCAATTCGGTCTCCATCTCACAACCCTGAGATCATGACCTGAGCAGAAATCAAGACTCCAGTGCTTAACCCCCTGCGCCACACAGGTGCCCCAAACACGGAAAGTTTTAAACAAAACACCAGACCAATAAACCCAGCATTTAATTTATAGAGTAAGACACCATGACTAGGTAGGGTCTGTTCTAGGGATGCAGTAAGGATTCAATATTAGGAAATGTATGCATCTCGGGGTGCCTGGGGGGCTCAGTCGTTAAGCATCCACCTTCGGCTCAGGTCATGATCCCAGGGTCCTGGGATGGAGCCCCGCATCAGGCTCCCTGCTCAGCGGGAAGCCTGCTTCTCCCTCTCCCACTCCCCCTGCTTGTGTTTCCTCTCTGTGTCTCTGTCAAATAAATAAATAAAATCTTAAAAAAAAAAAAAAAGGAAATGTATGCATCTCAATTTATAGCTCATAGGACAAATAAACATACGACTGATAGAGGGCCCTTTAAAAATACCCAAAAGAGGGGCGACTGAGTGGCTCAGTTGGTTGGGCATCTGCCTTCGGCTCGGGTCACAATCTTAAGATCCTGGGACCGAGCCCCGCTTTGGGCTCCCTGCTGGGCAGAGTCTGCTTCTCCCTCATATTCTCCCTGTGTTCTCTCTCTCTCCCTCTCAAATAAATAAATAAAACCTTTTAAAAAAAAGTACCCAAAAGAATGAGGAAAGTCAATATGCAGTCCTTGCTTCCTATGGAATTTAACATCAGGAACAGAAGAAAATGGCTACATGAAGGATATTTCCCAGAAGTAAAATACATCCTATTTAGAGTAAATCTAAAAGTATCCTATTAACATAAGTAACAAAATGGCAAAGATGTCCACTGTTGACACAGACTGTCAAACATGCAACCGAAGAAGACATAACTAAGCAAAGACACAAATGCCACTATTTGCAGAAGACCGTCGTCTAAAAGTCCCTCTATCATAAGGAAAAGCTAGGAAAAACGGAAGGAAGTTCAGTACGTTAGTACTGCAAAACACACATGGACAGCAAAGAGACATCACACAGAGCAGACAGCTGTATGAAGATGCAGGCAGAGGTTGGAATGATGTGGCCACAAGCCAAGGAGCGTGGGGGGAGCTACCAAAAACGAGAAGAGGCAAAGAATGGCCACAGAGGGAGTGTGTGGCCCTGCCAGATTTCTAGCCTCCAGAACTGTGAGAGGATAAATTTCTGTTGTTTGAAGGTAAATTGATTAGGGCAGCCCTAGGAAACTAACCCAACATCCCAGTAGGGTTTTTTTTTTTTTTAATGATAAAAAAATTTCCCAGATTCACCTAAAAATAAAATCTGCCTAGATTATTTGGCCTATAAAAAAAGAGTTCGGATTCACCTAAAATAAGCAAAACACACTACAAAGCTATAGTAACTACACTTGGTACTCGCTAAGAGGAGGAAAAAGCATGAACAAAACAGACTGATGAGTATCTAGGAGTTTATCATTTGATATAAGTGCCCTTTCAAATTAGTAAGGAAAGATAGCAACAAGCAGAAGTGAGCCAATAATAAATTTCCACTTTGGAAAAAATATAAAAATTGATCCCTGCCTCACACCACACTCTAAAATAAATTCCAATTGGATTAAAGATCTGAAAGTAAAAAAAATCAAGCTTTAAGGAGCTAGAAGATTGAGAAGAAAAACCTGTGATTTGGGGATGCAAAAGCCTCCTGAGAATACAGACTGTAGACACCATCGAGGAAGGTATTGACTCATGTGACCCTGTAAGAGGTTAAGAATTTTACACAAGCATAGACTATCTAATATAGAAATTAGGATACAAATAAGAATTTTTCTCTATCTGGCAAACAACTCAACAGGCTAGGACATGTGATCACACAGTTCATTGAAAATTAACACAAACTGGGGCACCTGGGTGGCTCAGTCGGTTAAGCGTCTGCCTTCGGCTCAGGTCATAATCCCAGGGTCCTGGGATCGAGCCCCATGTCGGGCTCTCTGCTCAGCGGGAAGCCTGCTTCTCCCTCTCCCCCTGCTTGTGTTCCCTCTCTCTCTCTGTCAGATAAATAAATAAAATAAATTAAATTAAATTAACACAAACTGCACATAAACATGAAAGGATGTTCATCTTCACTCAACCCTTACTTCATGAGATCAACAAAGATGAAAAAAACTGGTGCAAAATGGTGAGAAAAAACAGGAACTATTGAGGACATGTAAACTAGAAGGCAATTTAAAAACACATCACCAATAAGAGACATACAATCCTATTCAGTGATCACGCTTCAAAGAAGCTACTTTTCCAGAAGTACCTGCAGAAGAACGCAGAAGGCGTAGGTGTGACACATGAAAGAAGCTCCCAGCAGCATCAGTGAGCAAGTGGCAACTATAGAGTGACGTGTCCACACCACAGGAGGTCCTGGGTCAGTAGCACTTCAACAACAAGCTACCTGGTGTCCAGACTCTGCTTCTCTCAGGACCACCTGCCATCAAAAGGAATCAGACCTCTTTGAAGGGACAGGGCAAGTACACGAAAAGCCCAGAGTGTCTTGCTGTATCAAAAAGCAAGATGTTCTGGGGCGCCTGGGTGGCTCAGTTGGTTAGGCGACTGCCTTCGGCTCGGGTCATGATCCTGGAGTCCCGGGATCGAGCCCCACATCGGGCTCCCTGCTTGGCAGGGAGTCTGCTTCTCCCTCTGACCCTCCCCCCTCTCATGCTCTCTCTCATTCTCTCTCTCAAATAAATGAATGAAATCTTTAAAAAAAAAAAAAAAAAAGCAAGATGTTCTAAACGTAAAAGGGGGATGCATGAGAAGGACAGAGGAGCCAGCTTTAAGGGGGCTCTTGCTGGTCACCGTAAACATTACAATAAAGGATGATACCAGAGGAGGGTGCACCGACTAAAACAGGAGGCGGTGAGCCTATGTTGGTACAGGTACGTGATGAAAACCAGTTTGACAGGAACAAACATTTCGTTTCACAAGCACCTCCGCCCACCCACCACACACTTAAAATGACACAGAATCCACAGGGGAGAAGTTTGGCAGACACCACCTTAATCTGTGACCAAAGTGAACATCACCAGTAACGGGACACACTGAACGTGTGTGCCATCTTACGGAATGCAGAGAAAACAAGGCATTCCTTCTGTGCTGTTCCAGCCAAAGCTGCAAAACCTGAAGCTAATCAAAAGGAAACACCAGACAAACCCACACTGAGAGACATTCTACAAAATAAGTGCCTATAATCATTAAAAGTGTCAAGATCAAGAAAGCCAAGGTAAGATGGAAGAAATGCCGCAGTTTGAAGACTACAGAGACCCGGCAATGAAACGTTCCACATGATTCTGAACTGGATCCTTCTGGTGAAACTGAATGGGTCTGAAGGTAGCAAAGTATTCTTGTTAACCTCCAGATTTTGATGGTTGTACTGTGAAGAGAGGAGTGTCTTATTTGTGGGAAACACATAAAAATATCCAAGGATGATAAGGTTTCATACGCCCAACTGACTCTCAAATGGTTCAGAAAAGGTGTTTTGTACCATACATGCAACTCCTCTGTAAGTGTAAGATAGTTAAAAAAATTAAATAGAGGATAGTAGTACATTTTTATTAAAATAAATAAATAAATAAATGCCAGGGCGCCTGGGTGGCTCACTCAGTTAAGCATCTGACTCTTTATTTCGGCTCAGGTCATGATCTTAGGATCCTAAGATCGAGCCCCCCACCTGGTGCCACGCTCATGGCAGAGCCTGCTTAGGATTCTCTCCCTCTCCCTCTGCCCCTCTCTGCCCCCTCTGCTTGTGCGCATGCACTCACTCTCCCTCTAAAAAAAATAATACAAATAAATAAATAAATGCCTATTTGGGAAACAAATGTATCAATATAACATAGGAGAAGGGTGGCAAATGGCACTGATCCTTCAAACTCAAAGTCAAAACGCACTTGATTATATGTTTAACCTATTAGGATCAATGCATATTTCACTCACTTTTTATGTAACGTAACAAAGTTTTACCTCAGTCTTACTGAAGTCTGTTATGACCATCTTCTCAAAGTTCATAAAAGCAGATCTTCCAACCATCAGGAAGTGTCCAGGAAGACACCGCCAGCACAGCCCCAGACATGCCCAGCTGCTCATCCTGAACAGCAGCAAGGTCAGCATGGACCCCACCCCGGCTGCCTCCACAGAAGGCAGGAGATCTGCTGGAGCCCCTCAGTGCTCCTTGGGCTTTTCAGACACCACATCCAAAAGGGAAAAGCACAAAATGCTCCATCTGCACTAGCCAACAGCGTTGTGAACCCCAAACACAGACTGTTCTCTGAGCAAGACCCAGAGACACCAGCAGATGGGGCAAGCCATGCCATGTGAAAGGAACACCGCCCAAAGACAAGGGGAGCAATATCTAGGCTGGGTGAGGAGAGTGACCATGTCAATTAGCACTGGCTTAAAAGAGCGGAAAGAACACACACGCCCCGCCCCCCCTTCAGGATGAGGTGAGGACATAAGAAGACAGACAAAAAGCACATTCTGGAATTAAAATATTCTTGTAAGAAGCCTCTTAATGCATACCAAATCAGTGCTAAATAGGCTAAAATGAAAACAGCCTTCCATAAAGCCATATGCCCGACTGACAGCAGACGCCTAATTATAAGTCCAGTCCTGTGAGATCCGATGGAAGAGAAAACCCCACCCGTTACCACTGAGTCCTTCACAGGCCATTTCCTCCTTGAAGATTTAGTCCTAAAACTACCAGCACAATCTGAAACCAAGTCCACATTCGAAAGAAATGGAAGGGCTGGAGGTTGGTTACACACTGTCTTCGGCTCAGCAGCATCCTCAGCAGTGTAAGGAACCCAAAGCCCCAGCCAACTAAGGACAAGAAGGTGAGGCCGACATTAGCAAAGGCCAAAGGTCTTTCACTGGTCAAAGGAGAGCCAAGCCGTGCTTTTACAGATCAACTGTTGACTCTCCCCAAGTAACACCATCTTTTTCTCTGTTTGCTCAATCTTCCAGAGAAGGATTGCACTTACCAGTCTCAAGGGGACATGGTGATCATCTCCAGCACTTGTATAAACCAAGGATGGACCCTGACAGCACCAAGCCCAATGGGTCCCCCGGCTGCAGCTGGCTCTTGTCTGCACGTCCCAGACGCCGCCACAAAGAGCGCTGGGAGCCAAGGGGCCCTGTGCACAGGCAGCCCGGCAGCACCGCTGAGCTCACTGGCGTGGCGGGCGACAAACGCTACACAGAACTTTGGTCTCATGGGCTGGCGAGTCAGCTCCAAGCATAAGCAAGTGTATTAAAACAGAAGCCTTGTTTCAAAAGAAAACAATGTATTCCTCAAATCGATCTCACACGCACTGCTTTAAGGCAGTACTACGGGACCGCCCAGCAAATCTTCTACTAACAGAAAAAGTCAGAACAGTACATACAACCCACAATTCCATTTGAAAGATATTTTCAAATGAGCTAAGTACTAATAAAATTAGAAAGCATATCACATAAAAGTGAAATGAGGAGCAACACATACATTTGAGTTTGTCCAAAACAGCTGGCGAATGCCCACACCTGTCATCACCTGATACGCGGCGTCCAGGAGTTAGCGCACTATCTCCACCACGAAGGACACAAAGTGAGAGGAAAGTGAACTTTAAAGTCCCCCTCAGACACACTCCAGGGCCGTCTGTAAGTACGGGCACCACCAAGCAACATGGTTCATGACTGTCAGAACAGAAAGGTGGAAAAGTTCACATAGGGCCATCCTTTCCTCTTATTTTCACTTTTATTTTTAATTTCTAAAGAAAGAGTTAAAGAGAGGTCCAAAAGTTTTCAACTCTATATAATAAGGAATCAGAAACCACACATTTTCTATTGAGGGAGCCCTAAGAAGCAGAAACACTTTGCCACAAGTCACTCACCTCAACCAAAATTTAAAAACAGCAAAACAAAGCCAAATACACAACCGCTTTCCAAAATTATTTCTTCTAATTCTACACGTCTATTGTTGTTTCCTTTCTCCCTTGCGCCTTTACCTGTTCTAAGGGGTCTGGTCCTTTTGGGGATAAGGGCGTTCTCTCTAGCCTCGCCATTTCCCCTAAGGCTATTTGTTGTGGCAACCTCTTTAGGAGTCTGGCTCGCCCCAGGGCCTCCAGATGTAAACCTCCTGGTAGGCTGGGAGCGGTTGCCATGCAGGTTGCTGCCATCAAGGCACTTGAGAAAAGACTGTGTTCCCTCCCCAGGAAACACACCCAGAGGTTTGCAGGATACCTCCAAACCAGGGATCAGGGGAACTCAGCCACCATGTCCTCCTGTGCCTGACCCTCAGTAGAGTCAGAAAGATTTTTGGCTCACAGTGCCCTCCCTCCCAGCCCTATTTATTTAACTGCGGCCGCCCAGGCCCGGTGACATGCGGGCCTAACACCAGCAAGTTCATACCGTAGAACTTCCTCGAAGGGCACAACAGTTTCTGCGGCAGAGATAACAACACCTGAATGCACCTGGCTGAGGTTATTTCCCCTCTCCAGAAAGAAACCTAAAGTAGCACTGGTCCAGCCTGCACTGTATCATGAAGCTTACTGCTCGGAAGACAGTGTGTCCTGCTTGTGAGTGGTGAGAGAGCCGAGTAGCATTCGTGAGGTCCCTCTGGCTGTGCTGGTCCCTTGGCCAGCACAGCAAGGCCAAGAATAACCACTCTGCTTCATAAACGTGGTCTCCAGCTCAATCCACACACCTAAAGAAAGATGTTAGAAGGTCATACAAAGGACTGAATGCTAATAAAGGGGACACAGTATAGAAAACAAGCACAAGGAGGCAGCTTTATGCCAGAACACTGGGCCAAGTAGCAGCCGGCCTCTAAAATGCTGTGCTGTGCTCCTTGGTTGGTTGAGGCCATAAATTCAACAGTGGTTGAAGAACACAAGAGCGACTCACTGAGACCTGACCATTGGACTGGCTTATTACTATGTCCAGCATATCCCTGAGTCTAGAAAGCTGTTCTGGATTCAGCAGCCCGTTGTAGTTCACCAAAACTCAGAACACTCCCATTTTAGTAATCAACACTGTCCTGCCTGTTCATTCCCTCAAAACATATCTGCCGTGATATCTGCCACGACCACGTTACTCTGCCGCACTACAGGGGTCCAAACAAGCAACAGCCTATCCGTGGCTCATCCTGTAATCCAGACGGGGATGGAGCAGGTAACACCAAGAGAGGACTTACTCCACGAGACCTGCAGGGTCCATCAGATGACATCAGGGAGATGGTGGTGCTGGGCTGCTGTGATAGGATGATGGAAACACCAGTCCAGTTGGAGTCCTGAGAAGAAAGCTGATCCCTTAGGGCAGCCACAGATGGACTGACAGTAGCTGTCTGCAGGTTACTGCAGAGATGGGCCCTGTATGCTTGTTGACTTTAGGACCGGGACTTTAATTTGTTCACTTCCTTACCTGAAATTTACTGATGGATATGTACTTGGTGAAAAATAAATACTTGATGATTGAACCAAGGAAAGAGATTCAAAATCCTGAAGGATGCAGGACAATTTTAGTACTTATTTTAGTACTTATTTCAGTAGAATATCTATCTTGCTCCAAAAGTTTGGTTGGCCCCACTCTTGGAAAAACTCAGAAAAGACCGTGTGGACATATTGCGTTCTTGACCCCAAGCTTTAGAGCGGCCCTAGAGACACAGATGAACCACTAGGTAAATTTGTCAACATGTGAAACTTCTAAAACTGAACACAAAGATAAGGATAAAATCATTACAGATCTTGGTCCTGCTCAGTCTTCTGCCCATAAGAAGGAACTGAAATCAACGGTGGTATCACCGTAAGGATCACGTGAGCTTACACGCAGGGCTTCACCAGAGACTGCAGGGCAGCAGCTCCGTGAGGATTTTCTATTACCATCACCCTCCTTGTATCTGTGACATGAGGACTCCAACAGTGCAGGCACCACAGCCCCAAATCAGCCACTCCTGCAAGAAGCTTCGCCCAGCCAGTCTCTACTCTCCTCAACTGAAAAATGGAGCATGTGACAGCCACATACCAGAACCCTTTTAAGGACTGACCCTGCAAAGCAGGGCTTCTCAACCTCAGCACTGCTGACTTTTTGAATCAGACAATTCTTTTCATGGGCTGTCCTGGGCACCGGAGGATGCAGAGCACCTCTGGCCTCTAACCATTAGATGCCAGTAGCACCCCTGAGTCATGACAACCAAAACTGTCTCCACACACCACCAGATGTTCTGTGTGGGGCAAAATCGCCTGGTTGAACAGTTACTGGAAATAAAGGGCATGGGAATTGTATGGGAATCAATGAATAAAAGCTTTACTAGACAAGAGCGCCTGGGTGGCTCAGTCAGTTAAGCGTCTGCCTTCGGCTCAGGTCGTGATCCCAGGGTCCCTGGGATCGAGCCCCGCATCGGGCTCCCTGCTCAGTGGGGAGCCTGCTTCTCCCTCTCTCTCTGCCACTCCCCCTGCTTGTGCTCTCTCGCTCTAATAAAAAAATAAAATTAAAAAAATAGCTTTACTAGGCAAAGCTTTTCATATCACTTGTGCATCCTTGAAATGGATCACAAAATGGGATGCTATATGAATGACTATCAGCTCCAAGTGCCATCCTTCCAAACTTGAAAACTCAATTCCTGATAAACTGAGTTGACCAAGTGTTCTGTCCTATCAGAGGAGTAAAAACAATAACAGCAAAACCTCAGAGATTCAGCTTTCTTATCTTTAAAAGGAAGGAGCTAAAGTCCTACAGGTCAAGAAACACCCTGAGTCACAAGGCTGATTAATAGGCCCCAAACTGAAGTCCAGGTCTCCTGACTCCCATCCAACGAGGACCACCTTCTCACCTGTACCAGCATCTCGACCCATTGTCTGCTCTGGCAGAATGAACCGATGCCTGGTGGTCTATCCTAAGGGACAAACAGCACTGCATGTCTCACAAGGTCCACCTTCAGGAATGTCTAAAGATAGCACTTCATACAAATAAAAGGAAAACCTGAGAGTGTTTTCAGAAAACACTTATCTGTAAAACATTCATGTTGATAGCTCAACGGCCCTTGCTACTAAACGCTGGCTCCTGCCTCTCCTGCTCCAGGTGAGGCCTGCTCTCCCTGCGGTGGGGCCTCAGGGCACAGCTCAGCCTCCTGGGAAGACCCCCACCCATGACACAGGGTGGGTGGGATGGGCAGGGGCTGTGAAGGCTCCAGGAATACTGGTTGTTTTTTTGTTTTTTTGTTTTTTTAAAGATTTTATTTATTTATTTGACAGAGAGAGAGAACACAAGTAGGCAGAGTGGCAGGCAGAGAGAGAAGGAGAAGCAGGCTCCCCGCCGAGCAGGGAGCCCGATGCGGGGCTCGATCCCAGGACCCTGGGATCATGACCTGAGCCGAAGGCAGACGCCTACCGACTGAGCCGCCCAGGCGCCCCAGGAATACTGGTTTTACTGACACTGTAGCAAGCCTGCTGCAGTGGCGGTCTACCAAGGAATAGGACTTTCAGCATAAAAATATTGTAAAACACAGCTACAACAAAAACAATATAAAAATTGGCAATCCCTCCTGATTCTTCCCCCAATAATATTTCCAAAATGGTTTCATCCAAGGGTTTTTCTTAGATATATTAGTCCATGGTTTAAATAAAAATAGGATCATGTTATATGCATTGTTTCACCACTTGCTACACTTAATTCCATTTAAAATGCATCATGGCTGTCTTTCCAAGGTTTTTTTTTTTTTTTAAGATTTTATTTATTTATTAGAGAGAGAGAGAGAGAGAGAGAGCATGGGGGGGGGGGGGAGGGAGGGAAGAAGCAGGCTGCCAGCTGAGCAGGGAACCTGACATTGTGGGGCTCAATTCCAGGACCCTGGGATCATGACCTGAGCTGAAGGCAGACACTTAACCAACTGAGTCACCCAGGTGCCCCCAAATTTCTTGACCATGAAGACTGACCTATTCACCTCTTCTTTTGTACTAGGGCATTTCAGCACATGTGTAAGACAAAGCAAAATCCACACCTGGGCTACAAAGGACTAGCAAAGAACAGAAGAATTACAAATTTAGGTGAAATTCATGTTGTAAGCTAAAAATAACACAGCTGGTGGGCACTCAGAAAGAAAAGTGGGGAGAAAATACTATTAAGAAGGACATTTTTTTGTTTTGTGCCTTTCACACACTGGTCAAAGGCTGTGTTTTTTTCCCCCTGGAAAGAGAAACAGAATCTTTGGACCGGGGACACCCACTACAACGGAGGGTGAGACACCATTCTGAAGACAGAGGACTAAGTCTGTCCATAGATATTGCTAAAATCGTAGTCTTCTTCCTCATTTGGCCCCCTGGACACAGGCAAGAGCCTGGAAGATATTTTTGTGGAGAATCTGAAGAGACGGAAAGAAGCTGACAGGGTGCCTTAGGAAATGGCCCAGGCAGGTACATCTGCAGTGAACACCACAGTTGGCAAGCCCCAACTACTGACATTTGAGCAGGTGGGAAAATATCACCAGATAGCACAGAAAAGCTTTGACATGAAAGCCAAAATCCCAAAAAAGTAGCCTGAAGCAAACCGTGACTTCAGGGAAAGAAAACCTGAAAACTCAGGAACTCCTCAGAGAGATAAGGAGAAGCACAAGAGCTACGAAACAAAACCAGGACGTGAGAAGGCTGGAACAGAGCGAGCAAGAGGACACTCTTGGGGACACGGAGAACAACTCAAAAGCTCAGCCAGAATAAAGTTAAGAACGTCTTCCAGAAAGAAAGTGGACAACTACGCAAAATCAGAGTGTCCATCCAGAAGGTCCAACAGTTGAATTCTACATAGAGAAAGTGAATGGAAAGAAATCAAAGCAACAGGGGCGCCTGGGTGGCTCAGTCCTTAAGCGTCTGCCTTCGGCTCAGGTCATGATCCCAGGGTCCTGGGATCGAGCCCCGCATCGGGCTCCCTGCTCAGCGGGGAGCCTGCTTCTCCCTCTCCCACTCCCCCTGCTGATGTTCTCTCTCGCGCTGTGTCTCTCTCTGTCAAATAAATAAATAAAATCTTAAAAAAAAAAAAGAAATCAAAGCAACAAATCAAGAAAAATGCCCAGTATCGAAGAACAGGAGTTTCTAAATAAAGGGGCCTCAAGAGTAGGCAAGACACTGGATGAAAACAGCCTCCAAGGGACATCACTGCACTGGGTGTTTTGGAATTTCAGGAAGAAAAATCCTTTAAGCTTCAGAGAAGAAATAGCCATATATACAGGCTGAAGAATCAGAATGTCTGAAGCCTTCAACAATAACCCTGAAGACAGAAGTCTGAGCAAAATGGTGTCTAACTCTCACTCAGACACATGGGTAGAAACAAAGCACTTTCAGACATATGTGTTCTCAAAACTTTATCTCCCCGCATCTGTTCCCAGGCAACTCCTTAAGGAAGCACTCCATCACAAAGAGGGGTAATAAGAGAGAGGGAGACAGAGTTCCAGGAAACCAAGGACCCGACACAAGGGGGCGGTGGGATCTGCAGGAAGAATCCAGCAGGTGGGAGCCTGGGGGATATTTATTCCAGATGAGATTAACAAAATACTGAATTTCATTAAATAAAAAAGACTCCATTTCTTGAAAGGAGATTTAAGCAACTGGTGAATTTGGGGTTGAATTTTAGTGACAAATACACAAAAAAACGAAACAAACAAAAAACAAGACTCACAAGAACTTCAGGGAAAACAAAACCTGATGCAGGAAAGGAAAAGTAATCCCATCACACCATTTGCCTAGCTGTGAACGGCACTATGGAGTCATAACATGAACACTAAATACTAGACTAACCAAACTACAGGTGCACATGCTTCAGGCAGCCATGTATTTGCGTGGGGAAGGCAGAGCGGTAAAAGAAAACTAGGAACTTCACATCCATTCTCAGAGTCAAAGTGAGGAGGCAGGGCGTACAACAAGGGAGGAAAGCGAGGAAGCGGCAGGAGAGCACATGTGCTGTTCAGCGCTGGAGGCAAAGAGGTGGACATGTGTGCTTCGCAGGAGAGGAAACATGACTGGGGAAGGAAATTCAGTGTCTCCGTACAAGCCTTTCTACATATATTACTCCTTTAAGAAACTGCTTGAAAATATAGCCTTGACTTGAAATAAAATTTTCAATTTAAAAATTCAAATGAATGCCAATAAAATGTATTAAGAGAGAGTGCACATGGTAAATGTATTGTTATTAAATTAACGGCAAGCATCAAGATGACTAACACAACATGATGCCCAGACAGGTCTGGGACAGCACATCTGGCTGGTCTCCCGCAGTATTTGAGGAATTTTAGCATGCCTGGTGAAACAGCCTACTAGGGATATCACTTCTAAAACGTCTGACTTTAGAAATACAAAATAAACAAAAAAAACCAACTTACTTTAGCACAAAATAACTTGTGTAATCAATTTTTAAAATGTCATAAAAATGAAAAGAGTGTTTTTCAAATGTTGAGTGTTGTGTTGCTTTCATAACTTAAGGGAAAAGGCATTTTGACACACTGATGCTCTCTGGCTATTGTTCCACTTGGCCAAAAACTTTTCAATATGCATGCTGGACCTCTTGCCACTGTAGCTTGACAACTAAGAACTCAGTTGTGTGCGGTTTCCTCCAGGAGCTTAGTTATTTCTTAATAGGAAAGGGAAAAAGGCTTCCTACGATCACTAGCCCAGCCGGGATGGATGTATGCTGAATGGGCCTCATCAAATATAAGTACACTTCAAGAAGTGTGTTCTTTGCTCAGACACTTTTAGTAAATAAACAAGTTTTGGTTGGGAAGCATTAATGGAGAATCTATCTCATCCACTTGTGACTAATGCTCGTAAGTCATCCAGGTGGACAGTGTAATAATCACTTGAAACCCTGTCCAAGTTAGAGCATCCTAGACAGGACTGATGGAAGGGCATGGAGGCCTTCAGAACAGGACCTGAGCGAAGCCCTCCACCATTGAGATGTTAGCCGTATACCAAATTCTCAACTTCTTGCCCATTTGTGTCACCAGCTACGGCTGTCATGCATTCCCTTGGCATAAGCTAGTCCTGCTGTTTAGAACACCCCATTCTGGTAAAACTCTTACTCATCCTCTAAATCCAGTTCAAGAACCACATTCTTTGTAAAAACTTCACAACAGGTAATTAGCACCTCCTCCCTATCTCCATACTTTGTACATATTCCCACTGCTGCACTCAAAACACTGTAATCTAATTATTTTACGAGTGAATCCCCCATACTAGACCATAAGCTGCTTAAGGAAAAGGAAAAAAGTCTACATCCTCTTTACCTTTCCATCCCTAGAATCCTTAAGAGTGTCTGGCACACAATTCCCAATAAACGTTTCTGAACTGAGCTGCTGAAGAAGTGAAGGCATGAGGCCAAAGTCAGACAATCAGAAGCCCCAAACAAGAGGACCAAAGGAAAAATCACAACTTGGCGATTCAAGAGGACATTCCCCCATCAGGCTTGGGAAACGTCAGCCTGGCCCACGGGGGAGGGCCCCGCGCGGGAGATGCGCCGGCCCCGGGGGCGCCCAGGGGCGCGGGCTGACCGCGCCTCGGGAGTGCTCTCCTTACTCTCCGCACATCTACGGCGCCGACGTTAACCTGACCGGAGAAAATGAGGAAAGCCCCCGAACAGTGCCCGGCGCGCAGAACTGCGGGAAGTTACGGGAAGTTTAATCCTCACTGAAGAGAGTTTAACTGGCTTTCAAATGTCGTCCCTCGGGACTTGAAGCGGTGTGCTCCGTTTTCTCCCAGCCTGTCTCAGGACAGGCTGACGGCTGGTGTTTCCGAGCCAGCGGGCGGGGAGTTCCAACGACGGGACCCGTTCTTCACCAAACACCTTTTCGACTACTTTACAACACCGCTTCCAAATGTACTTAACGCGGTTAGCCTGCGGGTGCTTCTTGCAAAAGCATCAAGCCCTGAACCTCAGCACGGGGTCTGCGTCAGGGCTCCGAGCGCAGGTCTGACTCCACAGAGCGACATCGAGCTCACTCTGCGTGGAGCACGGCCGGCTGCGGCAGGCAGAGGCCGAACCGTGCCGTGCCCTACCTTCATCCCCGCGGGCCCGAGACTGACCGTCCGGAGGCGGGCGCCGGGCCACCGGGACGTCCGCTCCCCTGCGCGCCTTCAGAGCGCTCACCTGCCCACAAGCAGGGCTCGGTGACAGTGCACAGGGACATGCTGCCTTTGGACGTACAGGGGGCCCCAGCCCTCTCGTTTCCCGAGGCGGACGCCCCGAAGACCTAGCCACCTTTCCAACGCCCTCTCGGTGCCCCCCAGTGCTCCCCACACGACGCCCTCGCCCAGCAGAGCCTTGGGAACTGAGTTCACGTTCAGTCGGGGGTCTTCCACAAACGCTCCCCGCACGACGGCATTTGCCATCGCGCCGCGGCGGGCCTGCAGGCCGCCGGGAGGGGGAAAGGACGCCCGGGCCGGCGCAGCCCCGCGCCCGTCCCCGAGCCACGTCGCCGCGGCTGGCTCGGGGATGCTCCCCGGGTCTCACCTCGCGACCAGCCCGCAAGGAGACAGCGAGGGGCCGCGCCCGCCCCACCCTCCCCTGGGGCGCAGGCCCCAGCCCGGGCGCACTACGGCCACGTCCCCGGGGACGGGCGCCCAACTCGGTGGTCTGCGCACAGGCCCGCCGGCTCACGTGACCCGCGGCGGCCAATGGAGACGAAGCCCCCGCACCATCGAGATGACGGCGGCCCGGGGCTAGAGCAGCCCCGCTCGGCCGCTCGCCGTCCCCTCCACAGCCCTGCTCCAGCTCTCCCAGCTCGGTGCTGCCGCCATCTTCCTGGAGGAGAGGACCGGAGGCGAAGGATCCCGGCCCGTGGTCGCTCCGCACTCTTACCGTGACCTGTCCTACCCCGTCCGCCTCTCTTCTCCTCAGCGGTCACTTAGCTCCTTGTAAAGAAACGCACTTCATCCCACTCTACGTACCCACAAAGCAAAACTCACATTACCTGTTCCACTCTTATCAGCGTAAGGAAACCAAGCTCATAAGGTAGGAACTGTGGCGAAACAGGGACAAGCCGCCATCTTGGTAAAGGAGAAGAGGCTATGCTTGACCTCCCCCCCACCCCCAGCCTCTATATGGCCAACCGCCGTGGGAGGGGCACGGCGCCTGCGCAGAGGCGGAAGACGCGGACGAGACTGCGCTTGCGCACTCGGAAGCCAGCGAATGGGGGAGGGGAGGAAGGCCAGGTCAGGCCAGGGCGAGGAAAGCGTTGGCAAGGGGGCGGATCGACGTGATGACGCCATCCGCGCACTGGGCGGGGCAGGGCGGGGCGCGAGTGGACGTCGGGCACTGGGCGGGTCCGCGGCGCGGTCGGTAGGCGCCCGTTCCTCGGCTCGTCGGCGGTGAGTTCCTCGCCATGAGTCCCCGCCGTCGCGGGGAGCGCGAGCTGCGGACCGACGCAGAAGGGGCGGGGGTCCGCTCGCGGCCGGCGGTCGGCCGGCTCCGGGGGCGTGCGGGTGGGGCGGCTTGCTTGGTGTGGGGGAGGGGCGGCAGGCCCGGGGTCCCCGGCCCGCCTCCGCCTCGGGGTCCCGGGCCCTCCCCGGGCCCTCACGGCGGGACGTGTGCCGAAAGAACCCGAGTGACCCCCCGCCGTCCCTGTGCGAACTACGAGGGATAGTCTCGGTGCTGGGCCTGGGGCGCCCGCCGTGCGCTGGCGGTCGTGGTTGGGGAGGGAAAGCCCAGGTTGCGGCCTGTGGGGCGTCCCGTCGTCGCCCCGACCTGGGCCATTCCACCCCGCTGTCGTTTGGCCGATAGTGGCCCTAACAAGCCCTTGTCGTCTTGGTGAGTTCCCAGGCTCCTCCTGGCCGCAGACGAAGCAGGGGAGAGGAGGAGGAGGCGGCCCCTGCCGGTGCTCGGCCGAGTCCGGAAGGATGGGGGGTGGGGGGCCACCATGCCCGTGAGGGCCTGACGTGAAGCCGACCTGCGGCCACCTTTGCTCAGTAAAGCCCCCGCTCGGTGGCCGCAGGACCCACAAGACCTGGCCGCCTTTTACCTTTTTGGCCTCATTTTTGTCGGTACCACCCCTACCTTGTCTGTCCTTCCTCCACACGTAGAACCGAACTTGCAGTTCAAACTGCTGGGTCTTTGTCGTCTTTGTTCTGGGCCCAAACCCTTCTTTGTGTTTGAAACCCAGTTAGCTCCCTGTTTTTTCTTGTCTAGTCCCTCCTCTGTTGTTCAGGATTCGGCCCAGAATAGATTTCCTCTGGCTGGATTAGGTGTGCGCCTGATGTCGGCCCCAATTGTTCCCTCTGGTAGCTGTCTACTGGATTGTTAGTCTTTTGAGGGGAAGAGGTGTGTGAGTCTTGTCACCCTTACCCGTTGTCTAGCACAGTGATCAGCACATAGTAGGTTATCAGATTTTTCTTTAACAACCCCAATCATAATACCTCAAGATAAATTTAATGTGCCGAAACAACCTTGCCATCCTAATAAGAGATACAGTGCAGTGTAGAGGTCCCAAAAGCTGTTTCCTAGTGTTTGTAATTTGAGGTTCGTTATTTTCGGTTTTGGTAGCTCCCGCTCAGGCTTTCTTTGTACCACCCAGTACCCTAACTCACAATGTGTACTGCTCTGTCAAATCTTGGCAGTAATCGTCTCAGCTGTGAAGTTGATCCTGATACTTTTTCCCATTTTCCACTTTGATCTCTCACCTGGCACAGCACCCTAGGGTAAAGAACAAGGGATTCTCAATCTGATCAGATTTGCATTGACTGCTTTTGAGCTAGCAGGGTGACCTAGGGAAATGGGAGGAGGGAAGGGGATGAGACTGCCCTCTGTCATCATTCGTAAATGTGATTCAGGTCCCCCCCTTTTATTTTTTTAAAGATTTTATTTATTTGACAGAGACACAGCAAGAGAGGGAACACAAGCAGGGGGAGTGGGAGAGGGAGAAGCAGGCTTCCCACCGAGCAGGGAGCCTGATGCGGGGCTCGATCCAGGACCCTGGGATCATGACCTGAGCCGAAGGCAGACGCCTCACCGACTGAGCCACCCAGTCGCCCCTCAGGTCCCCTTTTATACCCAACTCCTTTTTATATCCGAAGACAGAAACTGCTGAAAAAGAAGAGAGAGAAGGGGACTTCAGAACTCATTCGGCAGCAGAATTGGGTTGAAGCCATTTTATATTCTGTATTTATACTTTGTGCTAATGGTCATATATGTCACTATAGAAAATACATTTGATTGTGGGGTGTGCTGCCCAGGTAGCCATTGAGGAGGTTGTGTTGTGTAGTGTATGTACCTTCCTCAAATCCAAAGAATGCCGAATGTCTCAAGAGCTCTGGATAAGGGATTATGGATATTTGGGGTCTTACGCAGCAGTGTCATTTTGTGTGTGAGGGGGTAATGTATGTAAATAGAAGAATAACATGTCTATGATTGGTAGTTAGGAGCAATCCACTAGTGTAAATACCACTAGCAAAATAAATTTATATGTATTGCCAAGAATCTAGTTTTACCCATCTGTTTTTCATCTTTTGTTTGGGGAAAGTTGCTTTGTTTTATGTGAATTGGGATGGGAGTATTGCTCGGTGGAAGAAGGAAGCCATGTTCAAGTAAAGGCAAATGTTTAAACAATTGCTAGCATCTATGATGAGCACAACCGGAAAGAATAAAATTTTTATTTGACTACATTGAGTTAGGGGGATCCAAATGGTCTGCGGTCATGGTTTAAATTAATCACAGTGCTTGGCGTCCTGTGTTGTTTGATCAAGGCTTTTTCACTGAAAACCAGGTGCTTCAAAAGTTCCACGTTCCTCTTGCAATTTTCATTTTACATTAGTCAGCTAATAACTTACATTGTTAGAAAATCGTAGTGGATCCAAGTTACATTTCAGGAAAAAAACTGAGTATGAAAGAAATACCATATTGCAAGAAAAACTTGCTAAATTAAAGAATTCGTAGTTTGGGGATGCCTGGGTGGCTCAGTCGTTAAGCGTCTGCCTTTAAGCATCTGCCTTCAGCTCAGGTCATGATTCCAGGGTCCTGGGATCAAGCCCCACATCGGGCTCCCCACTCCACGGGAAGCCTGCTTCTCCCTCTCCCACTCCCCCTGCTTGTGTTCCCTCTCTCTCTGTCTCTGTCAAATAAATAAAATCTTAAAAAAAAAAAAATTCGTAGCCTGTTCCAATAACGGTATTCTCCATTTTCCTATATGTGTGCATCCAGATAGGTCTCCCTGACTTCCTTCCAGCAGGAAACTGATAGGGAGCAATGAAAGCTCCCCTTCTCTCCTATGGAACATCCTCAGTCCTGCTTAACAGGATAAGGTGAACACAAGTGGGCTCGAGGTACAGCATTCTCAGGGTGCTCAGATGAAGTTGGTCAGAACCCAGGCAGGGGCCCGGGGTTCCCTGAGGAGAAGCAAGTCTGTGGATGTTCAGGAGAGCCCTCCATGACAGTCCTGTGTGCTATTGGGTTGGTTTGAAATAAGATACATGTAGATAGCTTCTAAGGCAAGTGCCCACTCCTTTATTCTTCCATGTGAACTTGAAGGTCACTTTATCCCCTTTAAGAAAAAACCCACGTTAGGATTCCATCTAGGGTTGGACCACGTTTATATACTAATTTGGGAGAAATAAAAATGATTTGACTCACCTAGGCCCTGTTTTTTCTAAATTTGTTCTTACATGCTTGGTTGCTTTCTGTTTTACTTCGGTTGTAAATGACATTTCACCCCGATTTCCATTCCTTTATATTCATTACTAGTACAGAAAGGAATTATTTTGTATCTGGCTTGTATCCAGCCATCTTACTAAATTACCTTATTCTAGATTTTTTTTTTAAAGATTTATTTATTTGAGTGGGGGGAGGGGCAGAGAGAATCTTGGGCAGACTCTCCGCTGAGCACAGAGCCAGAAGTAGGGCTTGATCCCATGACCTGGAGATCATGACCTGAACCGAAATCAAGAGTCGGAGGCTCGACTGACTCAGCCACCCTGGCGCCCCTAGAATTTTTTTTTAACTGAACCATTTGTGTTTTCTGTGTATTCAGTCTTAACAGTGAAAAAGCTTTTGTATTTTTTTCATTTTGTTGTTTGACTGAATTTTATGGTGAGATCTTGTTTGGATCTTAATTCAAATGAACAACCAAAAAATGAGACAATCAGAGAATGAGTGTTTTAAAATAATTACAGTAATAATGGGCATCCCTGCCTAATTAGTGATTGTAGTTTAAATAGATTTAGTATTCCATTGTTGAGAGAATAACATTTGCCATTGGTGTTCGGGAATACCCTGGGTTATATTTAAGCAGTTTCCTTAGTGTTTTTATTAGAGGTGGTTGCTAATTTTATCATATGTCTCTTCAGCATTCATATAGGATTATCTTCTTTAATTTGTTGTAATGGCTTTATGTAGATAGATGTTTTTGGTATTTTTCTGGAACCTAATTGCTAACAAATATTTCATTGAGAATTTTTGCCGTTTATATTCATGAGTGAGATTGACATACCGCTATCTAGCCAGCTTTCTTAGGTCTCTCTCTGGGTTTGTTGTTAAAAGTTGTAGTTTCTTCATAAAATAAATTGGAGTGCTTTCCCTTTTTCTGTTCTGGCTTAAGTGACATGGGTGTTACCTGTTCAGGGTTGGATGGGACGCAGCTCTAATTCCATCTGTCTTGGTCCCTTCTTCACTGGTAGATTTGATTCAGCTGTTCAGTGGTATTTGTTCTCGTCAGTGTCTAGGAAATCATCCATTGCTTCCAGATTTTCAAATCTGTGGCCATCTTGATACATGGAGTTTCCTGAGTCTGTGTTTATACCTTCTTTTCTATATTTGCTTTTTTTCCCCCCTTAATGGGACTTGTGAGGAATTTGTTTCAAAGAACTAGCTTTTGAATCTATTTATCCTTCTATTGAGTTACTTTATTTCTCAATAATGTGAGAGCCAAATTTCTTTATCTTCAGTATTCTTTAATGAAAATACCTAAAATCCAAATTCTCATCAGAGTCTATGAAGCTTTTATTGTGTCCCGTAGATCTGCTTTTGTCTTCTTTCTGTTGCTTTCTAGATAGCTTGTGGTTTTGCTTTTGTTACCCTCATTGATCCAAGGGATATCCAGGAGTGTTCCAAATAATTGGGAGTTGTATTTTATCTACCCCCCCGCCCCCAGATTTAACAGATCACAAGTTGAAAACATCAATTGTAAAGCTATATTTTGAAATTTGCTTAAATTTTCCTTATAGTAGTTACATGACTTTTTCTTTAATTGCATTTCTTTATTAATTCAAGGTTCTGTGTGTCTTAATTCTTATTTATTGGTTGCATTACACAATCCTCTTCCCTTGCTCGTACTCTGTTTACTGAATCTGTAATTCTGAGAGATGCTATTAAAGTCTTGTACGTGATTTGTATTTTTATCAAGTTTACCTAACATTTTTCTTAGTCTTTGCTTTATGTATTTATCTGCTGTAATTTGTATATGCAAGTTTAGGAATGTTATATCTTCCCTATAAATGGTTCCTTTTATCATGGTCACATTTTTACCTTAAATTTCACCTGGACTGATACTATTGTCTGTCCTACTTTCTTTGTGTTTGGCCAGCCTGGTATCTTTTAGCCTGTCCTTTTGTTTTCAGCACTTTTGTTACTTTGTTTTAAGCATATCTGTCCACTTAATGATTGATTTTATTATTTTTCCTCTTGTTTCCTTTCCATAATTTTGCTGACTTGATCAAGTTGCTGTTCTGTATCTGTCTCTTAACTTAGAAGTTTGCTGTCTTTTTTTTTTTTTAAATGGTTACCTTTTATAGTCACAGTTAATCTCTATTTGAAAAAAAGATGTCTGCTCCTTCTTCTGCCAGGATCATCTATATCCCATATGACCCCTCACCTCTCCCTTTGGAATGTTTTACTTCTGTGCTCTCTCTTGCCACCAACTCTTAGGTTTTGGTAAGGTGGTTTAATACTAATCCTATATTATTAATAGAATTTTCCTAGGGTGTCCCTTCTATTCAAGAGATCTTAATTCACTCCAGGTAGTTGGTTAATGTGTGGACTCTGATCTTTGTTCTTCTAAGGAACATTTTCTTCTATTATTGTTCTTTTCCTCCCTCTGTCCCTTCGTCACTTAATGAGAACTCTTACTGTTAATGAGGTATAAATGGCCTAGATTGTTCCTCCAAGACCATCTTTTACCCCTGATTTCCTTCTCTATATTTTTGCCTGTGCATTAAGATTTCTTATATTTGGTCTTCCAAGTCACAATTCAAGTCTCAACTGTGACCATTTTGTTCAATTGAGCTACCAAAGTCTCAGTTTGAAAATCATGGATTTTAGGTCCAATAAGCTTTCTTTTCTTTTCTTTTCAAGATTTTATTTATTTGAGAGGGGGAGAGAGAAAGCATGAGCGAGGAGGTAAGGGAGAGGGAGAAGCAGACTCCCTGCTGAGCCAGGAGCCTGATGTGGGCTCGATCCCAGTACCCTGAAATCATGAGCTGAGCTGAAGGCAGACGCTTCACTGACTGAGCCACCCAGGTGCCCCCAGTTTTATTTCTTTTAAAAAGTGTATTTGCATCTTTATTCTAGTGATACTATTTTTTTGGTTCAAATTATTGCCTTCCTCCTCCTGCAGCTTGCCTATTTAGCTCTTCTTGGAGGCAGAGAGATGTGGTCCACTATCATCTTACTCCCAGAGTCCTCATGTTTAGGACCTCTGTTCTCCAGTCTTTTCCAGGATCCACTGTATTCCTTTCCTTGCCAAAAGGTTCTTCAGACTTCATCTCCTGCCTCTGTTTTTGTCTAACAGTCCTACTTTAAGTTTGCCTTAATTCCCCACCTACACTTGGAGCTTTCCACACCTCCTCAGTCGGTGGCCCTCCCTTTTAGCCCAGGTCTTACCAGACACTCCTTTCTCAGTCATGGTGGTAGCAACAAGCAGTTTACAGACTGCACGTGAGTTCACAGCTCTCCTCTGCCTCCCTTCTTGTTCCTGCCCGATAGGCGAGAGTAAGACTTCCAATGGGCTACTAGAAGGAGAACCAAGACTATAATGCTTGTCTTCTGTGAAATAATACAAATCCTACTGCTGTCAGCGTTAGTTAACCAAACCGTGTGTGGGGGTGCAAGGAGCCTCATTTCTTCAGAGGTGGTTGGGTACATTTACATTCAGAAGGGAAACAGGGTGTGCAGTTTTCGAGAATGTTAAGGTTTGGGCGATGGGGAGGCAAGAACAGGAAAGAAACTTCCTAATAAGTTTCTAAGCTCCAGAGGGAATCAAGTCTGACTGCATTCATATCTCTTGACTTTGTTACCAAAGATTACCCAGTAGACTCTGTGTTCCCCAAACTTTCAAGTCTTTTAAAATTCATATTAAAATTACGAATGTCTCTAAAACCGTTGTTACACTCCTCAAGCACTCCAGTGTCTTCAGTTCTTTTTCCTTTACTTATAAATGTTGCTCTTTGCGCCCCATTGTCAAAAACTAGTACTCAGGATCTCAAGGAACCTTCAGTAGCAGATAGTACTCTACAAGCACCCTTTCCTTGTAGACAGGTTTCAGAGAAAGAAAATCATAATTCCAGAGGTCATGAGAATTTGCCTTTTTCTCCAATTGTGTCCCTGGTGCTTAGTGTATAATCAGTACTAAAGAAAGTTTGGATGTTATTGGAAATATGGAACGTTTGTATGTATACATATGTATATATGTTTGATTTAATTGACCTTTTTATATCTCATTTATAATGAGATAATCTCATTTTTGTAATTTGATGCAATTGACAAGTGAAACAGAAGCTGTTTATGCTTTATGTGTAAGTCTTTACATGTCAGTTCATGCTAAGTCAAATGTATGTGTATATATACAAACACGTGTACATGTTTTTTTTAAACAGATCAAGAAAACTTCACTGAAGATGTCTAAGGTAAGAGATCTCACTTTTCATGTCTCTACAGTATAAGGAGAAACTGCTTTGTGTTTTTAAGCTGTTTATAGTCAAGACTTACATGACTCATTTTTAATACAACTGTTATATTTGATTCATTGAGACAGTTCTAATTTAATTGACATTTTGAAAACTTTGAGCTTTCTTTTTTCAGATTTCCAATTTCTTATTTCTAAATACATCAGTAACAATCCATTTATCCTTCTTTACATCATTCCCAGCAGACCAATCAAATAATAATTTAAAATTTGAATAATTTATCATCATGAAATTTATAGGGCTCTTACAGTTGATAAATTGGCTTGTATCAGCTCTTGCAAATTAGCGCAGAGCCCTGAAATAAATTAGTTCTAAAAGACATGCTGAGAAAAGCAGAACTTGTGGTTAAAATTGGAAGATTATTATTTTCTTTTTATTTTTGAGTGTTTGGGTATTCGTTACTATCTGATGCATAATCATCATAGTAATTTTTACTTTTTGAAAGTGGATATATATTTTTTAATTTGTGAGAACTAATATATCTTTGTCACAGGTTTGATTATATCTTAAAAGCAACTAGTAAGGTATTTATTCTTTTTTTGTAAAATCTTATTTTAGCAACAACCAACTCAGTTTATAAATCCAGAAACTCCTGGCTATGTCGGATTTGCAAATCTTCCCAATCAAGTTCACCGAAAATCAGTGAAAAAAGGTTTTGAGTTCACACTAATGGTGGTCGGTAAGAAATTAACTTATACCTTCAAGCTTATTAAATATGTGGATATCTTCCCTTCCCAATCTTTAGGGTATAACAGTGTGACCTATAAAGTCAAAGGGAAAATTCCTTTATTGTCAGAATCAAATAACAGGGAATTTGAAAAAAAAAATCTTTAGAATATTTTGTTGAAGAGTAAAATTCTAATATTTCTGTCATTTCCTTGTTTGTGGTGAAAGTGCCAGTGAGCCTCCAAAATGACCCCAGTGACCCTTGCCTCCTGGTGTTTGTGATACTTTCTACCCCCTCCCACACTGAGTAGGGCTTACACATGTATCCAGTAGGGCAGAAACGGAGGTGTGTGACTTTGAGACAGAGTCATAAAAGAGATTGCAGCTTGCCCCATCTTCTCTTAATCACTCACGCTGGGGGATGCCAGCTGCTGTGTTGGGAGGACTCTCCAGCAGCTTTACAGAGAAGTCCCCCAGGGCAAGGAGCTGAGACCTGCGAGTAGCTGTGTGTAAGCTGGTCTCCACCTTCCCTAACAAAGTTATAAACAAGCCTTGACGGATCAAGCTGATTGACAAATAAGCTACTTGTCAGGATAAAAGCCATCATTCATTAAGGAAGGATGTCAAAATCAGTTTACAGTGTAACATTTAAAATTGCTAGCATCCAATAAAAAGTTATTGTTTATGCAAAGAAACAAAACAATGTAGCATATAACCAGGAGAGAAATCAGGCAATAGAAACAGATCCAGAAATGACAGAGATGATGGAATTGGTGAACAAGAACTTTTATTATTTTAAATATGCTCCTGGTACCTAAAGGAGAACATCAACGTAATAAGGAAGATAACCAAAAAGAACTGAACAGAAAGAACTAGAGATTAAAAAAAAAAAAAATTACAGTATTTGAGATGGAAATTTTTCTAACAGACCTAACAGCAAATTATATACCGCAGAAGAGAAAAGGCCAATAGAAAGTATCCAGACACCAAGTAGAATAAATATAAAGAAAAGCACACCAAGGCACACAATACACAGTTGGTGAAAAGCAGTGATAAACAGAAAAATCTTAGAAGGAAGGCAGTGGGTGGTGGGAAATAAGCATATTGCATGCAGAGGATGGAAGGGAAGAAGGACCACTGACTTAGAAATAGCATACGCCATAGGAAATGACAGTTTAAAGTACTGAAAGAATAAAACCATCAGCCTGGAATTCTGATGGAGACTTAAAAAAAAATAAAATACAAAAACTTGTTTTTTTTTAAAGATTTTATTTATTTATTTGACAGAGACACAGCAAGAGAGGGAACACAAGCAGGGGGAGCAGGAGAGGGAGAAGCAGGCTTCCTGCTGAGCAGGGAGCCTGATGCAGGGCTTGATCCCAGGACCCTGGGATCATGACCTGAGCTGAAGGCAGACGTTTAACAACTGAGCCACCCAGGTGCCCTGAAATATAAACATCTTTAGATAAAAACTGAGAATTTATCACTGTCAGACCTGCACCAGAAGAAAGATTATTAAATGGGGTTTTTCAGGTTAACAGAAAAGGTAGAGCATTGGAAAGGGTAAGCGTGTTGGTAAATATAAAACACTCTTCGTGGTTTTTCATTTCTTTCGATGATAATTGCCTTTAAAACGAAGTTAGTAATGTATGACACTGGAGTATGATGAACCAGAGCAGCAAAGGACGGAGGGTGTGTCGAAGAGCTGCTGTAATACGTTGACCTGATGGAATAGTCCATAAGGGAGGGCTGCTAAGTTAACATTGCCTGGTGTGAACTCTGGCGCAGCCACTGGAAAAGTAAAACAAGAGTTTGACTAAAAGCAAATAGGTTTGATAAGATAGAACACAAAAGCCTGCTTAATCCAAAAAAAGGCAGGAAAAAAAAGAAGAGATGAGACAGGTAGGGAGAGGGCAGCACCCTGGCAGAAGGGCCACAGCCATGACCGTGACAGGTCAGAAGCAGGCAGGGTGAGCCTGAACGACTGGAATGGAAAATCCTCACACAGAGCCCAACCAAGAGAAACCTGAAGCAGCTGTATTAATACCAGACAGAGTGGACTTTAGGTCTACTACCTGGATGTTCCCAGAGATAAAGAAATATGTATCAGAAAGATGCAGGGGACAGTTCAAAACAACATCTTAACTGTATGTGCACTTAATAACAGAGCTCCATAAGGCACGGTGCAGAATCAGGAGAAAGATTTGTAAGAGTGGGTTTTAAACATTCTGCATAGGCATTTATGAAACAGAAAATCAGTAATGTTGTAGAATATTAAAATAACACTATCAAATAATATGACCTAATTGGCATTGAGAGCACTATGCTGAGAAACTGTAAGGTTATACATTCTTTTCAAGTGCATGTGGAACATTCACCGAAGCTATTCTTTTTTTTAAGATTTTATTTATTTGACAGAGCACTAGCAAGGGGCAGGAGCGGAGGAAGAGGGAGAAGCAGACTCCCCACTGAGCACGGAGCCTGATGCGGGACTCGATCCCAGGACACTGAGATCATGACCTGAGCTGAAGGCAGACGCTTAACCGACTGAGCCACCCAGGCGCCCCCCAAAGCTACTCTTCATGGCAAGAGTATTTTATTAGGCCAGGATTACCCTGTAATCAATCAATAATGAGAAAAGTACAGACTAACTCTTCATGAGCATAGACACAAACATCTCAATAAAGTTTTGGCAAATCCAGTAATACATGAAAGTGCTGATTAATACAGGAAGTTCTACTATAGTACAATATACATGTGCTCCTTAAAAATCACCATGTTATGCAGTTGAAACCATAGGCTTCTGGAGAAAATAGGGGCACAAGACTCAAAACCTGATTCAGTGGCACATTTGGAAGAGAGGGAGGAACGCAATCAAAATGTTTTTTGCATGTTAATTGGTTAAAATACCATCCGATACACCAAAGGCACTATGGGTTGACTAGTCCCTGAAGTTTGTCAAAATGGGCGTCAGGAAATGGTGGAAGGAGGGCTGTGTGAAGATGGATGGGAAGCTGTGCCAGGAGGTGAGGGGTGTGGCCCACAGTACCCGTTGAACTGAGGTTGCTGCTAGCTGGTAGCAAGTTGAGAGTATTCTTTCATGGCTTGATTCTATTGGGTGCGGTTTTCTGTGTTCACCTAGTTTGTCAGCAGTGAAATCACACATAAACAGATGTAAAGTTTGGGGCGCCTGGGTGGCTCAGTGGGTGAAGCGGCTGCCTTCGGCTCAGGTCATGATCCCAGGGTCCTGGGATTGAGCCCCGCATCGGGCTCCCTGCTCAACAGGGAGCCTGCTTCTCCCTCTCCCACTCCCCCTGCTTGTGTTCCCTCTCTCGCTGTCTCTCTCTGTCAAATAAATAAATAAAAATCTTTAAAAAAAAAAAAAAAACAGATGTAAAGTTTGTATTACATTGAAATTGTTCCCTAACATACCAGTTGTGTTGGAACAAATTCTCCCTTCAAGGCTCGTGTTTTGGCAAAGCTGACTATATATCCTAACAGATGGGGTTTATCTCAGGAGCATGTGGTTTAACATTGGAAGATCAGTCCCTGTGGTTCTGAAGGGGAAATGTCATCTAAAACATGCAGTCGTAACAATTCAAAACCATTAAAGATTTTTTAAATTAGTAAGCCAGAAGTAAAAGGAAGTTTTCTCAATTTGATTAAGGGTATATACTAAAAACCTATAGTTAGTGTTATTCTTTCTCATGAAGAAAGAAAATAAAACATTCTTAATTACAACTGAAATGACTTGTGTATGTTAAAAACTCTAAGGAATCCCAAAACTACTAGGTCTAGTAAGTCAATTTTATCAAGATTGCAGGTTCTGATCAGCATACAAAAATAACTTGATTTCTGTAGATTACCAACAGAAAATTTTAAAATGACCTTGAAAAGACTATCAAAAACAATAGTAAAAAAAACATTTCAAAAGACGGTGCCATTTACCATAATATAAGAAATGCGCAGTGCTGAGGGTAACTTAGCAGAATGTGTGCATGACCTACTGACAACGTGGGGACTTGGCTGAAAGAGAGAAGGCCAGGTAAGCTGTGAGAGCTGCCGGCGTGCTGGGCGTGCCCGGGACGGTGCCCTTCTGCCCCCAGAGTGATCCAGAGTCAGCACAATGCCAGTCAAAGTCACACCAGGCTTTTTTAAAATAGAAATGAACAATCTGATTCTGAAGTGTAAACGTAAGTGCAGAGGGCCTAGAATAGACAGAACCACGTAGAGGATTTTTTCTATCTGATTTTGAGACATACCAACTGGAACTGCGAAGTGTGGTAAGGGTAGACATTCAAATCTACCGAAGAGAATAACAGCCCAAAGTAGACCCACATATACATGGTCAGCTGGTTCTTTTTTTTTTTTTTTAGACTTTAGACACCACAACACACTTTTATTTATTTTTTTATTTTTTTAAGATTTTACTTATTTATTACAGAGAGAGCACGAGACGGGGGGAGGGTCAGAGGGAGAAGCAGACTCCCTGCTGAGCAGGGAGCCCAATGTGGGACCCGATCTCAGGACCCTAGGATCGTGCCTGAGCCAAAGGCAGACGCTTAACTGACTGAGCCATCCAGGTGCCCTGGTCAGCTGATTTTTGACAAAGGTGCCAAGGTGATGCAAAGGGGAAAAGTTGGTCATTTTGCAGATAGTGCTGTAACAAATAGGTGGTCATGTGGCAGACAGGGACCGTGAACCCCTCCTTCACGCTGTACACCACAGTTCACTAACTGTACAGCTATAAGAAGTCTAGAAGAAAATGGGGAAGAAAATTTTCTTGACTATGGAGTAAGCAGATTGCTTAGGATCACAAAATAAGTAAGCTGTGCTTCGTTAAAAATTTACGTTCTTCAAAAGATACCGACAAAAAAGGCTGTAAACTGAGAAAGCGTTCACAGCACCACATGCGACATAGGACTTGTATCCAGAACATAAGCTCGTATCGTTCAGGAAGAAGACACACTCCCCAGTTACAAAAACGGCCACAGGATTGAAACAGACATTTCATAGGAGATACTGAATGGCCAGGACACACAGCATCCTCCTTGGTCGTCAGGAAGAAATGCACACTGACCCACAAGATGCCCCCACACACTCCCTGGAATGGCTGAAATTTTCGAAGTCTGGCAGTCCAAGCGTTAGCAAGGATACGGACAACTGCAGCTCTCCTAACGGCTGGTGAGAATAAAAAGTGATGCAACCACTTTGGAAACCGGTTTAGTGCTTTCTTCGCAGTTGCATGCTTACCATGTAACTTGGCGGTTCCCATCCTTCATAGTCACCCAGGAGCAATGATGGCCTGTCCACAGAGAAGGTTTGAGGATGTTCATAGCCACTCCTCCTGCAGTAGCCCAGACTGGATGTAATACAGGTGTCTAGCAGGAGGGTGGATCAGCACATTGTGATAGGTCCATATAAGGGAGAACTGCTAGGCAGTACAAAGGAATGGACTACTGATAGAGCAGCAATGTGGGTTCATCTCTAATTGTGCCGAGCAAAAGCAGCCAGACACAAGAAGGCAAGCTGTGTGACCCCTTGTATATGAAGTTCTAGAATAACCCAAACCAGCCTGTAGGGACAGAAAACAGCTTGGTGTATGCATGCAGTAAAGCCAGACGGGTAGAGCTGACTCTGACTTACGCAAAGGAGCTCTCATGGTATGGAGATCCTCTTTGTCTTGGGTGGAGTTTGTTTATCTGAGTGTGTACTTTGTCAGACTAACCCATCAACACAGTTTAAATGAGCATAGGGAACTATTGAACTGAGGTGTATGTAAGTTACACCTCAGTAAAGTGAGTTTGAAATAAAGCAGGTAGGGGATTAAGGATGAGATGGGTAGTAAATATCAGCTAGAAACTTAACCACAAGAACCCTCAACTTTAAACTCTAACTGTTAGCAGCTTAGGAAAAATGGTATACAGGTATCCCTTGCTTTCTGCAAGTTCACGTTAGGTCTTTTAGGAAAGACCTACAGTAGTGCCTGTTTTCACTAACTGAAAGACAAGTGAAAGAGCTCGGCATTGGTTTTGCAGTGAGCTGTTACGGAGGCAGCATGCCCTCAGAGCTCCTTCCCACTCTCAGCGTCTCCGTGTCCAGCTGCCAGAGTTCTGAACTGTGCGAGCATCTGGACTTCACCTTGATTGATTTTGCACATCTGTTAAGATGTATTCTAAGCTATCAAAAGCCTGAGGCATGATTTTTTGGGGTCTAGGAATGTCAAAAAATGCTTCCATACCAATTAGTGGTATTTGCATTTTTGCTTTCCACCATTTAGGCTTAGGAACACTCTACTTTCCGGTAGAGGGAAAACCTGTATCAGGAAAAGGCCAGTGTACCTAACGTGTAAGTCAGAGACTATTGAAGAAGAAAGGTATTGTTTTTAAAAACTGTGGCTTATTTCTAAGGAAATAAGAAATTTTACAAAACGATCACATGCAAATGAAAAACTACAAATGTTGGGGCACCTGGGTGGTACAGTCAGTTAAGTGTCAGACTCTTGGTTTCGGCTCAGGTTGTGATCTCAGGGTTGTGAGATCGAGCCCTGCATCAGGCTCCGCGCTCAGCGTGGAGTTTGCTTCAGATTCTTTGCCTCTTCCCCTTCCCCCAACTTGCACCCCCCCTTCAAATAAATAAAGTCTTAAAAAAGAAAAAGAAAAACTAGAAATGTTTGGGCAGCAATCTGCAGGAAATTTTAAAATCACAAATACGTTTTTTAAAGATCTCAAGGACAGAAGCCAGGTGGCAGGCAGGTAGCTTGTAAGGGAACTTGATGCTGCTGAAGTCTGGTCAGCTGGTCGTAGTTGGTGATAGCGTATATCAAGTCTCCAGCCTCCCACCATTACGTGGGGTGGGTGGTGGCTCCGTTCACAAAAAAGGCGAGATTAAAAATACGAAGCCTATTGCTAAAATAAGTTACCTGGTAGAAAGTCCATAGGTTAGTTAATATTACCAAATTCACGAGGGGGTTACAGAGTGAACACTCTGAGAACTTGGGAAGTAAGCTAAGAAAATGAAAACTGACCTTCCAGCAAAAATATACTGGCGTCACTGTAGGTTCACAAGTTTTGAAAATGCGAACTCGTGTTCTGGGGACTCCTTCCTAAGGGCATGTGCACATGGGAAGGTGGCCACTCCAAGCTGCGTGGGTCCTACCTGAGCATCTTTTCCCTGTGAAATGGCACCTCCTCATGTGGCTCTCAGCTCTGGGGACCACTTAGGATGCTGCCCTTCAGGGGCCCTCCGAAATGACCCTGTTGCACTCTTTGAGAAAGCACTTTGTTGTATTGGTTAAAATTGAAAAGTAAATGTGAAGGGGACCAGCCCCGCAGGTTAGAGAGGGTTTTTTTTTTGTTTTTGTTTTTACTGGTATTCCTGGCTTGGCCTGCGTTTGGGGGGTGCGGGAGTTTAGCCTCGGTTTTAAGGTTTTAATCGGAAGTTTCTGGGACCATTTGCCTGACGGGATTTCAGAAGACTGTTGTAAAATGTAGCTCACCTTTGTCACCTACACATATTTTTCATATGGTGGCGCCACCTTGTGCCTGATGCTGTATATTTCTCCCTGATCGGTAAAAACATGAGCCATTTTGTAAACCCTGAGTGCCTCCCATCCCAGTCCGCCTTTGCTGTCACCACTCATACAGGACTGCTACATAAGGCTGCTGAGCCTGGTGTGTTCTGTGCGGTGGACTTGAGTTCCTGTGTCCCCTGTGTAAAGGCACCTGAGAAACTCCCATGGGACAGAGGTGCTAATGAACGTGGAATCACAGAGCTAGCCACTCAAAGATATTCAGCCCAAAAGTGGCATCATGTTCTGAGTTAATGAGTTAATTATTTATAGATGTTGCCTGAAAGCCATTCCAAGTGAAGATATTTCTACCCTTTAAATGAAGATTCATAATTTAGAATCAGCCATTGGAATATTAACTGCTTTTTTTCAAAAAAGCTGTCTCTACTCAAGACACCTCGGCTGAGAGGTCTTCTGTGCCCCAGTCCCTTGCAGCTTGATTACCTAGAGCTGTGACCATTTTGTCGGTGACAGAGTGACTTTGCTTACTTGTCCTCTCCCCCACTGTACTGCCAGGCTACATGGAAATAGGGATTTAGCTCTGTCCTGGAGCCTGGACCTGTGCCAGGCACACAAAAGCTCTGAGCACTTACTGGTAAAATTCCCTCATTACGTGATAAAAACGTTAAGAGGACATTGCTAGGCAGTTTATTAAAAGGATAATTTGATGTGCTCTTATTGGACATGTTCAACATGTAATTCTGGTTTTGTCCTTTTGACCTTTCCATATGAAAATTGCAATCTAATTAAAGTACAGTCCTAATTTTGTATGTTTATACATTTCAAATTCACTCGTTCTTCATTTTCCCAGAAATAATGATTTTTAAAACAGATGTGTGCCCCTTGCACATGCTGCACAGGACTGAGCAGAGGGAGGTTCAGACCGAGATGCCCAGGGGACAGTCAGGCACTCAGTTCAGAAGCACTTCTCCGTGCAGAACTTGGCCGTAGTTGACGGCCTGCAGTGAGATGGTGGAATCTCTACGTGCTTCCTTGGAACGTAAAATTTAACTTTGCTATCTGGAATTTTCCTTGAAGTTAAGTTTCAAATACTCAGAATACAAATGTTACAGAATTCAAAACATTCAGAATTCAAGTATGATAGTAGTTGAGGAAGAATTTTTAATTCATTACCTGCTCGAATGAGCATGTGTTGTCTTTATTGGTCAGACCGCACTCAGCAGTGTGAGTGGGCAGGTTGCCTGACGTGAGACGTTTGCCAGCGGTGGGGCATGGGATGTGTGAAAGCAAGAACGGGGTAGAGGTGGCCTGCTCCTGCCCTGGTGACAGGAGGGAGAGATTGCAGACTACAGTGCAGCCTTGGGCATCTGTTCTGTTTCTGTTTCCCACGGCTTGGCAAGCCAGAGTGCTGTTGACATTGTTTGATAGATGTGTTCAGTTTTCTGAAAATGTGGTAGCTTTGACAATGAGCAAAAATCATAACTGAAAACCTACTTTGCATTCTGTTTATCAAAAAATAAAGACCCACCACTAAAGTCCATCCCACACATTTGGAAGAGCTAAGAGCGTGTTTCTGATCTTACTTTGTGGGGATTCTGGAGACTCACAGACCTGGATTCAAATCAAGGCCCTGCTCTGGATAGCTTTCCAAGCAAAGGCACCCATTTCCCCATCAATGAAATGGGGAGAGTCGCACCAAAGTGGTAGTGGATTCAAATGGAGTGCAGACGAAGATGTGTGTGAGGTACTTAACCCAGTGCCATGTAAATGCAGTAGGTTACCCATGTCATACGGGATCATGTCGTGACAGTGTTTTCATTTTCACTTAAAGGTGAATCGGGGCTAGGAAAATCAACTCTCATAAACAGCCTGTTCCTGACTGATCTCTACCCAGAAAGAATCATACCTGGAGCTGCAGGTACAAAAAGCCCCTCTACTACTGTAAGTGTAGTTCTCTACATGAAAGCGGCTGAGAGCACATAATAGATATTTTTGCCTCAGCCTTGTGGTTTTGTTCTGCTTTAAACACAGGGACAATGTTCTTTCGGTCGGGAAAGGTGCAGCACCTGAAGCCCTTGGATCTTGTTTGTTTACTGAGCATGAGTCCACAGGTCCATCCTCTCCCGAGTTGGTGTTCTTTTACTGTAGAAGTATAAGAAACAGTTTCTGCCTAGATTATATGTTTAATGGGAGGGTCAAGGGAAAATGTTTTCTCATGAAAAGAGTTCTCTAAGTAGCTGACAACTGTGGGAATAGGTGTGTACTCTCCTTGCATATTGTGGGAGCGTTGTGGGTTAGCACACAGTGCCTAGGACTTGGGCTGCCACACCTGGGACATAGAGCCCTCTCATAAATATCTCTGAATTCAGTATTTAAACAAATTCATAAATTGTTCTCTTTGCCTCAGCAACAGAAGTCATAATTTTCAATATTGGCATTTTAACCATCCCGAGCTGCTGTTTTACTTTAGCTGCCCGGTTTCCTTGCCAACTCAGGGATCATTTTTACATGGTCCTTGTGTTACCTCTGAAAACCTTCCTCCAAAGAGGGGTAATGAAGTTCTAAGTCATTTATTAATTAGAAACTAACAGGTCATCTCTTCTCTTTGAAAACTGGTTAATTTTTTTTTTTTTAATTTATGAAACTTTTGTTTTTCACAGACAGTCAAGTAAAATGTCATTAAGGTTAGGGGATGTGTAGGCTTCTCAAATTTCTGAAGTGATGCTATTTTTTTTTCTTTAAATAAAATGTAACATAAGGGAGGTTCCACACCAAAGTTCATTACAGTTGATTGTTAGCAGAAGATTGGCATTCCAGTTTTCATTACAGAATCGGAAACTATATCTTTAGTTTTAAACTCTATTCCACACATGTATTACTCTTTTCTCTGTTTTTTAAATCTTTTTTATTTGGCTTCAGTTTTTTAAGTAGATACATCTTTACTTCACCAAATCTGTCTTCCCCTCGCTCCAGTCTGCTATTGATACTATCCTGTGAGTTTTCAGTTTCAATGAAGCTTCCAGAAAGTGGTCACTTTTCTGTTCAGAGAGTTGCTGCTATTCTTTTCTTCAATCTCCTGTTGAGTTCGTAGGTGTTCAGAATGGTTTGATCCCTATCCAGCTGAATTCCTGGGACCAGACGAAATTTAGGTCTCCTACTCCTCCACCATCTTGCTCCTCCCCCCCGAAAACTGGGTTAATTTTTAAGTACATTTTCTCATTAAGTTTGTTTCTTTTCTAGAGAAAATTGAAAGAACTGTCCAGATTGAGGCTTCAACTGTGGAGATTGAGGAGCGAGGGGTCAAGCTGCGCCTGACAGTGGTGGACACACCTGGCTATGGGGACGCCATCAACTGCAGGGATTGGTACGCCCCTCGGGGACGCACAGCCCCAGAAGTGCTTACGGTTATTTGAATGTATTCACATTTACAGTGTTAGAGTGTTAGAGTGATGATTGGGTTTGAGGTAGCTGTGTATAATAAAACGGTGAAACACTTTAAAGTGCACTGATTATAACATTTTAAATGAGGAATTTCACGAAGAATGAGTATTTTTTCTGTAACAGCCAAGCATTCATCAACTGCTAGTATAAATGAAACCCCTGGATCTGAATGAACCCTGGCCAGTGGAGAAGATTGTGACGTAGACCTTCCTCTTAGAGACTCGATCCTTGGCCTCGTTAGCACAGATACAGACAGCTGCAGGTAGAAGAGCACTGCGTCCCCATGCCCTGTGGCGAGGGCTGCATCCATGGTAGAAGTGGTGGGCTCCAGTCTCGTGGGGTGTAAAGCCCCAGCTTGCCAGCACCTGAGGAGGAAGGGTGAGGCAAGGGAAGCAGGGGGAGGCTCTCCCACCTCCTTCCTTCCTCGGGAGTCTCTCCCTGCCCTGCCTTGCTCTGCATCGTGCAGCAGTGGTTTACATTTTCACACACTGCCCCGTCCTCTGCGCACAGTCCTTGTGAGAGCTGGCAGCCCTCTGTCTGCTCAGTCACCTCAGGTGCTTTCAACGGTTCTGTTCAGGCCTTTGACACCCACCCCCACAGCACTTGAGGGAAATTGTGCTTGGCACACTTTCCAGAAACCTCCGTCTTGCCAAATGTAGGAGTCTGTTTTCCAGTCCCATCTTATAACTGAGTTATCAAATTATATTTGGTAGAGGGGCAGGGAAGAAAAAAACTTGTTTTGTCTTTAAAGTTAGGGAGTGCCTGCCTTTTGTATCCCACTGCTACCAATACTTATGTTTCTCAGTTTTAAGACCATCATTGCCTACATCGACGAGCAGTTTGAACGGTACCTGCATGACGAGAGTGGTTTGAACAGGCGGCACATCATCGACAACAGGGTGCACTGCTGCTTCTACTTCATCTCACCCTTTGGACATGGGTAAGTGGACCCCACCATAGAAACCAAGTCCTTAGAATTTCCTTTCTACTTGCTGGGTTGACAGCTTCCCCCAAGTTGCATATTTTCATACAAGAAGTGAGATAATTTTGAGAGAACAGAAATGTGTGTTTCATTCCCTTCAGACTTAAGCCTTTAGACGTCGCATTTATGAAAGCGATACACAATAAGGTGAACATTGTGCCTGTCATTGCCAAAGCCGACACCCTCACCCTGAAGGAACGGGAACGCTTGAAGAAAAGGGTATGTGTTTTTTACTCAGGGTAGCTGAGGGCCAGGCGCCTGGGAAAGAGTGGACGTGTGCCTGAGATATGGGGGAGCAGGTGGGAGGAGTCTGATAGTTTTTAAGGAACACCTAACACTTGTAGACTTTTAATATTCTAACTGTTGTCAAGTTCTTATTCTTTGTAATTCACCGTACATGAAAACGCCCTCAGTGAATAGAAGGGACGCCATGTGCTAGGTGAGTGATAGGAGTGTGGAAGTGTGATCCTCTCTATGAAGTTCTGTTAAGTTTATCTAAACGTTTTACTGCAAACAATCCGTTTAGGAATAGGTTTTAATTGTCACCGTCTGGTATTGTGACTGTTTAAAGGGCCTCTGTTTTGGCCATTAAGAGGTTGCCTTGCAGTTGTCCATCTGCCAGCCCATGTACCCCTCTCCTCCCAGCAGCCCTGTGCTGGTTGTTGGACTCTGGTGCCTTTTCCTGTTATCTGAAAAGCCTCTTTGTGGACTCTTTGGTATATATTTTTTAATTAAATGCCTGTTTGTATTTGTATGCTTATTAAGAAAGTCTAAGCTCATATGCTAAATTCTACAAATAAAAGTTCTTTCTTTGTTTTTTTGAGAGAGAGGACGTGAGCAGGGGTGTGGGTGGGGACAGAGGGAGGGAGAGAGAGAATGCCAAGCAGGCCCCACACCCAGTGTGGAACCCAAAGCGGGGCTCGATCCCACAACCTTGAGACCATGACCCGGGCCAAAACCAAGAGTCTGACACTTAACAGACTAAGCTACCCAGGCACCCCAAAAGTTCTTTTAATTATCCATAAAAGGAGTTGTTGTAACAGTTACATACTTACCCTTCCAGAGCATAGTCTGTTTATGTTTTTGTTTTTATAGGATGGGACCATAGCATACGTATATTATTCTGCCATTTGACTTTCTAAGAATTCCCAGCACACACAGAAAACACTCCCCCGAACCCTTATACAGCTCAGAACAACACACACACACACACTCAGCTAGGTACACTCCCAACACACACAAAATATTTCTTCAGTGTGTTTTTTGGTCCTCGCACTGCCACCCCTTAATTCCTGGCATCAGGGATCTTTGCTTAGCTCCCTTGTGTCTTCCAGGAGTCTAGAACAGTACCTGGCGCAGAGTGGGCACATGTCTGCCTTCTCAGAACTGTTCAAGTCAGATTCTTAGACGGGAAACTGATGGGCGTTTTAAGTGTTGAAAGATGGGCGTTTCAAGTTTGAATTTCCTTCAAAACAAGTTTGTAACACCTTATATTCCCAAAGCAGTGTGAGCTTGCTCTGCTTTTTGCCACCCCTGGAACCGTCCTGGATGTCACCAGTTTTTCTAAAGTGTCTCCCATCTGAGAAACGGGAAGTGTTTTCTGGTTTCCATGTTTTTAGACCTAGTTTTGATTTTTGTGTTTTCACGTTTTTCTTGATGTCTTCTGTCACGGCAGAGTTTTTCATTTCTACCATGCATACATGTTTGTCAGCCTTTTTCTCTGTTGTCTCAGTGCTTGCCAGTCTTTTAGGAAATATCCGGGCCTTTGGGAGAGCCACTAAAAGGTTTGGGACGTTTATGCTTAACGGTACGTATTTTAGTAACGCCCACTTAAGGGAACTCCAGCTTTTCTAATAAAGAATGTTACGCTGGATTCCAGAAAGGTAGGGAAGCGGGGTCAGAGTTAGAATGTTGTGTCCACCCATCTCTAATCCTGTGTCCAGAACACTAGGGCTCGATTTCAAAATCTGAGATGAAGTGAAATCCCGTTTTGCCCTTAGCGCTTTCATCTTGGGCCTTCCTAATCCTTCTCTTGATCTGGTTTCTCCCTTCCACCTCCTGGTATCCCCCACTCTCTGATCTAGAAGAACCTCTGGCAGACCTGCTTTAGTCTTCCACTTTCAGGTGTCGTTTCCTAACCTTTCCTTTATCTCGAACTCTGGCTCCCCGTCGGCCAGCAGCAGTTGTCCTGTCTCGGGCTTGGCCAGCGAGCCCTCCACCAGCCTTGGGCCTCAGCAGCAGGGTTTGCTGTGCTTTCAGAAGACTTGTCTTACTGCCTGTTTTATCACCTGTCTTCCTAACCCCTGAATGTCGGCATTGGTTAATATTGTTTTGATCATATCATACCTCCTGTGGCTTCTGCTTTTCCCTTCTGATAATCTTTTTCATGTGACTTCTGTGTGTAAACAAGAGTCTCTTCTTCCCCTGCTCCTGAGCTTGCCTCCCAGCTTCCCTGGCTCTGTACCTGAGCCCACCTCTGGTGCAGTTGCCCAGAGAAATGTGTGATTGTTGTTGATTCACCACTTTCTTTTTCCTCTTTTCCAATTCAAAATAGCCTATTTATTACATATTTCTCAACTCGATTCTCATCCTCAGTGTAAGCACCGTCCTGATGGGGCCAGCAGGGATGGATAATGGGCAGGCAGGAAAGGGGAAGAGATGCAGCAGGTTCGTGCTTCCTGCCTAACTTCTCCCACCGGTGAGATAGTTACTCTGCCTCCACTAGGAATGAGGACACTGAAAGGACATTGCGAAGAGGGAGAAAGACCTCTTCCTGAATCCTCAATTAGTGCAGACAGTGTGTCAAATTCGAGGTCTTTGATCATAAAGGCCTGAGGGTTCCCATTAAGAACATCCATTACCAGATTACCAGATTAGGGTTTAAAGTAGGGACATTTCTGCCGACTTGGCGTATGTGCTTGGCCCTTGCAGCCCAGGACCCCACAGGAGAGTAAGTGGCGCTCTAGCCCGCCTATACCTGCTGGAGTGCCCGGCACAGAGGGCGTTCTGTCCCCTCTAGGCCACTCTGCAACCTGGTTGGTGGAGTGTGTGATTCTCCTGCTTGTTGCCTCTTGAATAAAATCCAGAGCCCAGCCTGGCATTCAGGCAACTCTCTACTTGTCCCTCTGGCTTAACCCAACTGGAAGGCTTACTTCCCAGCCATCCTGGATTTCTTATTATTCCCGAAACATACCCTGGGTGTCCTCTCTTCAGAGCCTTAAACAAGATTATTCCCCCACGTGCCCCTCACTCCGGTTCGCCCCCCTCGGGCGACACACCTGGGCTCTTCTGTTGCCCGCAGCGCCTGGCCGTGCCGCTCCTGGGGCATGTGTGGCTCCGGGGGCTGGCTGTGGTGTGTGACTTCCTCTTAGCTGCTGTGCGGCCCTGCTGCTCTATATGCCAAAGCTGGGGCATTATTATTTACTCTGGACAGAGGACCGCGCAAAAGGCAAGCATAAATACTGCTCCAACAGTTTATAAAATTATTTGAAAATCACTAATCAGTTTAATTATGTATTGACAGATAATTCTGATATATTTTTAATAGTTAGATTTGATTGAAATGTCATGTGGTTTGGTAAAATTGCTCCTGGTTTGTCATTCTTTCAGATTCTGGATGAAATTGAAGAACATAGCATCAAAATCTATCACTTACCTGATGCAGAATCTGATGAAGATGAGGACTTTAAAGAGCAGACTAGACTTCTCAAGGTAAGCGCGCTCTCCAGGTGCCCAACACAAGTCACTCCTGTTCCCGGTCATCAGCGCCATGGAAGGAGTTGACAAAGGGCCACATCCTGGAAGGCTGGCCTTTGACAGATTGTCCGGTAGATTCAGTTACAATAATATTTTTACTTTAAATATATTTTGACATAGCTGTCACCTAGGTTTAGAAACCTTACTATGGGTTTAATTTGTTTCATATAATTTTTCCCATGTGGAAAATACATGCCACTTCTGAGTAAAATGTTTTATACCATTAGTTGGCCAAGGAAGCACGTAGTAAGCAGGAGTGTGCTCAGTCTGTGCCTGTGTTCTTATGTTCACAGTGAAAGTTGGGGTTTCCTGTGTGGAGCCTCTCCACCTCGTGTGTGTCTTTCTAGGCCAGTATCCCGTTCTCTGTGGTTGGATCCAATCAGTTGATTGAAGCCAAGGGCAAGAAGGTCAGAGGCCGCCTCTACCCATGGGGCGTTGTGGAGGTGGAGAACCCGGAGCACAACGACTTTCTGAAGCTGCGGACGATGCTCATGTAAGACCCCCGTGCACCCCTGTGGGCAATGCCTGGCACAGGGAGCGGAGCTTTTAGACCGCGGGGTGTGCAGGGGGGGCCCCCGCAGCCTGTTGTGCAAGGCCCTCCCTGGGGGCGCTCTGGGACTCAGGCTCCGGAACCGGCCTGTCCCTCTCGAGGCCGAGTGCTTAGCACACCCTCCTCCCTAGTCTCCCAGCTCTCTTGATGCTGAAAGTAGACCAGGTGTACACTGTGGAATGGCCGCAGCAGACGTGGGACGCCTCATGCTCTGGGAGCAGATGCTCAGGCTGGCTGCACGGTGGCTTCTCCACTCTCGGCTGAAACACGCTACCACTCCAGGTCCACCCCGGGCAGCGCTGAGGTTCTTCAGTGCATTCTTAGCCCCTGCCGCAGGCCTGACTACAAAAGCAGAAGTTTTCCCTCTAAAAAGAAAGTTCACAGTTAGTGACAGCAGTTGTTGTTCTTGAATCAGGAGGCTAGAACAAAGAGTGCTGCTAAAATCGAAGACCCTTGGGGCGCCTGGGTGGCTCAGATGGTTAAGCGTCTGCCTTTGGCTCAGGTCATGATCCCAGGGTCCTGGGATCGAGCCCCGCATCGGGCTCCCTGCTTGGCAGGGAACCTGCTTCTCCCTCTCTCTCTACTGTTCCCTCTCACTCTATCAAATAAATAAATAAAATCTTTAAAAAAAAAAAAAAAAAATTTCTTAAAATCGAAGACCCTTAACTCCATCAGAGAGTGGAGGATCTAGGCAAGTTTTGAGTAACTAAAAATTGATTAAAACAACCAAGCTTCATCAGACGTAATTCAGTCACCACGTGGGAAGCTCAGGACGGGTCCTTACGGCCGCGCGGCTCTGGTGGAGGCTGCAGACGGAGCCTCCCTGTGAGCTGTGTTTCTCTCGAGTGAGGGAGAGCATGCCAGCACTCCGTCTGGTCCCCTGCATTCTGTGCAGACAGGAATGCGTTATCTTTATTCATTCTTGACTGCTTAAGTGTTTGAAAAAGCTGAGCCAAGAAAATTATGGATGTTTTCTGAGATGATTAGAAGAGTCAAAGTCCTATTTCTAGTTTATTCAAAATAGTAATACTTAGTTGTATGGTTTTTTCCATACCTTAAACTAATCAACTCTCTAAACTTGAGAAGTGAGGAATAATTGAATTACATGTTTTCCATACATTCTTTTAGAGCAGTATGTTCTGTTTCAGACTTGCTTACCTAAAAGGATCCGCTAAAATCTGTAGCTCTGTGCAGTGGTGGTGGTCTCCTGCAGAGCTTGTCAGTGGCAGTAGGAGAGGCCCGTGGAAGGCTCTCTTCCCCGGCTCTGTGGGTGTACTTCTGCTTGTTTGTTGTGGGGCAGACGAGAGAAACCTCCACAGCTTCAGCCCTGTATCCCAAACTCCAGCAACTTTGTGTACAGTTCAGCAAGTAACAAGTAGCTCAAACGACCGATGGTGCTTTTCCCTGCGGTCGGTCGGCTCCCACACGCAGCTGGCCTTGCTGTGCCCTTCTGTCTTTCAGCACCCACATGCAGGATCTCCAGGAGGTGACCCAGGACCTTCACTATGAAAACTTCCGTTCCGAGAGGCTCAAAAGAGGCGGCAGGTTGTTGCCCCCACCTCATGCTGTCCCCCTCTGTCCACATTGTATCACAGAGCTACACTGTCCCCCCTTCTACCTGTCCTGCTGGGCCTTCCTGACTCTAAGCAACATGATTTGGTTTCCTACTAAGAAACCATTACCAGGTGTTTGTTGCTAATGGCATTGTAGCTTGCTTTTTGTAACCTGTCAAAAGTAACTTGAACCATCTGCACGCAAAGAACAGCTTTAAGTGGAAGGGCCAGAGACTGGTCTTAAGAGCATCACTCTGTCTATAAATGAGGACATAACTTACCTGCCATTAAGAAAGGCAGCTCCACTCCTCAAAAATGCACACAGCGCCCTCCCCTTTCCTCTTTCACCATCGCAGTAGATTTTATTTGAGATCTGTGTTTTGTGACCTGATTTATGTCTGCTTGCACCACATTTCTGCTTAGCTTAGGTATCAAGTGATCCACATCATTTATAATAAGAATTTTCTGTACAGCAGTTGCTCCCACACTCCTGATCTACCCCAGTGGGTGTGGGTGCCTGGAACTGAGGAGCGTGCGGAACTTTATGCACACACCCCTGTTTCCTGTACATAACCTGTGATAGGTTTAATTTCTAATCCGGGGACAGGTGAGGGGTTAACAACAACAGCAATAAAATGAAACCGTTACAGCCATATACTACAATCAGAGTTACGTGCATGTGGTCTGTGTGTCTCTCAGAATCTCTTCTTGCCCTGTACTCACCCCTCTTCCTGTGAGGATGCCCCTGTGGGGAGGGACGGAGGCGCTGGGATGCAGCGCTGGGCTACCGCCGACCTGACGGCTCTTGAGGATCATGTGCCTCTGGACCACAGCTGAGTGCGGGTCACTGAACCCGCAGATAAGGCGGGGTGGCTGTGTTGTAGTTTATTAAAAAATTCACATTTTTGAAATCTGGTGGATTTGTGTATATATACAGGGTGTATGTTAAAGTTTGCTTTTTTGTGTTACTTACCTGGGGAGCAGATACTAAGTAAGGTTTTAGAGGTCGATGAGGAAGCCAAGTGTGCACTTGTGAAGAGCTGTGTCCTCACCGCTCAGTGGGCCTCCCCCGCCAGCCCCCTCGGCCTGTATGCTTGAGCCCTGCTCCTTGTTCAAGTGTCCTTGTCACAGTCTGTGTCCATTAAGACCTGTCCATCCTCCTGATGGCAGCACCTACTCCTCGAGTAAGTGAAGACCAGAGTGTCCCACCCCCACTTGGAGTTAGAGAAGTTTCTAAAATTCACCATCTCGTGCTGTGTTTTTTTCATCTTTCTTATTCATTTCATTATTCATTCATGTTAGTCAGAAAAGTGATAAACAGGTAATTTTAAATACTTTTCTCAGAAATGTAAAGTGAAATTTTACTTTGGCAATTTGTCATCAGAAATAATCAACTAAATTTGTAATTTCTTTCAACTCTTAGAAAAGTGGAAAACGAGGACATGAATAAAGACCAGATCCTGTTGGAGAAGGAAGCAGAGGTAGGTCGAGGAGGATATTGTTGGTGTACCTCCACAGATCATTACAGTTTTTCTTCCTTATTTTTTTAAGAAGGAATATATTACACATAATCTATTTTATTGTGTGTACATCTCTGTGTAGTATGGATATTGCTTTACATGTGTTATCAGTTGATCTCCAGTAGCCATTTAGTGGGAAAAACTTGGGAATAGTGCAAATTTAGTGATTTTAGTCCCTGACGCTTAGTGAATTTAGTAATTTAGTAAAGTACTCAAAATTCAGTAGCTTTCCCATACGTAGACAATACGTATAGACAAGTTGGAAAATATAAAGAAGGAAACTGCCATTTATACCCATTAACAATTTAAGAAGAACTATGCAGGACTGATGGAGAAGAAACCAGGAAACTCTACTGAAAACAGTTTTCAAAATTTAAATGGACACATGACTTTAGGCAGGATGCTCATTGCAAAGATCACAGTTTTCTCTAAACTGAATGCCATTCCTTCAGAGTGGTTTGGTTTGTGACGTTCTTCTAGGGGAGAGCTTGCTGAAATAGTTCCGACGCTTGCTCTGAAGATGGGGGATGGAAAGCACAGGGAGGCCCTGTAAAACACACACTAATGAGGGAGGGTTAGCTCCACCGCTCATAGAAATCCAGAGGGTGGGGACGCCTGGGTGGCTCAGTCATTAAGCATCTACCTTCGGCTCAGGTCATGATCCCAGACTCCTGGGATCGAGCCCCGCATCGGGCTCCCTGCTCCGCAGGAAGCTTGCTTCTCCCTCTCCCACTCCCCCTGCTTGTGTTCTGTCTCTTGCTGTGTCTCTTTCTGTCAAATAAATAAATAAATCTTTAAAAAAAAGAAAAGAAATGCAGAGCATGGCACGGGCATGATGGGCTGATGAAATGCACGTCTAGAAATGGGTCCGAAGTATGGAAGAGTGTTTGGTAGAGGTGACATTGGGGTCTGTTAGAGCTGTGGAATCCAAGCATATCCAGGAAATCCTCAAACAGGCCAGCCTTTTGGAAAGAAAACTCACCTGTTTGGACAAATTAATTCAACATGGATTCAAGTACTTAAATGTTAAAAACATGGTTACTTAAAGAAAATTCAGGTAAATATTTTATAACAACGTGCCTGGAGGCCTTTCTAAACTAGTGGAAACTGTAGTCGTGAAAACTGATGAGGGTAGCAGAGGAGGCCCATCTACCATGTGAGCAGCGGGGACCTTGCTGCCCTCTAGAGAAGTCCCAGGCCCACTCCCCACCTGGTAGTGGCAGCCTTTTTCCCACCTTTTTTCCCACCTTTTAGGTTAAAAAGCATCTTCTGTTGTCTGTCTTAATTCTTCAGTTTGTTGCTAATTTCTGTTTCTTAATTGAGTTGCATTTTATCATCTGCTTAGTTTTCTATTCAGTTGTTTGTTCTTTTACCGATTTATGAGTTCTTTGTGTGTTAACTCTTGGTCATGTTTTAGGAAAGCATGTAAGCTGAAATTTTAGGAATCACAAAGCACCCATAAAGAGTGTCCAGGGAGGATGGACCTTGAGAACCAATAATGTGTCCCTGTGTCCTGTGCCCGTAGCTTCGCCGCATGCAGGAGATGATCGCAAGGATGCAGGCGCAGATGCAGCTGCAGATGCAGGGTGGGGACGGCGACGGTGGGGTCCACGGGCACCACGTGTAAGGTAAAGCCTAGAAGACAGTGCTTTCAGATGCCTCAACTTAGATGTCATGACAGGCACCTCCCTCTCGTCTTACTAATGTCTTACATTTTGAAGCTCTTGTGTTTAACTCCATAGCATTCAAGAAGATCGGGCAGCTTCTAAAAAATGGAAGCTTCTGCTTGGTTCTGCATGTCTCATAAACACTTTCCGTTTCTTTCTGAGTTAACAAATATAATTAATGAAGACAATTTAAATATTAAAATAACCTTTATTAGTCATGCAATTAGAAACTTATTATAACTGAAAACAAAGAGAGCTTTGAAAGCATTATTAAAACAGATTATGCAGACCAAAGGTAAAGAGGGCGTAAAAGGGCAGATTATGCCAGGTGGGCCAGGGACCTCGAGGGGGACTGCTCACTTCCCACTCTTCGCCACAGCTCTGCTCCACCCCATGGCAATTGGTGAGTCATGTAGATGTCTGGCCTGGTGTGTGCTGGCCTCCCTGTTTGAAGGGAATCTGCACACCAGGGACCGCGGACCAGGAAAAAACAAATGTCTACTCCCCTCTGTCCTGGGGACAGGTGGGCATTCAGAACTATCTAGGTGACTGCTGTCAGCACCTCCCAGAGGAAGGACGGAGAGGTAAAAAATACAGGCCAGAGGAGGAAGCAGCTACATGCGGTCGGGGCAGAGGCCCGAGGCTCCCTGGAAGAGAGATGCCTGGGGTTAGGCAGACCAAGTGGGTGCTGGCCACAGGCACAGATCTGGGGACAGGAAACTGGGGGTGCAGGTGCAGAGGTCCACTAGAGGTGGGAGCCTGATTGTAGAGGCAGGAGAATGTTCGTGACAAGAGGTGATGTGGGGACATGAGTGAGCTGAGGCTTAGCCGACTCGGGACAGGATTGATGAGCCAGAAGGCAGGGAGCCCTGAGCCTGGGACATCTGTCAGCAGTCTGCCACGGCAGACGCGCAGGTGATAGAGGAAGGACCTGCATGGGTGTGTGGGAGCACCGGCCACCAAAACAACACCCCTGCCCTTGCGGCTTGTGGGGAAAGGTCTGAGATACGTATGAAGCACACAAATACCCATGTTCGGTGTAGCCAGCTACTGGAACGGAAATGTCCACATAACCCACCACCTGGGCCAGGTTGGTGGTTTACTTTCAGCTGGGTCCACACAGCACCGTTGAGGATCCTGTGGTGTGCCAGGGTTTGAAATTATTTGCCTGTACTCATATAGCTGGTGAAATGTCAGCACACCCAACCCCATGAGGCTGATGCTGCATGAGCAGGCTTGGCGCCCGGGGAAAGGCCGGCGAATTAGAAAGAAACGGGACTTCTGAGCGGTGGGGCTCACTTGAGGCCGGAGGAGGTGACAGACGTTTGCTCATTTTCTCTGATCTTGATGCTTCTCTAAATTTTAAAACTTGATGAAATTATGAAGAATCTACTTTAGGTATATACAACTAATATATATTTTTGCATACTCTGCAATTTGGTGGTGCCCTCGGTTCCCAAGAGATGTTTTGATTTAGTTAACTCTGGTCATAGGAGCCAACCTTCTGCTCAGTTTGTGCCCTTTGTTATACAGAAAATGATGCTGTTAATGGTCATAGCAGTGAGTGCTGTACCACTTCCATTGACATATGTCATATTTTGTTTTTCCAGAAAATGCTTTTGCGAGATACAGAAAACATTCCGCATGAGTACTACAGCTGCGTGTTTCCGAGAGATCATTGGAGGGGTGCCCATCCACATTTTACAGTACCTGTGCCTGAGAATTTAATTTTTTTTTTTTAACTTTTGATGTGTTTTGTATGAAGTACTTTTAACATTTGTATTTCGTTGCTATGTTATACTTTATATTTTGTGAGGTGAACCTTCCATTTTCATTTTTCTTCCACCTTAACTAACCACTAATGTTGGAATTGATTTCCAGGATCAGTCAGTATGTATAATTAACGTTGACTTTCTTTGATTTGGCTGGCCTAACTGACTAATTGTTGAGGAGCACTCTTGATTTCATTTCTGGAACATTCGGACGTAGCCAGCATGTGCCTGGGTGCTAGTGACATGGACCCAGTGATACGGAAAGATGGGCTGGCATCTGCAGGGCATTGACCTACCAGGTCACCGAGATGGAGATTCTCCCTGGCTTCGCTTTGTTTTGAGCACAACACCTAAAACCAGTTTTGCTGCTATAATTCAATACTGTTAATTCATCTGCACATTTACTTTTTTACCAAGTGAAACAATAGAATTATTATCTAATATGATATGTGTATACTAAAATAGCTCTTTTAAAGAAACAGGCAATTAGGAGCAAATTTTAAGAAGTCTTTGGATTCTGATGCTAGGTCATTTTTTAAGCTGCTCTGCAGAGAACCTGCCACAAGCCACGTTTTGTAGTGTTCCCCACTGATACCGGTTACCCTCCGCTACGGACAGCGAGCGTCCGTGAGCTCCAGTTTTCATATTACAGCAGCGATTCTTACCCACGCAGAGAGAGCCAATAAACGATTTTTACTCAACTAACATGAAAAGTTACTTTTTTAAGGAAAATTAATAAATGATGTATTTAGAAACCAGTCTTTTTACGTTTTTATATGGCACCCTAATGTATTTTCTGTAACTACAGGTTTATAAGATCTGCCTGAGCAGTGAGAATCAGGGTCCTTTGGGGGGTAGCCCTCTGAAGCCAGACCTGTCCTGGGCCCTGAGGCTAATGGCCCCATGATGCCTGAATGCCGACCAGGTTTTCCTGATTTGGCTTTCCTTTAACTGGTTCTCTAAAATTTTTAATAGTTTTCTGAAAGGAGGCAAATGGCAGCAGTCATTTTTTTATGTGCAGATTGTTATCCATTTTCAGCCATCATCACGTCCTTCGTTATGTGTACTACAAACCTCCCCGTATGTCGGGTGAGACGGAAAGACATTTCAAATCTGCACCGTGGTCTGACTGGTAGACCACCAGTCAGATCAGTCTTCTGTGCTCTGTGGCCTTGGCCCTTTCCTTCCTTCCAAGGGGTGCTGAGAGGCTCCGGGGCTTGCTTTTTTCAACATTTCTACTGACATTGGGAAAGTGGTCCCCAGAAAGTGATGGGTGAAAGGACACCTGGAGGGAGCAGGTGTTGGCTCCATGTTTTCATTTTGCTCTAACAGGAGGGGCAGAGATGCAGAAAACACTTCCCCTGGGAAGGGATGGGAAGAATTTTTGCTTGGGCCAGACAAAATAAAGTGACGTGGTTGAAACACATTAGTCACAGAGGCGGGCTACAGACAGTAATCAGGTGTTCTTGAGAACTTTGTCTTCCCACTGTTGCATAATGGTGACTAGTCACAAGCCTTAGGTTCAGGCACAGTTGTACAAAGTTCTTACCAAGGGAAAGTGTTAAGTGACTTTAGAGCACCTCCGTGCAAGGCCAGCTATCTGGGTTATTTTGGCACTAAGTACACTAGTAAAAGCTGTTTAAAAGGTGGAGCTGGGGTCCCATGTACGCGTGGTCCCCCATATGTTTGGGTAGAACTACGAGGGCCAGCCGCCACCTGATAAGGGTTATGCAGGGTGGGTGGACCTACACTGTCTCACTTCTACATCCCCCTCTGTTTTGCTGCCCAAATCTAAATAAATACTTTCACTTAGAGATAACTGCTTTTACTAAGAGATAATCTTTACCTATAGAAATGTATTTTGAAAACTTATTTTACACAGCAGTTTTGTATCCATTGAAACTAACCTTTTATCAATAAAGCATTATTGTTTGGCTATTAAGTGAAGAGTTATTATTGGTTCTTTATGAAGGTGTGATCTTCTTGGGAAGGTTCAAAGCCCTGCAGGACGTCTGTGCATGAAATCGGGAAGAATTACTTGCAGCAATAACCTCAGTAACCCAACTTTGTATTGGCAATCCCAGCCCAGAAGAAAGAGCCATAAAGACTAGGGAGAAATTAATGACGGGTGATCTGACCATCTACTTAAAGTGAGAGAATGTGTGCTAAAAATTAGCACTAGTAAGAGTTCAGTGATGTCTACTCATGAATTAGAAAATGGAGCGGGAAAAGGGTTCTCATTCACTGTAGCAGTAACTACTAAATACCTAGAAATATAACGACTGGAATAGATCTAGGAAATTCTATTCTAAATATTTCTAAGAAGAGATGGCTAAGGAGAGCTCTACAACTTACTAGAGGACGTTGTTTACACCTGGGCTACAAGTCTGGTCTGGGTGGCTGGATAGCCCTTTGGCTGCCCCCCACCACTGAGCACCCAAGGACCCACCACTGCTTCCTGAACCACCTTCTCTCTGGTCTCACACCCTATACTCTCCTGTTTGGCACCAGCGGAGGCCCTGCAGCCTCCAGGGAGTCCCCGCCCCTCTTGACCAGGCTCTCTCCCCCTGGCCTCCACTGGCCCTGCACACCTTTGTGTGTGTGTGGGCGGGGGTCCAGCCCTCAGACGTGAGTGCCATCCCGGGAGTAGTGAAGACAGTCCTCTGGTCTCTGACGGGGCTGGGCGCCAGTTAGAGGAAAGGCCTCAAGGGAGTGATGGGGGACGTGGGAACAGGAGGTGGAGGGGCCTCTGCAAGGCTGAGCCCCTGTCCCCACGTGCCTGCCAGGCTGGCTCCCTGCTGAGCCTCAGACCCTGAGGCTGCCCCGTGGGGAGGGTCAGTTCTTTGAGCCTCCTCTTTTAGGAAATATGATGGGTCTGGCCAAGCTCAGGAGGTGAAACTCTAGGAGGGGTCCCCTCAAGGACGAGCCCAGGTCGACCCCATTTATTCCCTTGAGGGCAGCGCGGGGCAGGACCCGGCCCAGCGGGCAAATTGGGTAGGATCTTGAAGGATGCGTAGGAGTTCACTGAACCCTTGGAAGAAGGGGTGTGTGCTCCTCGTAGTCGCGGGCCTGGGAGGCCCAGGGAGTAGTGTCACATTTCCATTTCCGGGTGGGAGTCCTGAGGCTAAAGGGGGGACAAGGCTGAGAGGACCGTGGGCCTCCCCCGCGCGGCCAGTCTCCACCGCAGCACAGCGTCGTTGGGCCGTCGGTGGCCTTAGGCCACGGTCCGGACGGCCCCAGGAGCGCAATGGGGGAGAGTTCGGCGGCTGGCTGGGCGAGAGCCGGGGGGAGAGGAGCCGCGCCCGGAACTGCCTCAAGCCCCGCCAGCCGAGGCCCCGCCCGCAGGCCGAAACCCCGCCCAAGGCTGAAGCCAGCCTCCCGAGTCGAGGCCCCGCCCAGGACCGAGCACCGTCCAACGAGGCGATTCTCTGCTGATTGGCATTCGACTCCGCCGGTCCAGGCCGCGGGCCGTACAGGCCCCGCCCCAGTGGTCCTCAGGCCAATCGGCGGCGCGTCCGCGGAGGCGGGGGCGGGCCTAGGCGGGGCGCGGGGCGCGCGGCGCGGGGCGGGGCGCGCGGCGCGGAGGCGGCCTGCGGGCAGTTGGGCGCGGCGGTCGTGAGCGGGCGAAGCTGGCGCAACCTGGAGGCCGCTGCGGGCGACGGCGCGCCGGGCCGGCCGGTGAGGACGCAGGGCCGCGAGCACGCGGGGCCGCGGGCGGGAGCGCGGGGGCGGCGGGCCGAGGCCGGACTGGCACTGAGGCCCGCGGCGGCCGGGCGCCTCAGGACGGAGGTCCACCGGCGGAGTCCGCGCCCGGGCTCCGGAGGCCTTCCAGTCGGCGGGCCCCGTGTGAGGAGGGCCCGTGAGTGCGGAGCCCGCCGGCGGCGGAAGCGTGGAGGCCCGGGGGCGGGGAGTGGGGTCGGCCCGGGGGACGTCCCGCGTGGAACCCGGGGGGTGGGGTCGGCCCGGGGGACGTCCCGCGCGGAGGCCTGGGGAGGGGCTTCGGCCCGAGGGGCGTCCCGTGTAGGGGCCCGGGGTGGGGGCTCGGGCCCGGGCGGGGTCTCGCGTGGAAGCCCGGGGGAGCGTCCCGCATGGAGGCCCACGCCGAGCCACAGGTGGAAGCTCGGCTGGTCGTGACCACACCCTTCTCGGCCTTTGCTTCAGTTGTATCTTAGAGGTGGGAACGAGGTGTTAGGTGTTCATGTGTTTAATCCACTAAGGTCTGGAAATGTTCCTGAAGCACTGGGGAGGCCGCCGAGGGAAAATTGGGACCAGAACGTGGCCCCGTGCATCGCACAAGCACTTTTTCCGTTGATGCGGGCGGCGCAGCCCCCAGTGGCCTCTCACGGGCGAGTCAGAAATGGCTGGAAGAACAGATTGAATCATGTGGTGAAGGAACTAACGTCGGTACATAGTGTACGGAGAGGGTGGGACGGTCTGACACCCGGGGCTGAACCTTTGAAGGGTGGGTTTCTTTCTTGGTCTGTTTTGTTTCCGTGAGGTAGTTGCGGCCGGACCGCTGTGGAAATGTTCGATGACCGGCAGGTGACGTGGGGCCGGAGCGTTGGTTTTGTGCGGACTGGTCCGGACGGACAGCACAGGCTCTCTCTCTGCCGGGGAGCTGGGACAGGACGCTTGAGGCGGGCGGGCGTGCGGTAGGCTTCCTTGTAGACACACGTGATTTTCATGTTCTTCATCGGCCGGTTTTGCAACGTGTGTGAGTCCCTGTTCCCCAAAGAGAGTTCTGTGGAGCGCTCCGTGCCGGGTTCTCTCCTGTGTGCGAAGGGGCCTGGCCAGGTCGCACAGCCCTGTGTGCAAGCAGAGGAAGTGGAGAGACCGGTTTGGGGTCACACCCCGGCCGTGCTGCCCTAGTGCAGGTCCGCGCCGCGCAGTCTGCCCTGAGCCGTCGGACTAGGTGCTGACGTGCAGTTTCCCCAGCTACACAGGTTTGCCGGCGCGTTGATGTGCGTGACCACCCTTTCAGAGCGGACTCCCAGGGTCCTTCGGTACTGATTCATTTCCCAGAGAAGGAAGTGTATGTGATAGATTCATTTGTCTCTGTTCCTTATTGGTAAAATGGGGTTAAAATTTAGCTACCTCGTACGGTGGTTGTGAGGACTCGGTGTCTGGCACGCAGCAGGTGCTTGGCTAACGTTAGCCGTGATATCATCAGGGGGAAGAAGAGCCTGGGCACACAGTGGAGCGAAGTAGGCAGTATTTAAGCAGGGTTGTACTGCTTTGGGGGAAAGAGGACCTGATTGGCAAAGTGAAGATTGGTGCGTGGGTAGTTCCTTCTGTCCACACGTTCTGGCTCCTGGTCACCTCAGGACCTCCTCAGTAGTCAGACAGTAACAGTTCTCTTCCTGCTGCTTACCTTTTCAGTTTTGTTCCTGTTTTTCCTCTACCCACTTTCTTATCAGCTTACCACCTGCCCCTTCCACTCAGTGGGTCGTGCGAGTCCTACATGCCGCAGTGGTGGTAAGCATGCAGGAAAGCCCACTTCAAAGTTGAGTGTCCAGCTGAGGTCACTCAGGTCGTGCTCTGAGATCTGAGTGAGCAGAGCATCAGGGGACTGTAGTGTATTTGTCTGCTCCAGGTTTTACCTTGGCAACAGGGAGTCAAAAATGTGAGAATTACACAAAACTTAATATGATAAAGCCCAGTGTTTGGTGGGTTTCTGGGGATTGTTACATAGGTGGTGATTCTGTAAATGGATCTAATCTTTTTGGAGAGCAACTGGCAGTATATGGTAAAGATTTTGATTTTGGAATCCCAGTTTTGAAAACAAAATCTGATATGCAGTTCCTGTCAGTATGGTAGAGTATTCTACAGCCAGTAAACATGCTCTGGCAGTCCTGTTCCTATGCTTCCCTCCAGACAAAATTTGAACCATTTGATCTATGGAAATCTGTTCAAAAACATGCCTTAACCAAAAAGGTGAAAGCAGGGTACACAGCAGTTACACTGTTGTAAAATCTGTGAAGATGTGGACAAGGATGAGAAGGGATGTTAGTTACATAAGTAGTTTTATTTTAGGGTTCCCCCCACAACAAACTGGTGTTTTAGTTTATACTCATTTTAAAAAGCAAAAATAAAGAGATACTATAGGGCACCTGGGTGGCTCAGTTGGTTAAGCATCTGCCTTCGGCTCAGGTCATGATCCCAGGGTCCTGGGATCGAGCCTCGCATCGGGCTCCCTGCTCGACAGGCGGCCTGTTTCTCCCTCTCCCTCTGCCACTCCCACTGCTTGTGCTCTCCTGCTCTCTGTCTCTGTCTGCCAAATAAATAAATGAATGAATGAATGAATGAATGGCAAGCAAGCACTGTAACGTAGGATGCAGTGATGACTCTCCCAGCTGCAGGACAGAAGGAAACACCACTGCATCCTACATTATAGTACCTTTTTATTTTCGCCTTTTAAAACAACTGTAAACTAAAACACCAGTTTGTGAGGGGTGGGGAACAATCCCATGATGCTAAAATACACCAAGAGGAGATAGCACACCATGGAATCGGGGTAGAGTTGAGGCCACTTGCAGAACTTAGTACCATCAGCAGTCACTAATCTTTCTGAGCCTGAGTTCCTTGATCTGTATGATGGGGGTCATGAGGATTAAACGAGATGATGTGGGCTTGGGCGTGGCGTGGCCTCCTAGCAGTGGCCATCCCTTGGGATTCTGTGGCTTTTGGAGTATGTGCCAGGACCGTCTTTAGGCCTGACACAGGTGCCCTCTTGTGGAGGCCTTCTCCCTCTTGCCACCCACCAAATTCCTGTCTACCAGCCTCAATTTCCTTTCTCAGTGGTGCCCACCGTCATTTAACACACTTCTTCTGTCTGCTCCCACTGTGATAAGGAGGGTTCTCGCCCATAATCTCCCATGTTCTTACATACTTACACTTTTTTGATACTGAGTAGGTTCTCAATAAATGTTTGAATGAATTAATCAAATTTCACTTGGGGCAAGGGCAGATGCCAACTTTTATAGGGCCTGAAGATTATACAATTTGGGGTGGGAGTCTCTTTAAGAAAGAGAATACAATGGAGGCGCCTGGGTGACGCAGTCAGTTGGGCATTCGGCTCAGGTTGTGATCTCAGGGTCATGAGATCAACCCGGTGAGTTGGGCTCGGAGCACAGAGTCTGCTTGGGACTCTCTCCCTCTCCCCCCTGCTCTCTCTCTCTCCCTTGTGCTTTCTCTCTCAAAAAAATAAATAAATCTTTAAAAAAAAAAAAAAAACAATGTTATAATAATTAGAAAGTGAGTATTTATTTAGAATGAGGAAAAAGTTACACATTTAAAAAAGCTGACTAATAATAAAAACATCACTAAATAGCATAAAAGTAGCATACTATGTACTTTTAGGTCGCCTCTTCATATGATAGAGAATAGAAAGAGTTCAGTGATCCCTCTAGCATAGTTGACCAAAAATTTTTGATAGTTAGGATGCATAAAACATGATTACACCTGTAGATAACATACATTTGCTGTTTCTGGTACAGCTACAGGTTTGTGTCTCAGAAAAGCAGGAGTTCTGATAAATTCTATTTTGTACGATTCCATTCAAAAAAGTAAAAGAAAAATGGTGGTACGTTTATATTACACTACTGCATTAACAGTTATTTTTCTGACAACTGCAGTGTTGTCTACTGGGTACTAATCTCTCTGCTTACAGTTTTAACATTTCTGATGATAATTTTCCCACAGATGAGCATCTGGCTCCCCATATTTCAAATCTTATTTCTTTCCCATAGCCCACACACTTGCACTGCTGGGCACCGTTGGATCTGTACAGGTTGCCACAGAACCCCGGTCCTGCACCTTTGTTTCACGCGCCTCTCGTGGGTGGGCATAGTGGGTGAGAGCAGTGTTCCTAGAAGCCCTACCTGCTCTGAGATGGCTGGGGTAAGTGTACACAGGAAGTAATGGCAAACGTAAGTGCATCCCACTAAACCCAAACTAAACGTGTCTCCAACTCTTTGTGCCCTTAGCTGCGTCCCCAAAATGCCAACGGCCCCTCCTAAGCTGCCTGACATAAGGGGAATGACATTGTAGTGGAAAGAGGCAGTAGCCTTAGTTGATTGCAATTAGAATGTATTCTGTAAATTCTGCAAAAGGCTACAGCCATAGGCACACTTCGCTTAGAGCCTTTCCTAGGACCGTGGAAGGGGCCAGTGTGTGGGGGGGGCCCAAAAGCTGGAAGCAGAATAGCTTTAGAGTCATGAGGCTTTTGCAGGGGCAGTTCTGGCCCTTTGCTTAGTAGAGGCACAAGGGGTGAGGGTGCTCAGTGCATCTCCTGGTGCTTAGCGGGAGTGTGGGAAGGAAGAAGCAACACCATGGAATTTTACAAATTGTTTAAATTTTACTAGGCTTTATTAACTCTTGTCTCCTTCCTAATTAAAGTCCCAGGTGCTTTGGTAGTAGTTAATAATGTGAATGTTGGAGGAACAAGTCTCAATACCTAAACAAATCGATTCCAGAGACTGCTTAAAAATGTTTTTATTTTACTGACTGTTTTGGAAAGAAGAACCAGCACAGCTCCTAGAGGAAAGACAATAGTTACTGCAGCTTCTTCCTAGAAGGGGAGCAGTGACATACCATAGGTAACCCTACCAGGTAAGACTTCTGACGTGGGGAGTATTTACACAGTGTCTGGGCCAAGAGTGGGGAACTGAAAGCCGAAGTTAGATCCCAGGTGTGCTTCTGATTTCAAAAGTAATGTATACTCATCACTGGAGGCAATTTGAAAAATACGGAACATTGGAAAAAGAAAGAAAATCAACCTTCTTCCCTCCCCCAAAGATAACCACCATAAACGTGTTAAAATGCAGGGGTGTCAAGTTCTGGTTCCTGGAAGATGGAATAAGCACACTGCATGCTGTCATCCCCCCTGACCATGGCTCTAAAGGCTGGACAGCTGCATGGAGCTGGTATTTGAGGACTCTGACAAGTAAATAGTGACAGGAGGAGTGGGCACAAAGGCCAGAATTTGAAGTACCACTGCACCAATGAGGAGTTTCCTGTTTTCCCTCCAGGATTCCCTAGCCTGGTCTGAGGGTATCCGAAAGCCAGAGAGGGGCCCCAGGTGCAAACAGAGTGCCGCAGGGGAAGCCTCCTGCTCTGAGCTATAGGAGAGAATGGGAGGAGGCTGTTGCTTTCCTCCCCTTTTGGTGCATAGATGTGCAATTTTTAAAGTCAGATTGTTTTTGGTTTTTAATCTTAAAGAATTTGGACGCTGGGTGCTAGTCCTGTGTCCACGGGTTGGATCTGTGGCCTTCAGCAAGCCGCTCCATTCTTGGGCTGTGCTGTCTCATGGAAAATAAGGGGGCTGGGCCAGCATTTCACAGTATACACACATACCCCTCTCACCTGTGAACTATGCCGAGGGCTTTCTGGATCCTTACGTACGCTGAAAATTGTTGCTAGATCTCTTGTTTTTTTCTTTCTTTTTTTCTTTTTACTCATGGAAAATTCCAAGCATTCACAAAAGTGCATATATCAAAACCAGCTCCAATAATCAACATATGGGCAATTGTGGGTTTTTTTGGGGGGGTGGCTATTATCCCCTTCACTGATTCCCACCTCAATGGATTATTTTAAAGTAAATCCTTGGCATTATTCCACTTTGTCCATAAATACTTTAGTATGTGTCTCTAAGAGAGGGACTTTTCCCCCTTCATATACACACAATACCATTAAAACGTATAGGAAATAAGCAGTACTTATTAAATTACCTAATATCCAGGAAGTGCTCAGATTTCCCTGATTGTTCCACAAATACTTGATTCAGTATTCAAATAAGGTCCACGGGGGGCATTTGGCAGACAACATCTTTTACCAGTTTCTATCACCCCCCGCCCCCGCTTTTCTTTCTTTTTCTTTTTTTTTTAGTGTCATTTATTGAAAAAATGAGATCATTTTTCTTGTAGAATTTGCCACATTGTTGTTTTTACTCATAATCTTTTTTTTTTTTTTTTTTTTAAACTGGTTCTTTTTTTTTTCTTTTTTTAAGATTTTATTTATTTATTTGACAGAGAGAGAGACAGCGAGAGCAGGAACACAAGCAGGGGGAGTGGGAGAGCGAGAAGCAGGCCTCCTGCTGAGCAGGGAGCCTGATGCGGGACTCGATCCCAGGACACTGGGATCATGACCTGAGCGGAAGGCAGACGCTTAACGACTGAGCCACCCAGGCGCCCACTCATAATCTTTTTAATCCTGAGGATGTATTTCACTAGTGATGGGTAGTGAGGTTACTGAGTTTAAAAGTTACTTGAATTAATTCCCTTTGTAGTTTAGCTGCTGTCTTAATGTACAGTGAAGATCATTTGTTTCATTTGGTTTGAGATTTTGGGCTTGCTTTTGTAAGGCATTGATTTCATGTTGCTTTCTAATCATGTAAAACATCCATGAGGTTCCCAGGTCAACCCAAGGAAACCCTGCATACTGGACGAAGGGGTCTCCAGGGCTGAATCCCCAGTGCCTTCCGTCCCATGGCAGCCACTGTCAGTAGGCTTTGGTTTATCCTTCCATTGTTGTTTGAAGATAAGCAAATACATATGTTTCTACTCCAGCTCTTTCATTCACTTCACACTAAGGAAGCATAGAGAGTGGGACACCAGGGTGGCTCGGTCAGTTGGGCGTCTGCCTCGGCTCAGGTCATGATGCCGGAGTCCCGGAATCAAGCCCCGCATCAGGCTCCCTGCTCAGCGGGGAGTCTGCTTCTCCCTCTGCCTCTCACCCAGCTCGTGTTCTCACTCTCTCTCTCAAATAAATGGATAAAATCTTAAAAAAAAAAAAAAAATTTTTTTTCAGGGGCCCCTGGGTGGCTCAGTTGGTTGAGTGTCTGACTCTTGTGACCTCAGCTCAGGTCTTGATCTCAGGGTCGTGAGTTCAAGCCCCATATTGGGCTCAGAGCTGCGTGTGAAACCTACGTAAAAAAACAAAACAAAAACCACTTTATTTTTCATCCAGTAGAATTTTGTTTAACACCAAGTCAGAATACCTGGTGGTCTGAATTATTGACATCTGTTTATTGTTAAGGCAATTCCTTTAAAAACCTAGGAAGTAAATTGTAAGGTTTGCAAATATTGGTTATATCCAAAGTCATGTCTCTGCGCCAATAATCTATGTTCACATTGTGTTGAATTTGTCTGAAAGCGATGTTCCTTTTCCTACATACACAGGGCCTCTGTTTCATATGGTTAGGTAGGAAAGATGGGATAACAGGATTTTATGAGGTGCTTAATTTTTGGCTACTAAATACAATAAATTAGTTGGAATCAAGAGCACATTTCCTTTCATTTTACTTTTACAATGAACTGTCTTTCTCAGACTCACAGATTCTTAGAGTGAAGAGGATGTGATTGACCGCAGTCTTCCCCTGTCATTTTCCAGAATAAAATCTGGGCCAAGAGTGGGGAAGTGAAAGCTGAAGTTAGATCCCAGGTGTGCTGCCTTCCAACTTCTACCCCCAGGCTGCTGCTGTGCGCTTCTTGTCTCCCACAGGGCCTGCCTTTTTATCCCAGCTCGGTGGACACCTTGCTGCCAATGTGGGCTGCCCTTCCTCATGTTTGAGGGACAGCGATGCCAGGGGTTCAAGTCCTCATTGGTCCTTAGGCTTCCCCCAGGTAATGCAGCATCCCAGAGCACCTGCTGGGGCAGCGTGTGTGAATGAGTTCCGCAGCACCCTTCTCCCCAGGTTTCCAGTGCCAAACGCCATTTCTGTGGTGCTCCGACCATGTCGCCTACCAGGGGATAGCAGAGCTGTATTCTGGGGGAGAGGTGTGTTTGTGCAGCACATGGGTGTAAATGGCCCGCCTGCCCTCCATCTGGCTAGCTGTTTCTTCTCAGCTCTTTGAGGCACTGCCTTACAGCACTAGTTCTGACATTTTTTTCTCTGATTCCTTACATTGAATGAAGTACTTAGTTGCTTATTTCAAAAACTACCAGTCATGCTTGTTAGGGAATAAAAGCACCTATCTTTGCTGTGCTATAGTGAAGAGGTAAGGAGCCCAGGGCGCAGGAGCCAGGTGAGAACTCTGTCTGAACACTCATTGCCAACACTGCCGTGCATTGTAGGTACTTTAGAAAAATGCAGTGAAAATAAGCGTCACGTTCTGCTTCCTTAGTTGGTCAGTATAGACATATGTTTGATGATCCTTCTGAAAGAGGCAGCTGAAAATATTTCAAGGAAGGTGGGAGGTTTTTTTGCACAACAGAATTTTAAGCCCACTTGCTTTACTGTGGACTGTGGGCTATGCTTTTGTCTGGGAAGCCAGATTTTCCAGTAGACAGGGAGGAGGCTTTGTGGCCAAGTCCAGGCTGGCTCTGTCACTTCTGAGTTATGTGTTCCGTGGCAGACTTTTTTTTTTTTTTAATAGCCTTTATTTTTTAGAACAGTGTTGAGTTCACAGCAAAGTTGAGTTGCAGGTGCAGAGATCTCCACATGCCCCTGTCCCTCTTACGCACAGCCTGTCCCACTATCAACACCCCACCCCCACACACAGAGAAGCACCTTTTTACAACCTGCATTGACATGTCATCACCCAAAGCCTTGACAGACTTTTGAGCTGAATTTTCCAACTTCAAGATGGAAATATGTGACAAGGTAGTTTTTAAATTTTTTACTAAATGAGTCTAGGAGCTGAGTTTATAGTAGGTAGCACTGAATGTCAGTAGTGGGAATTGTGTCCAGCTACAGAAATATTTTTAGGAATGAAGACTGCGAGGCATTTCATTCACATGGAAGGAAGATGGGAAAATAAACTGTAGTCCCTTGTATGGCCCTGGTTCTTTACACCACTGCTTCCCTCTGGATTTCTAGAGAGGTTTTCTGGCAGCAGGAAAAGTGAGCAGGGGCTCATGTCTACCATGGAGGGCTCCCAGGACTGCAGAACACCTCCTGTGTTTGTAGTCTGTCTTGCATACTCTTGCCCTTTTAATATTTATAAGCACACGAGGCAAACTAATTTCTGTCAGGTCATAATTTATGTAAAACAAATACATTCAGTGCATACATTTTTCATCTTGTCCCGTGACCAGCCAGGCTGCAGCAAATGACTGCTGTGAGGGAGTGGCCTCGTGTTTCTCCCCAAGAGTCCGGTTGTGCTGCTTGTTGTAAAGTAGACTGATTGACTTTGAGAGCAGGGTTAATACTCAGGCACTGGGATTCCATGCCAGTTTTCTGTTAAGTTCCTCACTTTCCTAGATTTCTTAAACTTAAAGGCAAGTAATTATTAAATGTGTGATTGATGCCACATTACCATTATGCAACAGCAAATGGCTTTTCTTTGGAACATCAGCAGTAGGGTACCTTGGGATCATTTCCTCAATGAGCCTCCAGAGTGAGAGTGTCTCATGGCCCTGAGTCTCAGCTCGAGCCACATTGAGGTCTCTGGACCAGATGAAAATCACCAGGAAGTCCATTTGCTGCTGAGAAGGCGTGTGGACCTGCACAGGTCTCTCGTGGACCAAGAAGTGGTTTTCATTTGTCTTTTTCTTTTTCTTAGAGAAAAAAATTAAAAGTGTGCTATTTTAAATATGTTTATTATCAAACACAGATCTTGGGAAACCGCACAAATCAAATACATGGCTTAGTGGATTATAATAAAGTGAACACGGTTCCGATCAAGCGATGCAACCATGCCAGCCACGCCAGAGGGCCCTTCCTGGTACCCCATCCTAGAGACGGAACCCCTCCCACCTAGAGGGGACCACTCTCCTGAGTTTTCTAGTATGAATCTCCCCTTGCATGCTCTTCTTACAGCATGCTCACCCAAATGTGCCCCTCTGGGTGCTGTGGGTGAGTTTTGCCCGTTTTGTTTTAGAAGTATGTGCTTAGGACTTTCTTTTTTTTTTTTTAATTTTAAATATTTATTTATTTATTTGAGAGAGACAGAGATAGTGAGAGAGAGCTCGAGCAGGAAGGAGGGGGAGAAGCAGGCTTCCCGCGGAGCAGGGAGCCCGATGCGGGGCTCGATCCCAGGACCCTGGATCATGACCTGAGCCGAAGGCAGAGGCTTAACCATCTGAGCCACCCAGGCACCCCTGTGCTTAGGACTTTCTTACAATAAGGAGAAGGGAAAGAACCTGAAGAAATTTTTTCCATCTAAAATTATTAAGAAAAAAACCTAAATGAGAATATACAATAGAATAAATAAGAGCAGTGACTACTTAAAATATGTTTTGGTTGTATATATATTTTCAGAATTGTAGCTTTACTTAAAGGGGAAGAGTCTCTTTGGTGCCCAGGGTAAAACATCCCATGGTTCCTTCAGAAGGACCTGCTCTTGGTGCTTCAGTCTTGGTTAAATACTGTGGGCAGACCAAGGACTCAGCTCATCTGTTTGCACATTGGAGACACCTTGCAGGTGGAATCTTCTTCACTCACCTTCCTTCACTTTTGCATTAACTACTCACTTGTGAAATTGAAATGAAAAATGTCATATTTATGGTTCTCGTAACCTCCTATATCCCATGTTTAATATTAGTGGCATGAATATTAGTGATCTTCTCGTGTGTTCTGTTGGTGACCGTAGTCTTTGTCTTTCGCTGCTCCTGTCTGTACAGTGCATTGCCTAAGGAGGCAGTTCGTGCTCTTCGATGCCAGTGCCAGGAACTAAGTAAACACTTAGCAAACATTCACAGTAGGAATTTAGTTCCTGCTATCGGGGCCCATAAAACCTGGAGAGAGAATTAGGAGATCACGGATAACTACGAATCTGAACCAAACATGTGCCTGTCCATGAGGGGTGGCCCGTCATGTGCAGGAGTGGGGGCGGGAGGTGTATTTGGCAGAACAACACAAACCGCCTTGTCATTTTGCTCACTCCATTACCAGTTCACTGTCCCCGGGGGTTTTAGCTTTCTTGCGTTTTGCTGCTTGTTTCACAAATCACACGTGTGTGGAAGTTCTCGCTCACATGACTGGGAGCCTTGTCTTTGCTGGGTAGGCTTTAAGTGTGCGGCAGAGGTTGCTCGGTGGGTGATGAGAAGCTTTTAAACTTAATTCAAGAGACAAAAGTTCCTGAGATGGTTCTTCTTGGTAACAAAATAAGCATGAAAAAGATGAAAGGGTCAGGGGACTCAGCAGTTAGGTTGGCGCATGAGGGAATGGATTGGAAATTAGTGAGATTGATTCTCTTTGAAATTTACTGCAAATTAGTAGAAGGCTTGTCAAAGGCAAGTGAGTGAAATAAAATAGTTTTTGTATCAGCTCCATTCTTTCTTGAATAAACCTCTGGCATTTGTTTTTTGCTACACTATATTTTACTGGTAAATATTTTTCTTCAAATTGACTTTCAAACACAAATACACACCTTTAAGAAGGAAATTTGCCATAAGTAGAAGGTAACTATATTAATACAAAGAAAAGCAAGCCAGTATTATTAGATTCTAGCTGATACCCAGCCTCTTCTTTCTTTGTTAAAAACAGTAACATGATTAGCCCTGTTCAACTTAATAGCCTAAAACTAGAGACCTTTCCCGTGTCACAACATGGAGATTGGAAAAGGGCATGAGTGCCTTGCTGGGCCGTCGGTATTGTCATTTGTTCAGCGGGCAGTGGGTGGTGAGGAGAACAAGGACCTTGTGAGGACAGGTAAGGGGTGCTGGGAAGGGCCTGGCCTGGGGCAGGTGCTCCTCACACCAGGTGTGTGGTCCCCGTGTCACTCTGACAGCACCTGTCCAGCCTGGTAAGACCCTACTTCAAACACCAGGGAGTACAGAGCTGGCCAAGAGCAGCCTGGCTGTACTCACCTGCTGTTCTTGGCTTTCGCCCCCCCACCCCCCACCACAGCCGTGTGCTGCCTGGTGTGTGTGGGACCTGCTCCTCTTTGCTGAAATGTACCATCAAGCACTTAACAGTGTGTGGTCAGCACATTGACTCTCTGGGCCGGTGGAGGTAGGCTGTGCCAGGGGACTCTAGGCAGCCAGACAAAGGGACAGGCCACTGTTGGATGAGGTTTTGTGAGTTCAATGAGGTGACACACTGCCTGGCTCGCAGAAGCACCGGGAAATACTGTCTTTCGGAACAGTGCCTGGTATTTTATGCTCCACCAATCTATGTATGAGTGGAAGGTAATCTTAACTCTGTTCTGATGTAATTTAAGACTCTCTAGAAGTTGCAGAAATAGAGCAGAGAATTCCTGTGCACCTGATAATTTTTTTTACATTGTTTTAATATCTAACTATTTTTTTTAAAGATTTTATTTATTTGACAGAGAGAGAGACAGCGAGAGAGGGAACACAAGCAGGGGGAGTGGGAGAGGGAGAAGCAGGCTTCCCGCTGAGCAGGGAGCCCTATGCGGGGCTCGATTCCAGGACCCTGGGATCATGACCTGAGCCGAAGGCAGACGTTTAATGACTGAGCCACCCAGGTGCCCCCTAAATAACTATTGATCACTCTTTGGGGTTCTTTTTTTGTTTTAGAGGCATCTTCATTCTTAGCTGGTGAAGAATGGGGGAGATAGAAGGAACATACAGAGTCCTGCAGACTCCAGGGACACGCTTGGGCACCCAGACCCCAACAGGGGTGAGCACCCTCGAGCCTGGGCAGACTCTCTTGGCAACAGCGGCACGGGCGTCAGCCAGAATGCAGGAGAAGCACCTTCACATCCGAGTGAAGCTGCTGGACAACACTATGGAAATATTTGACATTGAGGTAAGAAGTATAATGTTTGGAAGAATATTTCCTATACTTTCTAAAAGTCAAGTATTATGCACCACATTCCATGTTGCTGATCAGACTTTGCCTATTTATCAAGCTGACCAAGAGTGACTTTGGTAACACTAAGATCCTTGCAAACAGTGGATCTGGGTTTCTCCTTTTATTTTGGAAAGTGGTATTCTCCTGTCTCTCCTTTAAAATTCTGATATGGGGGCGCCTGGGTGCTCAGTTGGTTGAGCGTCCAGCTCTTGATTTTGGCTCAGGTCATGATCCCAGGGTCGTGAGATTAAGCCCGGGGTCGGGCTCTCTGCTCAGTGGGGAGTCTGCTTCTCTCCCTCTGTTCCTCCCCCAACCGTGCGCATGTGTGTGTGCACGCATGCGCTCATTCTCTCTCTCTCACTCTCTCTAAAAGAAAATAAATCTTTAAAAAAATGTATTTTTAAGAAATTAAAATAAAATTCTGATACAACATGGCCTTTCCATTCTTATTCTGAAAGGCTGGCTGAATGCTATAGAGCACAGGCCAGACCCAGACGGCCTCTGCCCCATTCTGCCCGGGTGCAGGAGGGCAGTTAGCCTCCCGGTGGGTTAGCTCCTCATCTGAAACATGGGGGTGATCACAGCCCCCTTTCTCAGGGTGGCTGTGGAGAGGACTGAGCACTCACCGTGCAGGCAGTAGTGCTTAGTATTAGCGTAGGATTTGTTTATCAGCAGTGATAACATTTTTATTTTGAAAATTCCCTAGTAGATTGCACTGGTAATGTTGGTAAAAACCATTGAATATAACAAAACTGTGTAACTGTATGTAAGTGTATATGTATTTAAATAATACTTCTTAGACCTATATAATACTTTAGAAAACACTGGTTTTCTAAATGGCATTAGAATGAGTGTGATTTTTAAAAATTACTTATTTATTTTATATGTAATGCATAAATATGTTCTCTTTTCTAATATTTTCATATTGGTTTAAAGTAATAGCTTTAGAAGTTTTTTCTGCTCTTAATGTCACAAAAGGAAGGACAAGAGAATGAATTTAAACTTTAGCAAGAGGTTTATTTGTGCTCACGATGTCTGTCAAGAAGTCAGGATGCTACACAGAAAATGAGATTATTGAGGTAGGGGCCAGGCTGTGAGGAGCCTAAAGGAAACCTCTAGGCTCTGGTGATGCCTAATTGCAAAATACATTGCATGGGAAAAGGTAAGGTGGGGGGCGAGGTAGTGACCCAGGGGATCGTGGAGGGGGGTGCTGGAAGTCAGGGCTGTCCTCCAGGCCTCTTGCCTCAGGCCCTGGGCACACCAGCCTCTCTTGCCTCTCTTGCTTGAGTATTTGATTGCAAGTATCTAGTGCATAGATTCATAGTATCTGAACTCAAGGGACCCTGAATGCTTCTTTTAAGGTCTTATTTGAGGAGGAAATCACATACCATTTCATCAGGGCAGTAGTAATTAAAACTGGTAGGACCTATCTGTTCCAACTTCCCAAGTCATTCCTGTGTTGCCAGAGGCAGCCTCTGCCAGGAATGTAGTCCAAAACAGGCAGCCTTTGAACCCTGGAGAACTGGTGGTTGGCTGTTGGCTCTCTCTGGCAGCATGTCCTCGCTCTGCTGGGTACTCTTTGATAAGTCACCTGCAGGAAATGGGTTAAAGATCAGGGAGGTTAGTTGGGTTCCCAGATATCCTCCAGCCAGATGCTCGCAAGAGTTTCCACCATGTTCCCATCCTTTGATAAACACACCCACTACGGTCTAGGCTCATAAAAGGTTCAAAATTTTTAAAAGAAAGGAGGGATGGGAGAGGAGAAAAGAACGGGAAGAACTGAACTATTTAAAGCTTTTTTTCAAAGCCCCTTTTTTTGTCCTGCTTAATGGTCTTTATCAACTAACACAAGAAAGAAGAAAGCATACATTTATTGTTGAGTCATAAATAAGACGTAACCCTTCTCCAAGATACACATTATTATATTACTAAGTGTCTGGGTCACTTTATACATCAGGAACTCAGAAGTGGCATTTTGTAAAGGTTTCAACATACTTAGAGCTTCTCGAAGTTGAGAGTGTTGTGTTGGGGAGGAAGAATCTCCTTGGCCCTCCCAGCTCCTCCTAGCTGGACTAAGAATCAAATTGACATGAGACAGATTAACTGGTGAAAATCAAACTTCGTAGCGTACAGGGAATGCACAGATAAGGAAATTCCAAACATAGTCGGGCAATGTGATGCTTATACGAGCACAGGAGAGGGGTTGGGTCTGGGACACAAAGGGGAGAGGGACCATTAGCAGGGAGGGGGGAGGAGAGGTCTGGGAATAGGGGTTGCCTATCCTGTAGAGAAGTGTCTCAGGTGAAAAGGAGTCTGTTAATAGCTCTCTTCCTGGTATGGGCAGGCAATTAAGGGGGCAGTAAAGAGCTTTTCCTGAATCTGCTGGGTTTTGATTGCCTTTAACTCAAAATAATGTTCATGCCACAGTGGCCCATCTGGGGTGGCCTGCTCTTGGCCCCTATAGTTGCTTCTGTTAATCAGATTTAACCATCATACTCATTTCCATGCAGGTGGGATATTTTGATAAGCCTGGCAGAGTCAGAAATTAAAGAACCACATTGCTGCCACATACCGTTAGTTGGGTGGGCTACTTTTTGAATTGTTACCCACCAATGGCATACCTTTTAGGAAGAGTTAAAATTCAGTATATTTTTGTAAGTTATTTGTATTCAGCTTCCAAGTACCCTGTCTTCTAAAATTATATCAGTTGGTTTTGCTAAATAACCACTCCAAAACCTAGTAACTTAAAACAACAAATTTTGAATGCATGTTTGATTGGCTTGGGAGGGTCTTCTGGTCTGGGCTGGCCTAGAGGGGCTAGTGGTCTAGGGTGGCATGTCTTCCATGTCTGGCACCCCCAACTGGAACCTCTTTCCATTTGGAATATCGCCCTCCAGGGAGCTAGTTGGCCTTATTTGCATGGTGATGGAAATGTTCTCAAGAGTGGAAGTTGTGATGTACCTGTAGGCTTGGGATTCATGCATTATAGCTCCCACCATGTTTAACTGATCCAAGCAAACCAGCAGGCAAGCCCCAATTCTGAGAGTGGGGAGCAATAGAGTTACCTTGATGGAGGAGTGCCAGGCAATTTGTGGCCATTTTTTACAGTCTACCACAACAGCTGCTGCCAATGGACGGGGAATGTAGTCCCTGGAAAGATGACTGTCTCTGTGCAGCTCTAGTATCTTGTGTCAGTGGGCTAGTCTTCTTTGCCAGGCGACATGCTTTGTGGGGCCTGCCCCGAAGCAAGCCACCTGGCCTTCTCTGGGTGGATGTGCTTCCCCCATAGCCTTCCACGAGAGGCTGGCCCAAGAAGGTAGGTTTGCCCTGATCCTTTCTCTCCAGTGTCTCCCATAAGTCATGGCTCCAAAGATTTAAAAGATCCAGAGATGGAGGCTGGTTGCCCCTGGGGACCCCTCAGTGATCCACCACCACTTGTCCCCTGACCTCTGGTAACTGAACAGACCTGAGTTCACTTCTCAGTGAGTCACACAGAGAAACCGCACCAGGTAAGCTGTCGCACAAAGAAAACTTTATTTGCAGCCAATAAGGAGATCACAGGGAATAACTTCCAAAGCCAGGACTCCCGAGCAAGGATGGATGGATTCCTTTTATTTAGGGTTCGGATGAATACTCAGGGGAGCCTTGTCATCGTATGTAGAGGTGGGCATAAAGTCACACATGTGCCTTAAGGAGAGGCTTGTGCTCCTCCTTGGGCAGAGGTCTTAGTATCATAATGAGGTCAGGGTAACTGTGGGCCGCTCCGTGGTCCATCTGCACAGGCGTGAGTCCATGAGTCGCGGGTTGAGCTCCCACTGGTCCGGGTGGTCCGAGCAGTTGTTACTGCCTGGGGCGGGGGGGGGGCAGTTTCAGTGTCCATCACCGAATACTTTACGTGTCGGGTCTCTGCCTGAGTTAAGAGAGCAGCTGGAAAGAAGAGCTTCAGGAAAAATGTGGGATGAAGGTCATTGGGTACAAGCAGATGGGCAGTAAAGGTCAGGTCTTGGGGTCTAACTGGTGACGCTGGCTCCGCCACCCTCCACCCTTTATATTTGAGCTAAAAGACACGGGTTGTGGTCTGGTGGTGTTGGCTGTTGTGGGATGGTGCACACTCGAGGTACGGGGCAGTAGGCGTACAGAACACTGAGACCGCAGTCTGGGCCTCTGATGGCAGCACAGAAGGCAAGTCTTGGTGAAGACACTCCCTGTCCCAGAGCTCGTCTGTGGTCTCTCTCCTCCTAGAAGGCAGGTTCCAGGAGATGAGACTTTATTTGATGCACTGCAGAACCATCAGTGTTTGGAATAGTGTCTTGCTTTGTAAATATGTGTCGAATAAAGGAAATAAAAAGTAGATTGGGTTAACATCCTTTCTTCAAGAGTGTTTTGAATTTTTCCCTCTGTAGCAGAGTTTTCTGACCTCAGATTCAAGCGTGTGGTTTTGTTTGTCTGGGGGTTTGGGCGTCTACACCCATCTGATTGCTCACTTGGTTTGTTTTTTTACTTAAGTCTTGGGCAGCAGCGTCTGTGACCTTGCTGGGTTCACGCAGTGATACAACCTTGGAAGGCCCCGGCTTCTGCATACGGATACTTACAGATCACTGGCGTTGTGTGGAATCCCTAGTTGCTACTGAAAGGGCCTTCTTAACTCAGGGACGAATTTGATATGCAGTTATTTTTGAAATGCTTATATTTGCTTCAGTGAAAATACAGAGCAGCTCAGCCTGAAGACCTTCCTGTTGGTGTTCGTGCCTCTTTCCGTGCAGTGTGTTGTTTCGTGTTGGTCTTCAACAAGTAAGACAGCCTTGGCCATCCTCATTATATTTGCTTCAGAAAGGTGAGCTGCAAGTCCCCAGTTTTATTTCTATCGCCCATCTCCCAGAGATGGACAGCAACATGCAAAAGAATGAAACTGGGGTCTTCTGGGTGGCTCAGTCGGTTAAGCATCTGCCTTCGGCTCAGGTCGTGATCTCAGGGTCCTGGGATCAAGCCCCGCATCGGGCTCCCTGCTCAGTGGGGAGCCTGCTTCTCCCTCTCCGGCTCCCCCGTTTGTGCTCTATCTCTCTCTCTGTGTGTCAAATGAATAAATAAAATATTTTTAAAATAATAGAATAAAAATTAAAAACAAATAATTAAAAAAAAAAAAGTCAGACACTTAACTGACTGAGTCACCCAGGCATCCTGAGCATGCAGCTCTTGATTTCAGAGTCGTGAGATCAAGCCCTGTGTCAGGCTCCCCACTGGGCATGGAGCCTGCTTAAGATTCTCTTTCTCCCTCTCCCTCTGCCTACCCCCCCCCCCCCCCCAAAACCATGCTTGCCCCCTCTCGCTCCCTCCCCCCCCCTTCCCCTCTAAAAAAGAAAAAAAAAAAAAACCTCACAGCCTTTAGCTGTCACTTCCCTTCCCCCTATCCCTTTAGCTGTAAGCAAACAGTAATGTACTTTCTGCCTCTCTAGGTTGCACTGCTCTGGACATTGCATATGAGTGGGGTTATACATGGTCTTTTCACTGAGCATCCTGTTTCAGAGGTTGATCCATGTTGTAGAATGCATCAGGACTGCTTTCTTTTTTGTGCCCAAATAATACTCTGGTGTATGGGTAGGCCACATTTTGTTTATCTGTTCCTCAGCTGACAGGCACTCCACCTGTGGCTCTTAGGAACAGTACTGCTGTACACATTCACATTCCGGTGTTTGTGTGGACATGTGTCTATTGCTCTTGAGTGTATTCCGAGGAGTGGAATTGCTGGGTCAAGTGGTAACTGCTCAGTTATTTGAGGAACTGCCAGACTGTTTTCCAGAGTGGCTGGCTGCACATCCCACCAGCGGTGGGTAAAGGCTTCTTCGTTCTCTCCATGTTCTCACCTACATTTGAATTATCTGGCTTTCTAATTCTACTCATCCTAGCAGGCATGACGTGGGAGCTTATGGTTTGAGGTGAAATTCTAAGGTATTTTTAATGGCTAAAGAAGGGAATGTTTTGAACCAAAAATATAAGAATTGTACCATTAAACAGTTACCTGCAGGCTGGTTCCTTGGGGAGGTTGTGAGTAGTTATGAAGTGAACCCCCTCACAGAGCCCAGGTACACCCGTGGGACAGACCTTCCTACATCCCAGGGTAGTGAGGGCCGCCGAGAAAGCGCAGCTGAGGGCTGGCCACGGCGCGCCTGAGATGGAGCTGGCCAAGAGCAGAAGCTTAAAACTTCCTTTAGAGTCTTTATGTAAATTTATAGAACGAGGAACTTTTATTGACACTGTATTTTTCAATCAGTTATTTATCTCATTTGTAAGTAACAGCTACCAGTATCTTTGATTCCCCTTGTCCATATAAGTCATTTGCTGCCACCGACTTAGACTTACCAGGACTTTGTAAGATAGTTGGGTGACATACACTTTGTGGTTCTTTATGTTGATGACTAATGAAATTAGAATACTTTTTGTGTGGGAGGGTATTTATCTGCTGATGCGAGGGAGGGAGAGAGGCCTGCGCGGTGGAGTCTGGGGAGCCGTCTGCCTCAGCTTCGGTTGTGTCTCATTTTAAGTGACATTTGACATTTATTGATGGGAGTTTTAGCTACCTGTGGGTCAGTCAGTGGCCAGTTTTTTGATCTAGTAAAGTCTTGACTTATTTTCAGTTGATTAAATGAATTTTGTGGTTTTGAAAATAGAAATCTGGCCACAGCTCTAGAAAGTCTTTTTTTTCTGAACCATAAAAGAAACCATCTGGAAGCCGTGTGTCAGCTCGTCTTGTCCTGTGTGCAGAGTCACGGGGTTGAAATGCTTTCCCTCCACGCCACTCTGTGTGGAAGGCCTGTAAACGTTTTTCCTGGTGCAGTGGAGGGAGAGGCCCTCTCTTAGACTTCAGGGCAAGATTTCTAGAACAGATACACACCCATAGTCATTGGTTACTCACCACCAGGTTTAGGAACTAATGTGAATTTTAGCTTTTCTGTTATCTGGAAGCTAATAATGTGGAAAAGGTGATATTTAGTATTTTAGATTAAAAGTAATCTGGGATATAGTTTGGGTGTGTGAGACCTCACCCATGGAAGTGAACGTCCTGTGCCTTTGCTGATAAGTGGGGAGTGAGTTCTAACGAATATGAGGGTTTTCTTGATTATTCATTTAACTGTTTGCTCACATTCTCCTCTTTATCATACTTAAAATTTGGGGAATAGGATTGCTTTTTTTTTTTTGAGAATTGGAAAAGTTTTAGTTAAATATGTGACAAGTGTGAGGACAAAGTCTCAGTCATGAAGTTCCATGCTAGTTGCTGTTCTAGTAAAAACTTAATGTTTTCCTTCTGGCCAGGAAGAAATAGTCAAAATTCCAGAAAGTATCATAGCCAGATGTTTGTCATTGCTCCCACATGAACATCCTAAATATGGCAAATAAACCGCCTTAGAACTTATTTTGGTCTGATCTCAGAAGAAAAGTTAGTAATTCAGCATCTGAATTTGGGGATAATATAGGCTTTATACAAAAGCTCTTATGTATTTCTAGTATGTACAGCGATTATATGACTCTGTCCTAGCTGTCGAGCCTTGTTATTTTGTCTGAGAAAGTTGATCTGTTTCTTTGACCCTGATGCCCAGGAATGTGGCGGGGCGGTACCGGGCGGGGATGTGGGCATTCTTATTCTCAGTGACTGAGTTGTGGCTTCAGAGCTCCCAGTGCCGCTCCCGCAGCCGACCCCAACGTGCACACAGCATGAGGTCAGCGTACACAGTCTCTCAGACGTGATCAGGACTGGCAAGGAAGCTAGACCAGTAAATGGAAAAGAAAAGGGAACTGTCTTCCTCCTGACCTTTGTACCGGCGAGAGCCCCATCACCACAGTCGTGTAATGGAGCTCTTTCAGGGTCTCAGCGGAGGGTCATGGACATGGGTTATCTTGACTTGGAATGCCACTTTTTGGCACCTGAGTTCTGGCACCTGGAGGCTTTATCTCCTATCCTCAGCAACCCCAGCAGGAAATGGGAATGCAGGGATGGAGTGAGCTCCCAGGTGAGCTCTGAGTCCCTGTACTGTCTCCAGAAACTCTGTGTCCTGTACTTAACCCAGTGATACTCCCATTTCTCACCTGAAAGAATTTGGTTCTGCTGTGGTTTGTTCCAAGGAGGCCAGGGAGCTGAACTTATATCTGATTTGCTGACTTGGCCTTTGAACCATGGCTCCCCTTCAGTTCTTTTCATCTCTTCCCCGAAATTTTGGATGCCTGCATTCTTGGCCCAACTCCCCACGAGTAGGTGGCCCACTCGAGGGTGGTGCTTGCCTGCTGAGCTCTTCTTTGGGGCCCCCAGGTCCAGCATGCTTACCCCCCCTTTCTGCAGCTGGTTTCCTTCCCTCTATCGCTGAAGAATCACCACATGGGACAAGTTAGGACCAAGTTTTTAAATCTCAACCCTTAGCTGCTTGATGGCATGTGGAAGTGCCTTGTTCCAAGTCTGGGAACAGCTTGGATCAGGTGTCCCATTTGGAACTGTGGGATAACATGGTGCATGTCTCCTCCTGCTCGGGCCATGTGGGTTGCAGGTGAGGGCAGTTCCCAGAGGCCGGAAAGGCGCAAAGTCGTCCTCTGTGGGCCTTTCCTCAACTGCCCAGCACACACACACACACACAGACACACACACACCCTGGTCCTTGGAGCCCCGGCTTGTTCCACTGCTTTCCGAATATACTAGAATTCATCCTTGTTCCACTGGTGAACACTGAAGCTGTATGTGTCATTCGGCAGACGTGTGGGTTTCTCTAGGGTGTGTTCCTAGCATGGACTCTGTGGTTGTGAGATGCGCCCATCCTAGCCCTGCCCACATCATGCAGGATTGCTCTGCCGACTGGTTATACCACTTGACATTCCCTCCTTCCACACAGCGCCCTCCCCGCTGTGTTTGCCTCTCTCCCCTTGTCCAGCCATCTCCTGGTTCTCTGTGGCCTTTCTGCTCTCTTAACCTCGCTCTTCTGTGGGCGCTGCTGCCTGTGCCGGCCCTGTGGGGAGCCCGACTGATTGCTGCCACCAGCTGGGCGTCACAGTCCGCCCTTCTTCCTGCTGCTCCAGCCTCTGGGGGCCTTCCACACCTGGCTCCAAATTTGGGTCACAGGGTGCCTGTAAGACGTGCTGTGCGGTTGAGCAGGTCCTCAGGTGATTCGGGCAGGACCAGGGCCTGTGGCTTTGAGAAGAGTTGGTGCATTCTGGAATTTCTGCCCTCCCCACCAGTGCTCCCAAACATTTGTTGACGCCATTTTTTCCTGGTCCTGCCCCTTCATTCATTCATTCATTCATTCATTCATTCATCATTGAACAAAGACAGACAAATCCTCTTCTTCATAGCCCCATCTGAGCTTCATCTCTGTGGAGCATTTCTGGGTCACACCATCCCCACATTTTCAGTATGAAGAAAGCTAATTATAGGTTATCGATCTCTCACAGATATAGAAAGTAACCAAGATCCTCCAGAAAATTAACTGTGGAATTACAGTTATCTCTCTTTCTTCAAAGAGCGTATTCTGCTTTTCCAGTTTTTTTTTTTTTTAAGTTTATTTATTTCTTTTAGTAATCTCTGTGCCTAGTATGGGGCTCGAACTCATGACCCCGAGATCAAGAGCCGCACACTCTTCCAATGGAGCCAGCCAGGTGCCCCTGCGTTTTCATTTCTATAGAGTGTTTTGTACATGTTTTATTATTCTCTCACAGTGATGCATTCATGGGACAGCACTTACATGGACAGCATGTCAGCGTCCGCAGGGAAGCTGTGCCCTGGTGAGGCCCCTCCCTCACGCGTGCACAGAGCCCCGGGGCTCCACTCTGCTGCTCGCTGCATGGGACCTGGAAGACCAACCAGGATGTCACTTGGGGTTGCTGACACTTAAGGTTTTAGATGGAATTGACCTGCAGAGTAATTTAATTTCCATTATACAAATAGTACATACTCGTTGTAGAAAAATAGAAAAACTTAAATGGACCACAACCAAGGACAACTACCCAGAGGGAACAGCCATTCACATTTTTCTGAAAACCCTTCTTTTGCCTTTTACCTACTACATATATTAAATAAAATTGGAATCAGACTTACATGCATTTTTTATAGTCTATTTTTAAACTTAACACATTATGAATATTTTTCTGTGTAATTACTCTTTCAGAAGTTTTTAATGGCTACATAGTTTTCTGTTTTCAATTTCTCTGTAATAAATCTTTATACACATTCTTGATTATTTCCTTTAAATAAATATGTAGAAGTGGCAGTTCCGTGTCTGAGGGTGTTGTGCGGTTTTGAGGGCTGTGATTTGTGTGGTCAAATTGCTCTCCACAAATGGGGGCATACCCCCCTCCCCCTGCCAGCGGTGTGCGCCCCTGCTCATTTCTCCCCTTCATCAGCAGTTCATATAATAACTGTTAATAAAATCTCCAGTTTAATAGCCAAGAGCTTATGCTTTTTACACAATTTCATCAGATGACTTTATCTTTTTTGTTTTGTGGGTTTAGGGAGGTTTTTTCTGGTATTTGATCTACATCATTTTTTTGTTCTTTTTTCACTGTGGTAAAATATGCATGACAGGAAACGTAGCCTCTTAGCCACCTTTACACACACAGTTCAGGGGCATTAAATACACACACACTGTTGCATCCTCTCCGTAGCTCTTTTCATCTTGTCAGACTAAAACTGTCCCCATGAAACACTGACTTTCCAGCCCCTGGCGCCCACAATTCTGCTTTCTGTCCCTATGAATCTGATGACTCTCCGTGTTCCATGTAAGTGGAATCCTACGCTATTTGTCTTCTGGTGACTGGCTTAATTGCAGAGCATGATGTCCTCAGGGTTCAGCCATGCTGAAACAGGTGTCCGAATTTGCTTCCCTTTTCAGGCTGAGTCATCTTCCATTGTGTGCATGGACCACATCTCGCTCATCCATTCATCTGTCAATGAACACTTTAGCTCTTGGGGATAACGGTGCTCTGAACACTGGGGTGCAGATATCTCATGAAGACCCTGCTTCCTCTTTCTTTTGGTGTGTGCCCAGAAGTGGACTTGCTGGATCATGTGGCGATTCTGTGTTTAACTTTTGAGGACTCCCCAGACTGTTTTCCACAGTGGGTGTACTATATTGCATTCTTACCGACAGTGCACAAGGGTGCTGGATTTTCCACATCCTCTCCAACACTTGTTTGCTGTTATTTTGATAGCATCTATGCTAATGGGTATGAGGTGGTATCTCCTTGTGGTTCTTGTTTGCATTTGCCTATGATCAGTGTTGTCAAACATCTGTTCATGTGTCTTTTGGCCATTTGTAGATCTTCTTTGGAGAAATGTCTGTTCAGGTCCTCTACCCATTTTTAAATAGGGTTGTTTGGAGGTTTGTTGTTGAGTTTTAAGAATACAGTCTGGATATTAACCCCTTATCAGATACATGACTCACAAAGATTTCTACATTGTATTTGAAGTTTTCAAAAAAATGGAAGTTAAGAGGGAAATAGCAAATAAATTGTGTTTGAAGTGGGAGGAAAAAAGGATGGAAATAAGAGGGAATGCTGGAGACTTCACAGAAAGTGACAGTTACAGTGACGAAAAGGACAGAAAATTTGTGGAAATGACACTTAAAGATTTGATGCCCAGGAATGGGCTGTCACTGTGGTTTGAGCTGTGCTCACTGACCCAGTGGCTCTCAGGGGCAGCATTTGTTGAGCCAGTGCTTACTGAGCATCTGCCAGGCACCATTGCAGAAGCTGGAAGTGCAGAGGTGAGCAGGATGGACAGTGAGCTCAGCCTTCTTAGCACTAATTCTGCAGTGGGAGCTTGGCAGTAAGCAAGGTAAAACACAGAATGCTCAGTGCTCAGGAGAGAGAGAAAACAGGGAGGGGGGTGGGGCGTGGACCTCTTCTCAGGGTGGTTGGAAACAGCACATGAGGGACCTTGAGGTGCAGGCGGAAATGTACCAAGGGTATGATGACTGGATCAGAGCCCGGTCAGGGCCTGACCCAAGATGTGGTGTGGAGAGGAGGAACAGGAAAGTGCTAACAGTCAGTTTCGTCCTGGAAGTATTTTGGAGCTGGAACCTATAGGATTTGCTGTGCAGAAGATGTGGGCTCAGAAACCAGAGAGCCAAGGTGATGCCAGCTTGGGTCTGAGATGGGGGCTCGTGAGGAGAGCTGCTTTGGGAGGTAGGTCAGGAGCTGTTTGGGGATGCAAGGAGTCTGAGGAGATCATCAGCATCTAAGTGGAGGGTCCTTGCCGTGTCCTTGAGTGGCCTGCGTTCTCATGCACGAGGGCAGGGGTGGCTATTCCTGTTAACCTTCCAGAAGGTGCTAGCGTTGCCCTTCTGTGTTGCTGTGATTCTGTTCATACTGGTTCATGTTGAAGTGTGAGTATCACAAGTGTCGTGCTGTTGGCCAAGGAGGCAGCTTTCTTAAACTATCCTCAGTCCTTGCTCCTGGGTGGCAGTAATTATGGGCTTTTATTTTTAGAGACTTTGACTAGTCGTTAAAGAGAAACATGAAAACATCTGTTGGTGCTTCCAAACTGCTGTTGTTGGAATGCTCTGGAATGTTCTTATGCACACATCTTATGCTTTTATGTGTATAATTTTATGGTGTATATAACACAGCTTCATTTTGCCACAGTGGCAGAGAGGATCTCAGCCCTTACTTAAGGGGTTTTTCTGATGACTATGAAAAAAGAAATTTTTTTCTTCCTTAATCCATAATCTTAAACACCTGCCTGTAACTAATAACTTTCTCCAAAGCTTCAGTGTAGCCTTCTGTAAAATAAGTTTGTTGATTAGTCTAAAATATTTTTTTTTCCTAAAGTCTCATGTTCCTGATTATGAAAAATACATTCTTAGTATTCCGTATTTAAATATTCATGTTGTTTCTTCGAAGATATCTTCATAATTATACTTTTTGGATTTGTTTGGTCTTTACTAATATGTGACAGTATGCTTTTTTCCTTTTTTTTCTTTTTATGTGCATGTGTTGATACTTGAAAATGGTAAAGTCCAAATTTTGTAGCAGAAGAAAAGCCAGGTATTTTCCTATTAAAGTAATTTTTGTTAAGACAACTCAGAATGACTTTAAGGCTCTAGACATTGCTATCCTCCTGGAAAATATGTTGGAACATACATGTCAAAAATACATAGTGAGCTCTTTTAAATCAAGCTTATGTAAATCAAGGACATTCAGCTCTATGGCTGCTTGCTTCTGGCTTTAATTTATATCAGTCTTACATCTTTAAAACCATGCAAAATAATAAAAATATGACCTAAATGAATGCAAATTGTATTATGAAATGAAATCATAAATTATGTAGCAATAGTAACATCATATAAAATTGCTTCTTAGTATGTTAACATAAAGAATAAAAATAAATGCCTTGCAAGACAAACTCTTGCTGAGAACACAGGTTTTACAATGGGTCGATTTTTTTTCTTATTTAGTGGAATCAAATGTGGAGAGAACTAAGAGCACTAGAGGAGGGCAAACTTGTTTTGGAAAATTGTTTCCATAAAGTTCTGGAAAAACAGAGTTTTGTATTGCTGTAAATTTTCTGCAGTTTAGAAATTAATGCTATTATTTTTAATTATTCAAGTCAATTTGATTTATAAAATAATAGTGTTTTATGTTGTTTTCTGGGGTTTTTTTGTTTTGCATTTTCTGCCCTAGAAAGTTTTTGTATGTTTTTTTAATTATAAAATTAATACATGTTCACAGTAAAAAATTCAGTCAATATAAAAGAGTACAGAGGAGAGGAGCCTAGGTGGCACAGTCGGTTAAGCATCTGCCTCTTGGTTTCTGCTAATGTCGTGATTTCAGGGTCATGAAGTTGACCCACATCAGGCTCTGCACTCAGTGCAGAGTCTGCTTAAGATTCTCTCTTCTCCCGGGGCACCCAGGTGACTCAGTCGTTAAGCGTCTGCCTTCGGCTCAGGTCATGATCCCAGGGTCCTGGGATCGAGCCCTGCATCCGGCTCCCTGCTCTGCGGGAAGCCCACTTCTCCCTCTCCCTCTCCCTCTCCCCCTGGTTGTATTCCCTCTCTCACTGTGTCTCTCTCTGTCAAATAAATAAAGTCTTAAAAAAAAATAATTGCAAATTCCCAAGTACAATAAAATTATAATTAAAATACAGTCCACTGGAGCAAGATGGCAGAGGAGTAGGAGACCTCTAAATTTCATCTGGTCCCAGGAATTCAGCTAGATAGCACACCATTCTGAAAACCTACAAACTCAACAGGAGATCGAAGAAAAGAATAGCAGCAATTCTATGAACAGAAAAGTGATCACTTTCTGCAAGGTAGGACGTGCGGAGAAGTGAATCTGAGGTGATATACGGGAAGATAGACCGCAGGGGGGAGGGAGCCTCCATCAGCCGGCTACCGGCAAGTGATAGAGCAGCAGAGCACAAAATCAGAACTTTTAGAAGTCCGCTCTGCTGAGGGACGTCGCTCCAGTGGCTAAGTGGGGGGACGGAACCCTCGCTGGAACAGTGTGGTCTCACGACCCTCAGGGTCACAGAAAGACAAGGGGGGTGTCTGAGTGTGGCAGAGCTCCCAGGTATCGGAGCGGGGAAACCAGCTGCAAAGACGAAGCCGAGGAGTGGGCTCTCAGCTCAGGGTTGCCATAAACCGTGATCCGTGGCACAGTCAGGCCTCTGCTCTTCGAGCAGGGACCCAACAGGCGGCAGATCCAGGGAGACTCACCTTCCTCCCCCGGAAGGAGCGGCACGGGAGTGCACTGCAGGAATCTGCTGGGTTTGGAGACTCCAAATGGGGTCATGTGCCAGAGATAGAAATGCTTGGTCACAGGCCGGATGAGCACGGAGTGCAGCCAGAGACCAGCGAGACAAGGAGTGACCGAGTGCTTTTCTCTCGAGGGCTCACTGAGGAGTGGGGCCCCGAGCTCTCGGCTCCTCCAGGACCAGAGATTGGGAGGCCGCCATTTTCACTCTCATCCTCTAAAGCTGTACGAAAAGTTTTCAGGGAACAAAAGTTACTGAGCGGGGCGCCTGGGTGGCTCAGTCATTAAGTGTCTGCCTTTGGCTCAGGTTATGGTCCCAGAGTCCTGGGATCGAGCCCTGCATCGGGCTCCCTGCTCAGTGGGAAGCCTGCTTCTCCCTCTCCCACTCTCCTTGCTTGTGTTCCCTCTCTCGTTGTCTCTCTCTGTCAAAAAATAAATAAAATCTTTAAAAAAAAAAAGTTACTGAGCAATACTGAGCGTTTTACTTAGCCTGGTCCCTGGCAAGGGTGGGGCAATTCCGCCTAGGGCAAAAACATTTGAGAATCACTGCAACAGGCCCCTCCCCCAGAAATCAGCAAGAACATCCAGCCGAGACCAAGTTTACCGATCAATGAGAACTGCAAAACTCTAGCGCTAGGGGAATACAGCACATAGAATTCATGGCTTTTTTCCTCATGACTCTTTCAGTCTTTCAAAGTTAATTTTTTTTTCTTTATTCTTTCTTTTTCTTTTTTTCTTTTGAATTTTTCTTCTTTCCTTTTTCAACCAACACCTTATCAATTCCTTTTTTAAAATCTTTTTTTAATTTTCATCTTTACAGTCATATTCCATCCCTTCATCGTATTTACCCTTATTTTTGTATATATATGTTTTTCTTTCCTTAAAATTTTGGGAAGCAGTTTCTTCTAACAGCCCAAAGTACACCCAGAATCTACTGTATGGCTCTGTTCTATTCACCAACGTGATCATATTCTTTTTTTTTTTTTCTTTTCCTCCCGGTTTCGGGTCTCTTCTGATTTGTTTAGTGTGTGTTTTTCTGGGGTCGTTGTTACCCTTTTAGCATTTTGTTCTCTCATTCATCTGTTCTTCTCTGGACAAAATGACAAAACGGAAAAACTCACCTCAGAAAAACAAGAGGGGTGCCTGGGTGGCTCAGTCGTTAAGCGTCTGCCTTTGGCTCAGGTCATGATCCCAGGGTCCTGGGATCGAGCCCCGCATCAGGCCCTTTGCTCCGCGGGAAGCCTGCTTCTCCCTCTCTCACTCTCCCTGCTTGTGTTCCCTCTCTCGCTGTGTGTCTCTCTCTGTCAAATAAATAAATAAAATCTTTAAAAAAAAAAAAAAAACAACAAGAGGCAGTACCGACTGCCAGGGACCTAATCAATACGGACATTAGTAAGATGTCGGAACTAGAGTTCAGAATGACGATTATAAAGATACTAGCTGGGCTTGAAAAAAGCATAGAAGATAGTGGAGAATCCCTTTCTGAAGAAATAAAAGAACTAAAATCTAACCAAGTTAAATTCAAAAAGGCTGTTAATGAGGTGCAATCAAAAATGGAGGCTCTAACTGCAAGGATAAATGAGGCAGAAGAGAGAATTAGTGATATAGAAGACCAAATGATGGAGAATAAAGAAGCTGAGAAAAAGATAAACAACTACTGGATCACGAGGGGAGAATTTGAGAGATAAGTGATACCATAAGATGAAACAATATTAGAATAATTGGGATCCCAGAAGAAGAAAAAAGAGAGAGAGGGGCAGAAGGTGTATTGGAGCAAATTATAGCAGAGAACTTCCCTAATTTGGGGAAGGAAACAGGCATCAAAATCCAGGAGGCACAGAGAACCCCCCCCTCAAAATCAATACAAATAGGTCAGTACCCCGACATATAATAGTAAAACTTACAAGTCTCAGAGACAAAGAGAAAATCCTGAAAGCAGCTCGGGACAAGAGGTCTGTAACCTACAACGGTAGAAACATTAGACTGGCAGCATACCTATCCACAGAGACCTGACAGGCCAAAAAAGACTGGCATGATATATTCAGGGCGCTAAATGAGAAAAATATGCAGCCAAGAATATTATATCCAGCAAGGCTGTCATTGAAAATAGAAGGAGATACAAAAAGCTTCTAGGACAAACAAAAACTTAAAGAAATTTGTGAACAGCAAATCAGCCCTACAAGAAATATTGAAAGGGGTCCTCTAAGCAAAGAGAGAGCCTAAAAGCAACATAGACCAGAAAGGGACAGAGACAATATACAGTAACAGTCACCTTACAGGCAATACAGTGGCACTAAATTCATATCTTTCAATAGTTACCCTGAATGTAAATGAGCTAAATGCCCCAATCAAAAGACACAGGGTATCAGATTGGATAAAAACACAAGACCCATCGATATGCTGTCTGCAAAAGACTCATTTTAGACCCAAAGACACCTTCAGATTTAAAGTGAGGGGATGGAAAACCATTTACCATGCTAATGGACATCAAAAGAAAGCTGGGGTGGCAATCCTTATATCAGACTAATTAGATTTTAAACCAAAGACTCTAATAAGAGATGAGGAAGAACACTATATCCTACTTAAAGGGTCTATCCAACAAGAAGATCTAACAATTTTAAATATCTATGCCCCTAACACGGGAGCAGCCAGTTACATAAGCCAATTAATAACAAAATCAAAGAAACACATTGACAATAATACAATAATAGTAGGGAACTTTAACATACACACCCCTCACTGAAATGGACAGATCATCTAAGCAAAAGATCAACAAGGAAATAAAGGCTTTAAATGACACACTGGACCAGATGGACTTCACAGATATATTCAGAACATTCCATCCCAAAGCACCAGAATATACATTCTTCTCTAGTGCACATGGGACATTCTCCAGAATAGATCACATCCTGGGTCACAAATCAGGTCTCAACCAGTACCAAAAGATTGGGATCATTCCCTGCATATTTTCGGACCACAATGCTTTGAAACTAGAACTCAATCACAAGAGGAAAGTCGGAAAGAACTCAAATACATGGAGGCTAAAGATCATCCTATAAAGAATGAATGGGTCAACCATTCATTAAAAAAACTCATGGAAACAAATGAAAATTAAAACACAACTGTTCAAAATCTTTGGGATGCAGCGAAGGCAGTCCTAAGAGGAAAGTATATAGCAATACAAGCCTTTCTCAAGAAACGAGAGAGGTCTCAAATACACAACGTAACCCTACACCTAAAGGAGCTGGAGAAAGAACAGCAAATAAAGCCTAAACTCAGCAGGAGAAGAGAAATAATAAAGATCAGAGCAGAAATCAATGAAATAGAAACCAAAGGACAGTAGAACAGATCAACGAAACTAGGAGCTGGTTCTTTGAAAGAATTAACAAGATTGATAAACCCCTGGCCAGACTTATCAAAAAGAAAAATGAGCCAAATAAATAAAATCATGAATGAAAGAGGAGAGATCACAACCAACACCAAAGAAATACAAACAATTACAAGAACATATTATGAGCAACTCTATGCCAGCAAATTAGATAATCTGGAAGAAATGGATGCATTCCTAGAGATGTATCAACTACCAAAACTGAACCGGGAAGAAATAGAAAACCTGAACAGACCTATAACCACTAAGGAAATTGAAGCAGTCATCAAAAATCTCCCAGCAAACAAGAGCCCAGGGTCAGATGGCTTCCCAGGGGAATTCTACCAAACGTTTAAAGAATTAATACCTGTTCTTCTGAAACTGTTCCAAAAAATAGAAATGGAAGGCAAACTTCCAAACTCGTTTTATGAGGTCAGCATTACCTTGATCCTAAAACCAGACAAAGACCCCATCAAAAAAGAGAATTACAGACCAATATCCCTGATGAACATGGATGCAAGAATTTTCACCAGAATACTAGCCAGTAGGATCCAGAAGTACATTAAAAGGCTTATTCATCACGACCAAGTGGGATTCATTCCTGGGCTGCAAGACTGGTTCAACATCTGCAAATCAATCAATGTGATACAATACATTTTTTAAAAGAAAGAACAAGAACCATATGATCCTCTCAGTAGATGCAGAAAAAGCATTTGACAAAGTACAGCATCCTTTCTTGATTAAAACTCTTCACAGTGTAGGGATAGTGGGTATGTACCTCAGTATCATAAAAGCCATCTATGAAAAACCTGCAGCGAATATCATTCTCAATGGGGAAAAACTGAGAGCTTTTCCCCTAAAGTCAGGAACGCGGCAGGGATGTCCACTATCACCACTGCTGTTCAACATAGTACTAGAAGTCCTAGCCTCAGCAATAAGACAACAAAAAGAGATAAAAGGCATCTGAATTGGCAAAGAAGTCAAACTCTCACTCTTTGCAGATGATATGATACTTTATGTGGAAAACCCAAAAGAATCCACCCCAAAACTGCTAGAACTCATACAGGAATTCAGTAAAGTGGCAGGATATAAAATCAGTGCACAGAAATCAGTTGCATTTCTATACACCAACAACAAGACAGAAGAAAGAGAAATTAAGGAGTCAATCCCATTTACAATTGCACCCAAAACCATAAGATACAAAGGAATAAATCTAACCAAAGAGGCAAAGTATCTGTACTCAGAAAACTATAGAATACTCATGAAAGAAATTGAGGAAGACGCAAAGAAATGGAAAAACGTTCCATGGAAGAACAAATATTGTGAAAATGTCTATGCTACCTAGAGCAGTCTACACATTTAATGCAATTCCTATCAAAACATCATCAACTTTTTTCAAAGAAATGGAATAAATAATCTTAAAATTTGTATGGAACCAGAAAAGACCCTGAATAGCCAGAGGAATGTTGAAAAAGAAAAGCAAAGCTGCTGGCATCACAATTCCGGACTTCAAGCTCTATTACAAGGCTGTCATCATCAAGACAGTATGGTACAGGCACAAAAACAGACACATAGATCAGTGGAACAGAATAGAGAGCCCAGAAATGGACCCTCAACTCTATGGTCAACTAGTCTTCGACAAAACAGGAAAGAATATCCAATGAAAATAAAGTCTCTTCAGTAAATGGTGTTGGGGAAACTGGACAGCCGCATGGAGAAGAATGAAACTGGACCATTTCCTTACACCACACACAAAAATAGACTCAAAATGGATGAAAGACCTAAATGTGAGACAGGAATCCATCAAAATCCTTGAGGAGAACACAGACAGCAACCTCTTCGACCTCAGCTGCAGCAACTTCTTCCTAAAAACATCGTCAAAGGCAAGGGAAGTAAGGGCAAAAATAAACTGTTGGGACTTCATCAAGATAAAAAGCTTTTGCACAGCAAAGGAAACAGTCAACAAAACCAAAAGACAGAATGGGAGAAGATATTTGCAAATGACATATCAGATAAAGGGCTAGTATCCAAAATCTATAAAGAACTTATCAAATTTAACACCCAAAGAACAGATAATCCAATCAGGAAATGGGCAGAAGACATGAAAGGCATTTCTGCAAAGAAGGCATCCAAATGGCCAATAGACACATGAAAAAGTGCTCCACAGCACTCGGCATCAGGGAAATCCAAATCAAAACCTCAATGAGATACCACCTCACACCAGTCAGAATGGCTAAAATTAACCTTAGCTCAGGAAATGACAGATGTTGGCGAGGATGTGGAGAAAGGGGAACCCTCCTACACTGTTGGTGGGAATGCAAGCTGTTGCAGCCACTCTGGAAAACAGTATAGAGGTTCCTCAAAAAGTTGAGAATAGAGCTACCCTATGACCCAGCAATTGCACTACTGGGTATTTACCCCAAAGATACAAATGTAGTGATCCGAAGGGGCACGTGCATCACAATGTTTATAGCAGCAGTGTCCACAATAGCCAAACTGTGGAAAGAGCCTAGATGTCCATCAACAGATGAATGGATAAAGAAGGTGTGGTATATATATATACAATGGAATATTATGCAGCCATCAAGAAATGAAATCTTGCCATTTGCAACGACATGGATGGAACTAGAGGGTATTATGCTAAGCGAAATAAGTCAATCAGAGAAAGACAATTATTATATGATCTCACTGATATGAGAAGTTCGAGAAACAAGACAGAGGATCATAGGGGAAGGGAGAGAAAAATAAAATGAAACTAGAGAGAGAAGCAAACCATAAGAGACTCTTAATTTCAGGAAACAAACTGAGGGTTGCTGGAGTGGAGGGTGTTGGGAGGGATGGGGTGGCTGGGTGCTGGACACTGGGGAGGGTGTTGCTATGGTGAGCGCTGTGAATTGTGTAAGACTGATGAATCACAGACCTGTACCCCTGAAACAAATAATACATTATATGTTAATCCAAAAAAGAAGAAGAAAAGAAACAAGGCAGAGGATCATAGGGGAAGGGAGGAAAAAGTGAAACAAGACAACACCAGAGAGGGAGACAAACCATAAAAGACTCTTAATCTCAGGAAACAAACTGAGGATTGCTGGAGTGGACGGGGGTGGGAGGGATGGGAGGGCTGGGTGATGGACATTGGGGAGGGTATGTGCTATGGTGAGCACTGTGAACTGTGTAAGACACTTGAATCACAGACCTGTACCCCTGAAACCAATAATACATTTTTGTTAATAAAAAAAAAAAGTCTACTGATTTGTTTATCCTCCATTTTGCATTGTCCATCCATTTTCCTATGTTTTAAAACTTAAATTACAGTTGTAGAGTATTTATGTTGAATCCAGCTACAGAAATATTTGCTGGTTTTTACATTGCAATTTTTCCTAAAAACTAAACACAGTAATATATGTAAAGTCCTAAAAATACTTGAATCTCCATTCCATTGTGCATTTACATTTGGCTTGTCTAGTAGAAGTACTTACATGAGATAGAACCAAATTTCATGTTTTCTCTGAGAAGATCCATTAATTAGGGAAAAAACCCTACATGCTACTAAAAACAAATTCAATAAATCTCTGTATTTATGAAAAACATTATCTTTGGTTTATATTTTGTAAGTAGTACAGAAGCCTTACAGAACCACTCAAATGTTCTACGAAGGTACAATGAAAGGAACTGGTACATCTCATGGCGACTCCTGCTTCATTCCCCAGAGGCGATGCTTGTGGACACATCCTCATAACTTTCTAGAAAAAAAACATGATCTTTAAAGAAAAATTTTAAACACCAGAACCAAATGTCAGAAGACACTGAGATTTTTTTTTTCTTCAATAAATACTTAAAGTTTATAGGCAAAGATTTGGCTTAGAAAACGTATATCATTCACTTCTATTTTAGGATGGTGTTTACCAAAATATAATAAATGCTTATTAGCAACTGTTTCTCATGTTTCTAGCAAAAGACAGTAAAAATTAAAACTAAAGCACAGCTGTGAAAGTCCAAGTTTGCTTTGCATTTCATTGCTCCACTTCCTCATACCCTGTTTAGGACAGCCCAGATTCCAATGATCATGAGAGACCATTCATCAGAATTCCAAACAGAAATGTTCTAAGCTCCAGGGAAACTATTAACTTCTATAAAAATTGTACACTGAAAACTGTTGCAAGAAATGAAGATCTAAGTAAGTGGAAAGATATCCCATGTTCTTGGATCAGAAGACTTATTATTAAGATGGCAGTACTCCTCAACTGATCTACAGATTTAATGTGATCCCCATCAAAATCCCAGCTGGGTTTTTTGCAGAAACTAACGAGCTGATTTTAAAACTTATATGGAAATGCAGCAGACCTAGAATAGTCTAAAATAATTTTGGAAAAGAAGAAAGTTGATGGACTCACACTTCAAAACTTACTATAATGCCACAGTAATCAATTCATAGTGGTATTGACATAAATATAGACATAGATATCAATGGAATAGAATTGAAAGTCCAGAAATAAGTCCTTACAGTTCAAGAAAATACCATAAAAACAGTGGTAAGCCAATTCCACAGAGAATGAATAGTCTTCTACAAATGGATGAGAATGAAGCTGAACCCTACATAACACCACACACAAAAACTAAGTCAAAGTGGATCAGTGATCTAAATGTTGAGCTAAAACTATAAAAGTCTTAGAGGAAAACCTAGGAGTAAATTTTCACGACCTCAGGCTAGACCATTGTTTCTTAGGTATGATACCAAAACCAGAAATGACAAGGGGAAAAAAATGGGTAAATTGGACTTCATTAAAATAAAAAAAAAAAATGTGCTAGAAATAGTACTATTGAGAAAGTTAAAAGAGTGGAGAAAATATTTGCAAATTCTATATCTGAGAAGGAATTTATAATTACTTATAACTCAATAATAAAGACAAGTGACCCAAGTTAAAATATTGCCCAAAGTCACACAACTAGAAAACAGGTGCAGAGGAACTGTCACCCAGGTGATTGTTTTTCTCTGATAGATGTTACCTTGTCTAGAGCTCTTACATTTCTGCTTTGTGCTCTTGATTTACAGAGGCAGTTGCTCTATTAATTTTTTAAAGAATTTCATGATGAAATTTTGGTCACAGCGTCATCTGCTAAGAGGCAACATTTTTCTTTTGAGTGTTCAGCTTACATTTGTTTCATTTTTTTTTCTTTTATCTTGAATATCTTTGAATATTTGCAGTGTTGTTTCTAATTTGACTACCCATGTTTGGGGAAGATAAGTTGTTCCTAGATGGCTATTTTCAGAAAGTCTTGTATGGGTGGCTGGTTATAACCTAGTTGAAATTTGAAATTTATCCAGTGACCTGAGGTTTGTGTGTGAGTTAGTTTTGCCTTTACTTCTTCTCAGCCAGTGGTAGTAGCTGGCAGTAGGGTGTTTCACAGTGTAGCCTTTCTTGCAGCTTACTTCTGATTTCTTACTTGGTTCTGCCTCCTGTGCTTCTCTAAGCCAGACAGGCCCAAAATTGGACTCTGCTACCAATGCCTCTTACCTCTCCTTTTTGCAAACAAGGGATTTAGGTCTTACTCCCCAGGTTCTACCTTTCACTGTTGATCAGTGCTCTTTGAGGCTTCTGCTGAAATTTGCTTCCTGGCATCTTGTTTGTGCCTTCCCATATATACCAATACCCTCCAGCTCTGGCTCTGTGGCTAGTGACACTCTTCCCGCCAAGTTTTTTGATTCAGGATTTAGCAGTTTTCCTAGTTTTGCTGAAAATGGAGTTTACATTTTTGTTATTTTCTTTTTTGATTTTGAATGATTCTATCAAGAGATAGAGGAAATGACAACTTACACTACCATCTTCAAAAGATAAGCCACCAAGTATTTTCTGGATTGTTGCAGCGTGCCCCACACCCCTTGTACCCTTTACCATCTCCATCCTGAAATCCCTCTCAGACACATTTCTGAATTTGAACTTTTTTCTCATTACTTCTATCTCCAGAAGTTTGCCTTTGTTTTTCACACCACTGGTTCAGAGTCACACTTTATTCATTTTGTTATTCAGGCCTCCTGTTGAGGTTTCATTTCTACCGTTATCTTTTTATGTCCCCTTTTAATTCATTAGTTGCTTCTCTTTTCCCCAAAGTCTCCTCATTTCATGAATGCTGTGGTCTATTACATTGACCTTTTTGAGGACCTTAGTTTTTCTTACTGCATTTTCTTTGGTATACTCCACTCTTTCTCTTTATTGGGGTCAGTGTCTCAGCTTTTCAGGTTGATATCTCTATTTCAGGAGTTTGGTTCTCAGGGTCTGCTCACTCTTGGTTGTCCATGTATTTTTGCAAGTGAGGTGCCAGACTGATGAGTATTGTTTTCATTGACCTTTGCAGTGGCCACAGGTTGATTTTCCCAGGCAGACTTCCTTTCTGAAAATGACAGTTGCCTGGCTGCAGGGCCATGGGAGTGACCAAGATCCTGGCTGGGTGAGTGGGTAGGGCACACTGACAGACAGGTTTCCTTTATGTGTATGAGTTTTTCAAGTACATACAAGTAAGGCCAAGCAAGCCACCCAGAAACCTTCTGTTGATGAGGAAAAAAGAAAGGAATTACCCAAGAGGCTGATTGCTCTAAGAGATTTTTCTCTGATGTTAAGTTAAAGACAAGGAATTTAAAAAAAAATAAATAATGGGTTGATGGTCCAACTTCTAAAACTTATCAGAAATAGCATGTTTCTTCTTTGGCTGCTGATATAACCTACACTGTGTACAAATGTGGTGGGGGAAACAATGAATGTCATGAAGCTGGGTCTCATTCTCTTGGCATGTATCCTTTTTGAGGTGCCCTGGCTCTGATGTGAGGAGACTTTAACAGTCATTCCCCATAATGGGAACGTCTTTCACATTTATCCCCTTCTGTGCTCATGTCTCAGTTTTCTTTGTGCACTCCACCGGTTCCTCTGTTAAGAAGCTTATTACTGATTCTGTGTTCTCAGGCTGAAACTCACCTTCCCCCATTTATGAGCCACTTGAAGGCACAGTTTTTTTTCTTTTCCTGACAAATTTGGGGACTTAAGTAGGGAACTAGCAGAACAGGTACCTAAGTGAACCCCAGTTTAATTATTATTCTTGCACTGTTCAGCCTCACCTGGTCCTGCTGAGTTTCTGCTACCATGACAGGGCAGTGGGTGTGCTAACTACAGCTTGAGCTTGGACAGATTACAGGAGGGTGACTGTAGATTTTACTTGTTTGCCCCCAATTTTAGAACTCTTCTTTCCAGGCTAAAAATGTTAAGGCTGTGCTGACCATGGGCATTTTCCAGGGTCTCCCTGCTGAATTATTCAGGGTCTAGTCAGGAGACAAAATACACCAGTAATTTGAACAGGGAAATGTGATAGAAATGGTTATTAGCTAGTAACAGGGGTTAACTACTAAGAGGAAGAGAGAATCCTGAAGAATGCAGTGAACAGCTACCAGTGCAAACTTGGAAGAGGTCTCTTCCCCCAAGGTCAAGGTTCAGACTTACAGGTGGTGGAGGTATTTAATACTTACAGATGGTGGAGGTATTTAATACTTACAGATGGTGGAGGTGCCCCGGGAATGGGCTGGCAGACAGGAAGCTGCTCCCTGGCAGAACTGGAGTGGAAGAGGGAGTCCCTGGAAGGTGCAGCCATGGAGTCTTCTGCACATGGCTGGCAGGGAAGCAACCTACTGGTCATAGTAGCAAGAAAGCCCAAAGCCCCAGAGTCAGGGAGGGAGACTTCTTCTTCTTGTATCCCCCAGCACCCTTTCCTGACAAGGCAGCCTGTAAAGGAGAGATGTCTGTAGGGGCCTGCCCCAGTATCACAAAGCAAGGCAAAGAAGGGTAGATTTGGAGTACAGAAGCAATAGATGGACACCTAGCTCACCCATATTAACAGGTTCAAATTTGGGAATTTTAAATTGTCCTGTTTCCTTGAGTACTTTAAGAGAACCTATTGTAGAAAGAGCTGGGTGCCAATGATCCATTGATAAATAAGCTCTCATGTTATGCCTGTGTCCTGTGGTAGAGATAATCTATGTGCAAGATGATCTTTTCAGTCCAAGAACACTGAATGGATAGGGATACATTTCTTCTTTCAGGATACAGAATCCCCTCTCTGATAAGCAGAAGTGGCCGTTATATCTTTAGGCTCTCAAACTCAACACAAGTCCTTATGGCTTTTAATGCAGTTTGGGTATATCTCTGGTGCACAGCATTTTTAGGGATATGTGAGAGCCTAAGATTTGAAAGTGTGCCAGAGTGGGAATGAAATGCCTATCAAAAATGTTGGTGACCTTTCAAAGAATCTAGAATGAATATAGCTACAGTTTCCAGTGAGCTCTCAAGATTATTTTCATTATACAACATAATATTATAAAAGGAAATTGGGCCTTGATCTAATTATTAGAGAAAAATTTTAAGTAATGAAACCGTAGAGATATGAATTGTATAATAGGAGTAGGCATCTGGGTAGATGGAGGAGTTATAATTTGGCAAATGAACTGTAAATGGGCATATGAAACAAACAAGTCGAAGGACTAAATCAAGCTTTTTCCAGAATTTTCCCACAGTGCTTAAGACAAAGAATAAAGAAGTACTTTGTTAGCTGAGATTTTGTAGCCCATTTCCATCCAGACAAAATCTTTAATGGTACTTTTGTCTATGTAAATTTTTAACAATATGCTTTATGTCTAAACTTGGAGAAGAACTTTAATACTGTGGCCAACTGGAAAATGGAACACTGAACGAAAAATTTTGGTTTTTAACCTATATTTTATATATTATTTTTTTAATGATGTTTCTCCTCCAGCCTAGTGTTTGAAACACAGTTCTAATTTGGGTGGCTGCTTATTACCTCTGTGGGAAATGGGTTGTGAAGGCAGTTTTCTTCCGTTGTATCTGTTGGTGATGCCAGTGCTTTCACAGTCTGTAAGGCCTTCCCAGCGTAGAGTTCAGAGAGTCTCTTTTCCTTTGCTGCTTTGGGAATGTACAGTGGGTATGGGTCCTACAGTCCACCTGACGGTGCACTTCTGGATTTTAGAGCAGATGATGCTTACCCTAAGCTTTATTAAGGTTTGCCTCTCTGTGATTCGTGCTGAATTAATATTTGTGTATGGTGTGAGGTAGGGTTTGATGTTCATTTTTTTCACATATAGTTACTCATTTCCGTCAGCTCCAGTTGTTGAAAAGACCATCCTTCCTGCACTGAATTACATTTGTGCCTTTGCTGTAAATCAGATGACTGTGCTTGTGGGGGTCTCATTCTGGGCTCTCATGTGCTCCACAGGTCTGTTTTTGCACCAGTACCATACTGTCTTAATTACTACAGCTTTAGAACAAGTCTTGATATCTGACAGTGTAAGTCCTCCAACTTTGCTCTTCTTTAAGATTGTCTTTGCTTACCAGGCTTTGGTATCTATATTGTTTTTTAATCTGTTTGTCAATTTCTATGAACACAAGCTGCTGGGATTTTAATTGGAATGGCATTGAATGTATGGTTCACATGGGGAGCACTGATGTCTTATGGGGAGGGATGTGCCATGTTCGTAGATTGGAGGATATCGACCATATCCCTCCAGATGGTTAGGTCTTCTTTAGCTTTTCTCAGCAATGTTTTATAATTTTCGGTATAGCAGACTTCTGGGTCTTTCCACCGTTGATGGCATGTCTTAGATTTCACTTTCCAGCTGTTTATTATCAGTTTATAGAAATAGAATTGCTTTTTGTGCATTGACTTTACATTCTGTGACCTTGCTAAGTTCATTTATTAATTCTGATAGTATAATTTAGATTTTTTTGTTTTCAGCTGCTAGCTTAATTTCTGTATTTTTTATTTTTGAAGCTTTTATTTTGAAGCAGTCTCAAACTTACCAAAAAAATGCAAAAACAGTACAAAGATTTTTTTCTTTCTTGAATTATTTGAGAGCAAGTTGCCAACACCATGCGCCAGCACTCTTATACTTCAAGTATATTTCCTACAAACAAGGAGCTTCTTCATCATTACAGTTCAGGACATTAACGCAGATCCCTTGCTACCCCCAGATCCCCAGGCCCCGTTCAGGTTCCCCCATTGGTCCCACTACTAGTGTCCTTTTTAACAAATGACCCAGTGTACGGTCCGTACAGTCCCATCGCTGGTCTCTAGCCTGTGTGACTTTCACAACACTGACACTTTTGAAGCTCATAGCATTTGATTTGTAGATGAGTCTCAGGTGGACTTGGCTGTTTCCCCATGATGGGATTCACGTGCGTCTTTGGCAGGGTGTTACCTACTGAATGTTTGTGTCCACCAGAATTCATATGTTAAAACCTAACCCCCACCGTGATGGTATTTGGAGGTAGGGTGTTTGGGAGGGAATTAGATCATGAAGGTGGAGCCCTCATAAATGGGATTAGTGCCCCTAAAAGAGAGAGCTCAGAGAGAGCTCTCAGCCCCTTCCATCATGTGGGGACACAGCTGAAAGACAGCCATCTCTGAAGCCAAAAGCAGGCCTTCACCAGACACCTAATCTGCCAATGCCTCGATCTTGGACTCCCGGCCTCCAGAACTTGAGAAATCCTTGTATGTTGTTTTAGCCCCCCAGGCCGTGGCATAGCAGCCTGGATGAACTAAGATACGGGGATGGCCCAGAAGGGGTGCTGGGCCCGCACTGCATTCTCTTGCACGGGACACAATTTCAGTTGGTCCTGTTTCTGGTAATGTTCAGTCTGGGTTCATCCTGCTCTCTTGCTGCCTCAGACCTAGCATTAGCCCTTTCTCCAAGGAAGATTTCTGTTTGAGATGTGCTCCTCACCTGAGTCTTGCTGATCCCAGGACCTTTCAGTGGACAGAGCCAGGGGCTGTGGTTCTCTGTGCCAGGTCATCCTCCCACGTAGACGTAGTCCCTGTCGCTGCTCTCCATCCTACTGTGGGCTGTTGTCTTCTGCGGACATTACCTCCCTCCACTCCTGCCCAGCACCTCACTAAGGGGTGACCACTCCCCCCACCTGGGCTTCAGTATCCTGCACTTGGCCCCTGTGTACAAACTGCCCACCTCCTCAACCCACACTGAGCCCACTTTTTTATTTTTAAAAAATTACACAGGCTTTTTAAAAAAGAGGTTAGTATATGCTGATGATACGGATTTCAGAAAGTGTAGAAGGATGTGCAGGCACACTGTTTAGTTCTCTGGAAACAACCGCTATCCCTAGTGCCTGTGCTCCTTCCACAGCGTTTACCTACCTGTATATGTGTGTGTCTGCGTATTTACATCTAGGTGTGTGTTCCCCACACGGAGGGTGGCATATGCATTGCCCCACACCTTGCTTTGTTCCCTCAACAGTGTATCTTGGAGGTCTTTCCATTTTTGTGTAACCCTGGATGCGCCACAGTTTATTAACCTGTCCTGTCGGGGTAGATTTAGGGTAGCTTAATCATTTGCTATTAGAAGCATTATTGTAACAAATACTGTTTTATATGCATGGGTTTGCCCTTGTGAAATTCTTCTCAGAGTGGGATTTTTTGGAGAATGGTGTGGACATTTAGATTTTAGTAGGTAGCTCCCACCAGGCCTGCACAGCATCGGGGGCAGCGGTTTGCCCACGGCCCTATGTGGGAGTACTTGGCCACGCTTGCTCACATGGTGTGTCAGACTCTGAGTTCTGATCAACACCACGAGAGCCTCCGCCTGATTCTGACCCATGCACCTCTGGTCATGAGTCGCAGCAAGCCTCTCTGTGTGTGCAAGCATCACTTAGGCTTCTGTGCTTGTGAACAGCCTGTCCTTTTTGCCCATTGTTCTCATCATTTCATAATCTTTTTACTTACTGGTGTTTATAGTCTGGTGTGTTTTACTTACTTCTTTTTAAGATTTTGTTTATTTGAGAGAGAGAACACAAGCAGGGAGGAGGGGCAGATGTAGAAGCAAACTCCCCGCTGAGCAGGGAGCCTGATGTGGGGCTCGATCCTAGGTGCCCTTGCAGTCTGGTGTGTTTTAAAGAAATTTGCACTTTGCTGTGACATGAGCTGTTTGCTCCCTGTGTGTCTTTGACTTGACAGCGTTTCTTGTCTTTTTTTTTTTTTAAGATTGAGTTTGTTTTGTTTTTGTTTTGTTTTTAAGATTTTATATGTTTATTCGACACAGAGAAAGCACGAGTAGGCAGAGTGGCAGACAGAGGGAGAGGAAGAAGCAGGCTCCCCATTGAGCAGGGAGCCCGACGCGGAACTTGATCCCAGGACCCTGGGATCATGACCTGAGCCGAAGGCAGACGCGTAACCAACTGAGCCACCCAGGCGCCCCAAGATTTTTTTTTTTAAGATTTATGCATTTGAGAGAGAGGGAGGGACACTGTGAGTAGGGGAGAGGGACGGTGGGAGAGGGAGAGAGAATCCTCAAAGAGACACCCCGCTGAGCAAGGAGTCTGATGTAGGGCTCCATCCCAGGACCCCGAGACCATGACCTGACCCAAAATCAAGAGTTGGCTGGCCATATAACAGACTGAGCCACCTAGTTCAGTCCCCTTAAGATACACCCCTTAAGACTGTATTTTTAAGTCAGCCCTGCCACTGTGCGGCTCCAACTCACAGCCCCCAGCCAGCTGGGCGCCCACAGCAGCTTCTTCTTGTGCACTTTATTTGCTGTCCCCCATTTCTCAAGCCCCTTGTTAGGGTGCTGAACTTCCGGCGAGTCCTGAACATGGCCTTTCCCCCCATAGAGTATGAAAGAAAACTGTCTCATTGCAGGACTTTGATGAGTGGATGTTTTTGTGTTTAGATATTTTACTCATCTTGAAATTATTATGTGAGGTTAGGGTACAACCTTGTTTTTTCCAGAGGGACACCAAGTGGTTTCTGCTGGATAATATGTGTTCCTCCCACTGATTGACCTGAAATATCACATTTATCAGGCACTCCAGTACTTGCATATTTGGGTGTATTTCTTCATCTCCTAATCTGTTCTAGTTATTTGTCTATGTGGACAGACACGAGTACCAAACATTTTAATTACTATGGTTTTCAACAGGTTGAATATCTGGTAAGGCTAGTCCTCACCTATTTTTCTTTTTCATTGGCATGCTTGCATTTAAAAAAATATATATACCAACTGTAGAATTAGCCTATCAGGTTCCTCAGAGAATCCTTTTAATCCTTTTATTAGGACAACATGGAATCTGGCTTAATTCAAGGAGCACTGACCCCTCTGTGAGGGTGTTTGTGTGCAAGAAAACCGTGTGCCCTACACCTCTCCACGCCCCTTCTGTGGTCCCCTTTTTCTCTCATAAAACTTTCTCCATGAAGCTTTCTTTTGTTAAGTTTATTCTAAGACACTTCAGCCCTTTTGCGGCTGTTACAAATGTGGTGGTTTTCTTCCTTTCTGTCCTGAGAATGGTGGTTAATTGTATGTAGGTGAAGGCTGTTTTGACGTATTTATAGAAATTTATCCCCCACCACCTAACTGAATTCTATCTTTTTCATAATAATTTTCTAGTTGATGTTCTTGGGTTTTCAAAGTAAATTATCATGTCTACAAATAATGATAGTTTTGCTTCCTTTCTGATTTTTTACCTCTCATTTCTTTCTCTATTTTGATGTTGGTGTCACATAGTAGTGATTGAGTGTACTGTTGGGAGTGGCCTCCTCGTCTTGCTAAATGTTAAAGAATCACTTTTTCTTCCTATTAAGAATTTTTATCAAGGGGGGCGCCTGGGTGGCTCAGTTGTTACGCATCTGCCTTCAGCTCAGGTTATGATCCCAGGGTCGTGGGATTGAGTCCCACATCGGGCACCCTGTTCGGCAGGAAGCCTGCTTCTCCCCCTCCTGCTCCCTCTGCTTGTGTTCCCTGTCTCACTGTGTCTCTCTCTGTCAAAAAATGGATGAAATCTTTAAAAAAAAAAAAAAAAATCTTATTTATCAAGGGGGCTCCTGGGTGGCTCAGTCGGTTGAGTGTCTGCCTTCGGCTCACGTCATGATCCCGGGGTCCTGGGATTGAGCCCCGCATCCGGCTCCCTGCTCAGCGGGGAGTCTGCTTCTGCCTCTCCCTCTGCCTGCCGCTCCCCCTGCTTGTGCACGCTCTCTCTGTGTCAAATAAATCTATTAAAAAAAAAAAAATTTATAACAGGGGCACCTGGGTGGCTCAGTCGGTTAAGCATCTGCCTTCGGCTCAGGTCATGATCCCAGGGTGCTGGGATCGAGCCCATTGTTGGGCTCTCTGATCAGCAGGGAGTTCGATTCTCCCTCTCCTGCTGCCGCTCCCCCTGCTTATGCACATGCACACGCGCGCTGTCTCTCTGTCTCTCTGTCTCTCTGTCAAATAAATAAAAATATTTTTTAAAAAAAATTTATATCAAGAGTAGAAATTGAATTTTATCAGATGCCTTCTCAGCTTTTCAGATTCTGGGAATAATCCTAGGATTTTTTTTTCTGACAGATCTGATATGATATAGTGATAATTGTGCTGATACTGTATTGAATTATCCTCTGTTTTTTAAATTAATTTTACTTGGTTATGGTATATTAATCTTTGAGTTGTTGTTGGATTATGTTTGCTGGTATTTTACTCAGAATTTTTTTTTTTTTTTTTTGGAGAGAGGCGGGTTGGGTGCAGAGGGAGAGGTAGAGATAAGAACCTTAGGCAGGCTCCACGCCCAGAGTGCAGCCCAGCATGGGGCTCAGTTTCAGGACCCTGAGATCATGACCTGAGCCGAAACCAAGAGTCAAAGGCTCAACCGACTGAGCCACCCGGAGGCCCCTTACTCAGGATATTTTCACTGATACCTATAACTTGGAATTTTTCTCTTCGGGTTGTATGTGTGTTTGTATGGAGTTTGGGGGTTCTTTCCCAAGAAAGAGATTGAGAAGAGACCACTACCACGACCCACCATACTTCGGACCAATTTAAATAGCTTTGGAAATGTCTGTCCCTACATGGTTTGTGGAAACACCTGATTCTGCTGGTTTTTTTAGGAGTTCAGTATGTATTTCAGGTGACACAGAATACAAAGTTCTTTTTTTTCGCCTTAACATAGGATAATAGACTTGGGAAAGCTTTTTTACTTCAGTAAAATTTACTCCAATCCAGGAGTTAAACACACATACATATGTATATGTGTGTATGGATACCTGTGTATATATGTGTGTATATTAAAACAGAAATGCGTAATTAAATGTATTTTTATGCCCAGTTTTAAAAACCCTGTTCTGGTTTGGACGCTGGTGCATCGTGAATGTGTCCCTGTGTGTCCGTACGCTTGATACACGTTAGCATCCCTTAGGCAGTTGGGCAGGCCTCCTGGACCAAGCCCAGGCTGTACTGACTGTGGGTAGAGGGCTTGCGTAGGGCTGTTAGTCCTACCATTACAGCACACAGGGTGACCCTGCGGTTGAAAAAGGAGAGGGGAGGGCTTGAGCCAGCAGAGCGGTTGTGGATGTTTGGGGCCTATCCGTGGCGCACCTACCCATGTGGTGGGCCTGGAGATTCGAGGATGGATGACACAGTCTCTGACCATCTAGTAGTAGGAATGCACCCAAATAGATAGGTGAACAACAGCGCCCTAAGCGTGGTGCTAGGGATAAGTACCAAGGGATGTGGCAGTTAAGTGGAGCTGACTGAAATTAAGGGGACCTTACCCTTGAGGTAATGAGCTCCTCAGGTTCTCAGAGGGTCTGCTGGAGACTGACAGAGGGGGAGAGGGTGTTTCCCTGTGAGGGAGCAACTGGGTATCCAGGTCGCCACTGGATGGGGGAGGCCAGGTCATGTGGGGCCGTGCACACCACACTGTGAGGGTGTTCCCTCCTGTGGTGCTCCCCACCCGCGCACCCCTCCAGTGTGGGGGAGGGTACATGGCTGTGGGAGAGCTTCCTGGGGACGAGCGTTTAGTGTTAGAGGAGTTGCAGTGGACTCCATGATTTCCGTGATCTCTGACCAGTTCACCACTGAGGGGATTTGACTGCACATCTGTCCAAGTAGCCCTAGTGCGAGAGCGTTCTCTACAAGAGCACAGTGGGCACGCTAGCCCCGGCGTGCCTCTTCCAGCACCCCCCACCCCACAGTGAGCCCCCACCATGATCCTTGTAAGAGGTGACGTTACAGTACTTACATCCAGAAGACTTGCTCTTCTGTTCCCTGTGAGATGTATTGTCAGTGTAGGACCCCTTTGCAGCCCACCTTTCCATTCCCGTGAGGTGCGCATTGTGCTGTGATTCGCTGCGCGCTTCTTTGTCACAACACAGTGCAGATTTTTGTATCTTCACATAAGAATTCTCATTTTAGGAGTGTAAACACATCTTGGGTACACAGCAAGAAAGTCTACTGGTTAAACTTAAAGGAACATGAAATCCTTTGGAACAATGGAGATTTGCCTTTCTTCCCACATACATACATTATTTTCTCACTGCAAAAATGACAGATGCCAGGGGCGCCTGGGTGACTCAGTCGGTGATGCGTCTGCCTTCGGCTCAGGTCATGATCCCGGGGTCCTGGGATCGAGTCCCGTGTCGGGCTCCCTGCTCAGAGAGGAGTCTGCTTCTCCCTCTGCTCCCCTCTCGTGCTCTCTCTCAATATCTCTGTTGCTATCTCTGTCTCTCTCTCTCTCTCTCTCTCAAAATCTTTTAAAAAATGACAGATGCCCATTGTTGAAAAATTTAGGCATTACAGAAGTTAGTAAATAAGGTAAAAGTGAGGGACGCCTGGGTGGCTCAGTCGGTTAAGCGTCTGCCTTCAGCTCCGGTCATGATCCCAGGGTCCTGGGATCGAGTCCCGCATCGGGCTCCCTGCTCCGCGGGGAGCGTGCTTCTCCCTCTGCCTCTGCCTCTCTCTCTCTCTATCTCTCATGAATAAATAAATAAAATCTTTAAAAAAAAAAATGTAAAAATGAAAGTGCTTGTCCCACCCACCACCCCCATTCAGTACTAAATGGCAAATGCAGTGTGAGTGTCTTACGAAATGGAATTCTATTACAGACACTGGAGAGAAGGGGAACCTTCTTTCCTTCTTGACTGAACGTCAGGCTTGGACTTTACTCCACGGTAGCACGTACAGAGTTGGTGGGAGTTGCATGGTTTCAACCATGGATGTACTGTTTATGTCATCAGTTCGTCATTGGATTTGTCCTTGCATATTTATCTCTGTGCAATTGTGTGAGATATCTGCAGGAGAAAGTTGTAGAAGTGGAATTTCTGGAGCAAAGACGTATGTGTACATTTTAAATTTTGGAGGTGTTTCAAATTCTCCCAGAAGATAGGATGGATCGGGGTTCCCCTGGCGGTGTGTGACAGCCACACCACGTTGTTCTCCCAGGCCTCTGAAGTGAAAAATGGTACCTCGCTGTTTTCATTTACTTCCTTATTAGAGGGCTTGAGTACCTTTTTCTATGCCTAAAAGCCATTTATATTTCTTCATCCAATTCATAAGAGCAATACGAAAGATAAGTTATAATTTGTTTCACTATGATTCTAAATTTTAACTTCGTTCACTGTTTCTCTCAGAAGTTTTTTTTATCTTTATTTAATCAAATCTGTCTTTATGCTATACTTAGGAAGACTTTACTTACCCCAAGATTGGAGAAATAGTCTCCTCTGTTTTGTTCTATTCTTTAGCCCACTGGAGTTTATTTTTTTGAGCAGTGCAGACCAGGGATCTAACTCCATTTTTCTTCTAAATGGAGAGCCGATTGCCCACCTCATGTTTGAACAGTCCATGCTCTTCTTGCTAGTGTTGCTAGCAAATAATAAAGTATTCACTTGGATCTTATGCAAACGTGGAGTATGAGACCCACCTTTTTAGTAAATATCAAATTGTTTGATAAAATGTTTACTGAGGCTGAAAATGGGTTCTGCATTCCGAAAATGCCTCAAGTGACAAAGAAAAAATGGCTAAGGACACAACTGAGAACATAAGACTGAAGGAATTGTCTAGCTTTATGTTAGTGTCAGTTTCTGAGCACAAAGAGCCTTGGGCTCTTTATTTGCTTTGTGATGGTTTGTAAGCCTTATAGAAGGCAGAGTGAAGCCAGGAATTCAGTAGGATGGAGTTTAACATGCAGGAGGCCGGGTCATGCCACGGTGTTACACGAACCCATGTTGTGGGAAGGCACGTAATCCTCCTGTGTTCCCCTCCCTGCCCTTCACAGCCTAAGCGCGATGGCCAGACGTTGCTGACCCAGGTGTGGAGGCGCTTGAACCTGACGGAGTGTGACTACTTTGGGCTGGAGTTTCAGCATCCCCGGTCCTACTGGGTACGTGTCCTTGCCTTGTTCTTGCAGGCTCTTGAGAGCTGACCGTGCACGTGGCCACAGAGAGCCTGTGAGGCCCCGCTGCAGGGATACGGCACCATACTTCATCACATTGCTGTTACTGGAGCTGCACTGTGGAGACACAGACCGCACTGGCCTTTTAGCTAAGCTGAGTTCCCATCCTCCCTAAATTTGTTCTCCTCACCAGTACATGTGCCAAGGAAATCCAGAAACAACTGCTATGACATCTGCATGATAATCATTTTGAGCAAACTTTTATGAAATTCGTTGGTTATCCCTCATGTTACTTGATCGATGAACCTTAAAAAGTGTGGAACTTAATATTTATAGGTGGAACTGTTTTAAACCAAAATTAGGGGCGCCTGGGTAGCTCAGTCCGTTAAGTGTCCGACTCTTGATTTAGCTCAGGTCTTGATCTCATGGTTGTGAGTTCAAGCCCTACATTGGGCTCCATGCTGGGTGTGGAGTCTACTTAAAAAAAAAAAAAAGAAAGAAACCAAAATCAGCCTATTCGATAAGTGTGTCAGCATTACTGAGCTCTGTCCACTCCTTCGTGCAGTGGCACTCTTGTCTATTAGTTGTTTACAGGTGCATCTTGTACCAAAGATTTGTTTGGCCTTAACAGCTGCCCCCCCAAAATAATTATTGGTACCCATGCTGTGCCTAGCAACAACAGTGTGCATGTGACCTAATGGAGGGGTCCGGGCCTGCGTGGCGTCTCATCATCCTCCCACACTTCTCGAAGCAGGTGTTCCTGTGCCTCTCCCAGGTGTTTTGTCAGGATTTGACTGGTGTGTGAGCAGAGAGCCAAAACAGGCCCCACCTTAAATATCTCTCCTAGTTATAAACAGTTCTGTATTTTGTAGCATAGTTATTAAATAGAGAAATCGTTGAATGGATTTGATCTCTTTTCTTAAATCCTCTTTAGATTTGGCTGGAACCTATGAAGCCCATCGTTAGGCAAGTACGAAGTAAGTCCCTTTTTTAAACTCTTTAGAATTCTGTTCATTTAAGATGCTTTTGTTCTTGACTGTTCAAATTGGAGGTATGTCCAGATGTTCATTGTCCCCACCCTGGGGAGCAGTGAGGTGATTGCCAGCAGCGCGTGAACTTGGAGATTGTTTTGCTGTTTAGTCTCAGCCTGCGGCAGCTGGGAACACTCACTAGTTCTCAAACACAGTGGTAACAGGATATGCTCTTGGATATGTCACTTAATTTTTGGCCAATATGCAAAAATAAGTATGCAGTTTCTCCCCCCAAGTTATAAAAAGGCATTGAGGTTCTTCCTTTAATTAGCTTCTTAATTTTTTTTTAACAATTTTTAAAACTTTATTTTTTGTGGTATTATTTTTGAGTATAGTTGACACAATTTAATTACATGTTTAATAAAATAGTTTATACTGTTTTGTAATTATAAACATAATTTTTGTTAGTCTCCATTAAATTTTAAAAAATTGGGGCACATAGTAATACCTCTTAGTTACAGGGTGCTGTCCAGGGGTCCAGATTCACCTGTAATCTGATCCCATGTGAGAGAGAAGGATGGGTGCCAGTAGCCTCGTTAGTCACTGGTGGCCTAAGGCCATTTAGGTCATCGTGGCCTTGTAGCACAACACCTCCTCTTTCCTGCTTGGTGAAAATTACACAGCTGTGTTGTAAAAATTTCAGTAAAGCGGAGATGCTCAGATGAGCTAACACCTTCTGCTTTTTCTTTCCAGTAATCGGGTTGTTCTGGTTCAGTATAGTGAGTGATGACATTTTTCTTTCACTAAAGTATATAAAGATTTGAAAAAATAGTGAGATTGACTTTACTTGTCAAGTTTGAAATGTTTCTTTTCAGGGACGCCTGGGTGGCTCAGTCGGTTAAGTGTCTGCCTTTGGCTCAGGTCCTGATCCCAGAGTCCTGGGATTGAGCCCCACATCGGGCTCCTTGCTCAGCAGGGAGTCTTCTCCCTCTGCCTGCCGCTCCCCCTGCTTGTGCTCTCTCTCTCTCTGTGTCAAACAAATAAAATCTTTAAAAAAAAATGTTTTTTAATAAATAAAATGTTTGTTCTCACAGGGCCAAAAAACGCATTGCTTCGTCTAGCAGTGAAATTTTTCCCACCTGATCCGGGTCAGTTGCAGGAAGAATATACAAGGTAAAGAGCCCCTGCTGAAGCACAGCTGTTTTCAGCAGGGTCTAGAATTCACCTCTGTCTCCTGCAGCACCTGGCTCATGAGGTGCTCTGGGATATATGTATTCCTAGAATGAATGAAGCTGCAACACACATAGAAGGTGTGATCAACGTGTAGTAGAAGCAATTAACTCTTGCACAAACACACATGCCAGTAGAGCTTAGAAAAGGGTTTATGGTGAAATTTGGGGACAAAAAGGGGGGTATGTGTTAGTGTATTGTGAAAGTGCTAGTCTCCAGCTGAGCACAGATTTGTGCTCATGCATGAGGTTCTTAGGAGTTTCACCCATCATAAAGGCACAAAATACACACAGCTGGGAGAAGTACTGAGTTGGAGAGTCTTTATGAATATATGGAGCAGAAATATTTTAGGTGATTTCTTTTATGGCAGAAGTAACTGAAAGAAATGTTTACAGTTGTTTCATCTGGGCAACAGGTTATGGAAGTTTTTTTTCTTGTGTTTTATGTACCAACTCAAAACCCAAGATCAGATGTAAGATAAAAGGGAACTAGTATTAACAGTCCTTCTGACTAAAAATGGATTCCTCCCTGAACCATAGGCATCTTATGAACCTCTCTTTGGAAGGTTTTTGTAGAGCCTTGTAACATCACAAAATCACAGACTGTCAGCCGTAGGGAAATGTTGGTATCCCATTAGTCTAGCCCCTCATTTGATGGGTAACAAGACTGAACCCCAACGACAGCAAAAAGTGTTTTTAAGAGTAAACACAGAACTCATCTTCATAGCGTATCACGTACCTGATGTTTACCAAAAGTCCTTTTTGAGGGAATAACTTTTAAATATATATACTTGGAAAATAACAAGGAATAGGAAGTATTACCTAATTCTGAGTCCTGGGTCCAAGCCATGTTTATGCAGAAGTTCCTTTTTTGTTTGTTTATAAGAAAAATGTACTGTTTATGATAAAAGAAGAGAAACTTCAAAATAAAGCTATGTAAAAAGTGAATGTACCTCTTCACTGTCTGCCCACTGCATTGTGTCCAGAAGTATCACTTGAGGTGTGTCTTCCAGATGAATTCATAGCAATATACAAGTGGACCCAGGTCTTTAAAGAAGTTATTTTACAGAGCAGTATCACTATACCCTTAGTCCTGTAGGTGGTTGTCTCCTGTTTTGTTTTTTACCCGCATGTCGTAGCGTGCCGCGGGTGCTTTTACCCACATGTCGTTGCGTGCCGCGGGTGCTTTTACCCGCATGTCGTAGCGTGCCGCGGGTGCTTTTACCTGCGTGTCGTTGCGTGCCGCGGATGTTTTGCAGCAGTGTGTGTGCTGTAATCTACTTCATTGAACTCTTCCTGTCTTTGCATACATACTTAGGCTATCTCTCTGCTGTATTGCTGCAAGTAAACAGCCTTGCCCACATAGCTTTGTAAACTCTGGAAAATATTTCTCCAGGAAAGCTTCATAAAAGCCAAATTGCTAAGTTCAAGGGTAGGCACATTTCAATTGTAAGCTCACTCTAGAGTATAAATTCCCACAAAGAGAGAGGTTGTCTTGCATCGTACTTCCAACTCCAGAAATAGTACCTGGAATGCAATACTTACTCAGTAATTATTTGTTGATGGAATAAATGAATATATGAATACATTCAAATTGCCTTTCTTACCGTTCAGGAGTGCCTGTTTCTCAGATCCTAGCCAGGACCAAATATCCTCAATCTGCCTGCAACTCTCAGAGCCGCATTTTAATCTATATCTTAATTGGATATTTCTGCTCTTTCACAGCAGAATTGTTGAGTGCAGTTTTGGGTGTGTAACAGAAGTAATATGAATTTGTGAGCTTCCCTTAAAGGTGTGGTGTGTCTGGAAGGCCAGCGTCTGAGTGCTCCTGTGTGTGTGGACTGCTGCACGTGACCCTGTCCACTGAGCTGCCACCAGCAAAGGGCCTCCTGTCACTTTGCCTTTGCTCACCGTCTGCTCTGATGTCCCTGGTCACTGCTGTTTCCTGGGGCGCTGTGCTCTCCTGCGATGGAGACATGCGGGGGGCATGCTCGGGAGCCTCTGGAGTTGATGTCTGTGGTGTTTTGAACTCCCTTCTAGATACCTGTTTGCCTTGCAACTTAAGAGGGACCTCCTGGAGGAGCGTCTGCCCTGCACGGATACCACGGCCGCCCTCTTGGCATCCCACCTCCTGCAGTGTTAGTATCTCCCCGCCCTGGGCAGAGGTGCATACGGTCAGAGGTGTGCAACACTCCTGACCACCAGCACCTGATGCGCCTTCAAGGTCAGAGTGTGATGACGAACAGAGGCCCATTTTCTCTGATAAGCTGAAGATTAACATCTACAAGGTGGAGATCCTTGAGGCAAACAGTCTCCACCCAGAAAGAAAGGCTCAAGGCCAAGATCGGCAGCCACACACGTTCTTTGGGAATGTCTCTCCTTTGTGCCTTCTCGCATTTTCCCATAAGTGCCTTCAGTCTGGGAGCCAAATGGTAGCCCTGACCCTCAGCACCCCTGGAAAGAGACCTCCCTGGTGTGCATGTCACAGCCCCCCTGGTGATGAGTTAGGTATCTAACCCTGAGAAAAAAGAACACATTTCTCAGTATGTCACACAGAGCAAGGGATGGCGCAGAAGAACAGGAAGAATTATAGCGTGGGAAGAGGTTCTGAAAGCAGGGTATGCCTTGCCCGGGCCTTGCGAAGCCCCCAGCTGACAAGGAAAGGGAAACACGCTGCTGCTGGATTAGAGTCCCCCTGGCACAGAACTAATGTGTCTGAAAGTTTGAGCACAGCAAGTATAATATAGAAAGTTTTAAGAATCGTAGCAACTAAGAACGTGTGCAGGTTAATTTGTGGTTTCCTTGTCCCCCCTCCGCCCCAACACATACGCACCTACAGATAGCAAGTTCCATCGTAGATTTGCCATCCTGCACTAGGGGCCTTGTCGGCTCTTGTTAATGTACGTTGTCGGTGGGACTGATTATTTACTGGATCTGCAGTCCTCTCAGAGAGACAGATGGCTTTCCAGTGTGAATGGTCATGCCCCAGAGCCGCTTGCTCGAGGGCTCGAGTGCAGTCACAGTCACCTTTGGGACTGTCGCTCTCCTGAGCGTGCTGCCTACCCCGCAGGGTGCCTCTGAGCTGGGCTGTCTGCAGAGGACACGCAGCCACGGCGGAAGCGCAGACGCGGCAGTGGGGCAGAGTCCTGTCCTGCTGTGAGGCGGGCGCTGCGCTTGTGGGCGCGAGTGTCCTGGTCCCTAAAGTGGGGCACTGTGCGCGCAACTTTCTGTGAATTTGAGGCTGTCTCAAAACAAAAAAGAAGTGTATCGTTTAAGGTTATTGGGCTTTAACTATGACTCTTGAAACATGAGTAGCCTCAAGATTCATGAAATTAGAAAGAGACATTGTTCCTCAAGAATTTGAGAGGCCCTGAGGGAAAAGATGATTTCAAATACGTTATCCTGAAACAAATAAAATAAGATACATAATCCTGGCTACAGCAGTCTTGAGACTGCAGACGAATAAAGCGTGGTTTAAGACACAACAAACCGCTCAGGATAAACTGGTGGCTCAGCATTGGCCTCCCTGGGGTCACTCACCAGCATCTTTGTTCTTCAAAACTCAGAATGAAACTTCCTTACCTGGCTTTATATTTGCCTTTAATAGCTTAAGATATGTGGAAAAATAAGATACAAAATCCTGTTTATTTGAGGGATATATGCTTTTACTACAGATTTAGAATAATTTTTTTCTACTTTTAATTCATGCATTTGCATGTACGAATGCTTGTAGTTTTCTTTATTTGAAGAATACTGTTACTGTCTCATTTCAGCTGAAATAGGAGATTACGATGAAACCCTGGACCGAGAGCACCTCAAAGCCAATGAGTACCTGCCCAGTCAGGAGCATTCTCTTGAAAAGATTCTAGAATTCCACCGGAAGCACACGTGAGTCCATCAGAGCTGACCACTGGCCCCCTGTCACCACATATGACGAACTAGTGTGTTTATGTAACGGAAGCCGCCGCTGAGGCTTCTGCAACACTGACCGGAGTCACAACTGCGCACTCCCTGGGGGCACAGTCCCGCTGCTGGGGGGAGGCTAGAAGGGAGGTCCGTGCCCTGACAGGAGTGACCAGAGGGCAGGGCATCGGGGCAGCTGTGTGGGAGCGTTCTTAGCTAAGCAGTGTGCGAGACGTCTGTGGGCTGTCCTACAAGGTGGGGTCGAGCTGGCGGATGCCAGCACTGCAGACCTACTGGCAGCCCTGTTCTGTGAGCGACTTCATTTGGGTTTCTCCAGGACTCAATGCCGGTGTGCTTTTTTGGGGTGAAGAGAGGTGCAGGAAGGGGCCGTGAGGAGGGAGGGCCAGGGCCGAGGGCCTGGGGAGGGAGGTGGTGGTGATCTTGAACGCACCAAAGGGAAAGTGGACAGGACAGGGGCCTGATGGCTTGGACTCGCCCTTGAGAAGGGGCCTGTTGATGTGCGAGTTCATTTTGGTCTGATAACCCTCATGAGGAAAGCTCCACTGGGATCCCTCTCAGCTTTTCATCAAAGGTTTGGGTGCCAGCGATCTCTCTGTCCCTACTGTCCATACTGGGGGAGGGGGTAGCTTGAGCAGCACAGACCAAGACTCTCACCCTGGAGGACTTGACATTCGCCCTGCGAGACTGCGTGCTTCTCCGGCGTTTTGCCGCTCACAGGTACTTAGGGAGCGCCTTTTGTGTGCCCGGCATGGGGGCAGTTGGCTACACCAGTGTATGTAGCGTCGTGGTGTGTGGGCTACAGGACAGAGTCTCCTCCGATGAGAGAAGAAGGGTGAGTGGCTGGGCTGCTCGGGCAGGCAGGCATCTTTGAGGAATTAGCCACATGGGGTTGGTGAGGGGCGTTCAGGCAGAGGCAGCAGCCTGGGAGGGTGGGAGGTGGGTCAGGGGAGCCCAGCCTGCCACCCACAGCTCCACCTGAAATTCTGGTTTAAGCAGTGGGGCGAGTAACCGTTCCTGCTGCTGACAGGAGGCTGCGTGTGACCCTACTGTCACGGCAAGACCAAGTGAGGGCACCAGCCTGGTCGTGGGTGTCATGGTTTGGGGCACCTCTTAGTGTCAGAGTTCAGCACATGGGGGCAAAGGAGCAAGGGGCCATCTCCCAGTGCCAGCCTGAGTCCCGTGCCCGTCCCACAGGAGATGACGACCTGTTCGGGATTTGTGCCTGGAGTGGGGGTGGGGCACTGCACTGGCACCAGCAGGTAGATGGTCTGGGATGCAGGCAGAGTGTCATCAGCATGTGAGCAAACAGGCTGTGCGTGCAGGTCTCCTAGGGAGGAGAGGGTAGAGACAGATGGAGAAGAGAGTAAAGACTGGCCGTGGGAGGGTGAGTGAGAAGGGGGCACCACCAGAGGCCATGAGAACAGGGACAGTGAGCGAGCAGGAAGAGAGCCTCGGACACCAAGGGACAGTGTGTCAGGAAAGGGCACAGCGCCTCGGGCTGAGGGTCCGCACCAGGCCTGGCGAGTCTGGATGCAGGCGTGTCTGTGAGGTGAGGCTCAGGGTGAAGGCCAGGCTCACACTGGAAGCGAGGTGAGGGAATGGTGCAGGTCTGTGAGCAGTCACTCTGAGCGCCACCTGGGAGCGAACAAAGATGCCCCAGTGAGGGCGCCTGTGCACGTGTGTGCGTGTGCCTGTGCTTGCATGTCCATGTGCTTGCATGCATGTGCTCATGTGCCCACACGGAGTGTATATGTGCGCATGTTAGGTGTGTGTCTTAAGGTGGCTGCTTTAAAAACTCATGAAAGGGGCGCCTGGGTGGCTCAGCTGGTTAAGCCTTCGGCTAAGGTCACGATCCCAGAGTCCTGGGATCGAGTCCCGCATCGGGCTCCTTGCTCTGCGGGGAGCCTGCTTCTCCCTCTGCCTGCCGCTCCCCCTGCTTGTGCGTGCTCTCTTCCTCTCTCTCTGATTGATTGATTGATAAATATATATATAAAACTCGTGAAAGTCAGAGGAGAAATCGGGTGATGTGCTTCACAGAGGACTAAACCTGGGCTCTTCCCACAGCAGTGCCTCCATCCCTGAGCTCAGCTGTTGCTCTCTGGGCTCTCATGGTTCTTTTTTTTTTTTTCCCCTAAAGATTTTTATTTTTAAGTGATCTCTACACCCAATGTGGGGCTCAAACTCACAACCGCGAGATCAAGAGTCACATGCTCCATCGACGGAGCCGGCCGGTTGGCTCTCATGGTTCTCATGTGCTGACTTTATCTTCCATAGTCATCGGATACTTCTTGTACTTCTTTTCTGTACATCATTTTTTATGGTGGGTTTTTTTTTTTTAAGATTTTATTTATTTAGGGGCGCCTGGGTGGCTCAGTCGTTAGGCGTCTGCCTTCGGCTCAGGTCATGATCCCAGAATTCTGGGATCGAGCCCCGCATCGGGCTCCCTGCTCCGCGGGAGGCCTGCTTCTCCTTCTCCCACTCCCCCTGCTTGTGTTCCCTCTCTCACTATCTCTCTCTCTGTCAAATAAATAAAATCTTTAAAAAAAAAAAAAAAAAAAAAAAGATTTTATTTATTTATTTGAGAGGGAGAGCACTAGAAAGTGAGAGCTAGCAGGAGTGGGAGCGGCAGAGGGAGAGCAGGCTCCCCACTGAGCAGGGAGCCCAATGTGGGGCTCGATCCCAGGACCCTGGGATCAGGACCTGAGCTGAAGGCAGACGCTTCACCGACTGAGCCACCCAGGTGCCCCTAACCAAGATAAATTTCTTACCTAGTGTATAGTATCTTCTTGGGCCCACTGGAAACACACTTCAGTAATCACTGAATAAGATATTGAAGGAATGGTTTTTTACTTTTATCACAGTTCTTTTGGACCTTTGAGATTGAAGGAAAAGATTTGAAAGCTGCTCTCTTAGTCCTTTGTGGCTGCTGTAACCGGCACCCCAGGCTGGGCGGCTTGTAGCCCACAGGCCTTGGTTTCTCACAGTTCTGGAGGCACTGGTGGATTCGGCGTGCGGGGGACCTGCTTCCTGTTTCATAGATGGCATCTCTTGCTCTGTCCTCTCAGGGCGGAAAGGGCTGGGGGCTCCCTGGAGCCTCTGCTTTGAAGGCACTAATATTCATTAGTCCTCTACACAGCCCTCTCCCAAAGACCCCCTCCAAATACCATCACACTGGGGGTTTGGCTGCAGCCTAGGAATTTTGGAGGACACAGACATTCACCCTGTAACATTCCACCCCCCACAATTCATGTTCTCCTCACATGCACAATATATTCATTCCATCCCAACAGCCTGAACGTTCCCACTGCTCCAGCACCGACTCCAAAACCCTCCCAAGCCCACAGCCTCTCCTGAATCTCATCTTGATGAGGTCTGGCTGGGATTCCAGCTATGGTTCTGCTTGAGGCCAAGTCTCGTCCAGCTGTGAGCCTCTGAAAACAGAATACTATGCTGGGCGACAGCATAGGATTGGCACTCCCCTCCAAAGGGAGAAATTGGAACAAAGGGAAGGATAACAGGTCTCAGACAAGCCTAAAACCTAGCAGGGCAAATGACGTTAGACCTTAAGGCTCAGAAATAATCCTCTTTGGCTCAGTGCTCTGCCCTCCAGGCAGCCTTGGCCTTGGAAACCCCGTAGAGGCCTTGGGGCCCCCAACCCCCTCCACCTTCCACTCCGGCCTGTGATGGGAGGGGCAGCCCTGACCTGAATGCCTTTGGGGTCCTTCTCCCACTGCCTGATTTCTGTCCATACTGATCTCCTCAGCCATTTAGCCACACCCTGAGTGTCCTCATTTTCTGCAGTATGCATAGGCTGAACATTTTCCTAATCTTAAAATTCTGTTTCCTCTTAGTTTCACACTTCCATCTCTCAGGCACTTCTCTCTTGCGCTTTCCTATCAGCAGTCAGAGGAACCCAGCCGCACCTTCCCGACTTGGCTTAGAGATCTCTTCAGCCAAGAATCCAGTCCCGTTGTTGGCAAGTTCTGCCCTCCACAAAACACTTTAGGACATAAATATAATTCAGCCAAATTCTGTGCTACTTTACAAAAAGGATCACCTATCTCCCATTTCCTGTTGTTTTGTTTTTTTTTTAAAGATTTGTATTTATTTGAGCAAGTGAGAGAGAGAGCATGAGAGGGGGGAGGGTCAGAGGGAGAAGCAGACTCTCCGCTGAGCAGGGAGCCTGATGCGGGGCTCCATCCCAGGACCCCGGGATCATGACCTGAGCCGAAGGTAGACGCTTAATCGACTGAGCCACCCAGGCGCCCCTTATCTCCTGTTTCCAATAACGTATTCCTCACTTCTTCTGAGACCGCACCAGAATAGCCTTTACCATCCTCATATCTACCCAGTTCTGTTCACAAAGGCTTAGAGCTTTTCTGAGAAGAAAGGCTTTCTCCACTCTTTTCCTTCTGAGTCCTCACCAGACTCTCCCTTAGCCTCCCTGATTCTAGCTACACCTCAGAACTCCCCCAGCCTCTGCCTGGCACCCCGCTCCGAAGCTGCAGCAGTGGTCACTGGAAGCGTTAAGAATGAGCAAATCTTGAGGCGCCTGGCTGGCTCAGTCAATAGAGCATGCAACTCTTAAACTCAGGGTCATAAGTTCAAGCCCCACATAGGACATGGAGCCTACTAAAAATTTAAAAAAAAAAAAAAAAAAGTAATAAGCAAATCTTCCCCATTAGGACACCTTAGAAAATGGTTGTCACACGGTGTTTCTCTTTTCTTTTTTTTTTTTTTTTTTTTAAGATTTTATTTATTTATTTGCCAGAGAGAGACACAGCGAGAGAGGGAACACAAGCAGGGGGAGTGGGAGAGGGAGAAGCAGGCTTTCCCGCTGAGCAGGGAGCCCGATGCGGGGCTCGATCCCAGGACCCTGGGATCATGACCTGAGCCGAAGGCAGACGCTTAACGACTGAGCCACCCAGGCGCCCCACACGGTGTTTCTCTTGATGATGATTTATTAAATATAAGCTGATAGTCGAGTGTCCATATCAAACTCCCAAGAATGGAAATTTTAGTCCAAGAATAGAAACCATGGGAATGGCATAACCCAGACAGTTGTGTTGTTCCTTAAAGATCCAAAAGCTCAGGGGACCCTGGGTGGTACATTCGGTTAAGCATTGGACTCTTGGTATTGGCTCGGGCAGTGATCTCAGCGCTTGCTCAGCCGGGAGCCTGCTTAAGATTCTCTCTCCCTCTGCTCCTCCCCACTGCCCGCTCGCGCTCTCTCTCAGATAAAAAATCTTAAAAAAAAAAAAGATCCGAAAGCTCAGTCAGGCATTTGGAAGTAAGAGGAAGGGTTGTTGATGGAGAGCCCCACGTGTAAGGCTCAGGCCTTGAGTGGGGGTGCTCTGACTAGGACCCTCTCCCCTTGGCCCCGCTGTGCCCTGTCTGAGCAGTACCCTCCTGGAGGCTGGTCCGTGTGACATGGGTCATGGGCTCTTCCCTGGGAGCATGACGGGACTGTGAACTTGAGAAATTTCTTGTCACTCAGTTTCATAATTTTATCCTTAAAAAAGTATATTCTAATGGTTAGAATTGTATATTATAAAAGTTTTTTTTTTATTAAAGTATTGAAATGAGTTGAAGGAGATACTGATGTTATCTTTGGTGTTTCCTGCATTTAATATTTGTCTCTGTGTGTAATGTTTGCATGTGACTGTGTCAGTATTTAGGACGAAGTATAAGGCTGAGCATCTAGTGAATACAAAGAAAACATTCTGCCCATCAGGAAATGGATTATAGGATAAAAGGAAGCAGACAATTTCTTTGGTCTGTGTGTGCGGTATGCTGCATTTCTAGTGGGTAAATAAACTTACAGTGAGCAGTCTACTCTGAAACAAAGCCCCTTATGTTGGTTTGTTTTATTGTGTTTTGTTTTCCTAATCAATTTTGTTGTATGTTTTGGCTTTTTGAGAAATGAAGTTGTTTTCAGTGCTGTGATCATGCCGTCCTTTATTATAGGGGCCAGACGCCTGCCGAGTCGGATTTCCAGGTGCTTGAAATTGCCCGAAAGTTGGAAATGTATGGCCTCAGATTTCACAGAGCTTCTGACAGGGAGGGGGCCAGAATTAACCTGGCTGTCTCCCACATGGGTGTCCTCGTGTTCCAGGTAGGGAGGGCGGGGGTGTGCTATGACTTGGTGGGGCTTGATTTTACACGTGCTGGTAAATTTTTGTTGTCATGCATAAGGTCTTGGACTTGGAGGAGGAACCTTGCATATCTTCTGGTCCCACCTCTCACTCCGTGGAGTGGAACAGTTGTTTCCTTGTCTCTGTCCTCACTGTCGCAGAGCCCTCTGCCCTGCCCCTGCCCTGGGCGCCTGGTCACATGCTACCTCTGATGTTGACCCGAAGGTCATCCCCATAGAACCTTCAGGGAAACACTGGCTCCTCTCTGTGGAGCTGTCTCCCTGCCTCGGGCGTGGACCTGCGGCAGGTCTGGACGAGTTGCACTGTGAGGTGTCTGTGGTCCTCATTTCAGGACATAGAAATAGAACAGACTGAAACTATCAGAGGCTGTTGCGCATGATAACCATCAGTACGATCTTCGGGTATCTTTGTGTTGGTTGTGTGTGGAGAGGCCGACGGTTCCATAAAGGGCCACTAAGTTCTGCCTGCAGTGAAGCGTGTGTGTGCTGGGGTTTGTGGTATGGAGGCGTCTGAAAGCAGCTGCTAGAGTGCAGGCCCTCCGTGGCCTGGAGATGCCGGAAGGGCTCCCACGCCCTCTTACCCAGGCTCAGTGTCCCACTTGCTGCTGCGATCCCCCTCTAGGGAGCCCTCTGGTCTGGCCTTTGCAAAGCTGTGGGCCTCCAGTTGCACATAGACATCCTGCAAAGGCCTGCTCAGCGCTGACCGCCGTGGGAGGGTGCGTCCTGGGAGTCCAGGGGCTGCATCAGCGGCTCCTTCCTCTGTGGGCTCTTCTTAACCTACGGTCACCTAAGACGGCTCAGCTGATCCAGGCCCCCATAGCCAAGCCACACTTGTTCTCTTTTTCTCTCCCTTTCTTTTTTTAACCTAGCCATCAAATTTTCAATTTCCTATTGGGGGAAAAAAATCTTATTTTGTAAACAGTGTTAATTGTGTTCTATCGTACACTGACTGACAGGTGGAGACCGTGCCAGGCACACTGAGGTGATGGACCCAGGGCCTCCCACACCTTCTCGCTCACATGATAGTTCTTGTATCGTGCAGAGACGAAAATCACACATCCATCCCAATCGAGCTGGGGTAATTTTTCCAGAAAAGGATAAATTTGTAACTGGAAGAAGTTAAAAGCAGGGATTAGAGACTTCAAATTAAACACATCAGATGGTATTTTTATTCCCTCAAACCCCCAACAGAATGACAATGAAGGATTTTTTTTTTTTTTTTTAAGTTTAAACTAGTAAGAACAAGGACTAGATAAGGAAACCACAGAAGGTGAGTGTCAGCGACGTTTTGGAAGTTGGGAGATGGGCAGATGAGTGGGAACAGTGCAGAGTAGGAAAGGCTGAAATCCCACAGTCTGCAGTGGGAGAGGAGTGGGGGGTCAGGCTGCGGTCTGGCGGCCCGGGGCAGGCTGGGGCCGGCCGCCTGATGTCTCCGCGGGAGGAGGAGGTACAGCAGCGGACCTGCAGCCCCTCCCGTGCTGGGAGAGGGCAGGGGTCTTCCTCTCCAGGGTATGGCTCAGATGGCAGGGATTTAAGGGGAAGCCTGTAATCTCAGTGTTGTGGCGGGCCCTCCCCGTCTCTGCTCCCTTGGAATGGTGGCCAAGCTGACATCTTAGAGACAGGGGACTGTGATGTCCAGAAAATCCGCGTGGACTTACGGGAGCCCTGCAGGTGTTGACACTGGGACACCGCATAGTAATGGGCCTGGGTCCTTACCCCAGCCCACAAAGAGCCTCCAGCCAGCATTTTAGAGCCTTCTGTTTTAAAGACTTTTATTCGGAAATAGTTTCAAACTTACAGAAAAGCTGTAAGAATTAGAACAGCACATAGAGCCCCCATGTGCCCTAACCCCAGATTTCACCCGTTCCAGCATTTTACACATTTGCTTTGTGTTTGCACTTCCCCCTGGCATGCTTCCTCACCCCCACTCTGTGTACATGCACAACCACACGTGAACACACGTGCACACACATGCACAAGTCTTCTGACGCATTTGAGAATGGGTTGCAGACTCCAGAATCCTTGACCACTGAAGGCATACATTTGTAAGAATAGAACAGTGCCTTACCATTATCAGTGAAGCAGCTGATGTGCTGGTCATCTTCCAGTCTTATCAGCCAGCCAGCTGATGTCCTCATGGCTGTTATCCCTGCAGGACAGGGCCCAGGCTAGGACCAGACACGGTGTTTAGCCATCGTGTCTGCTGTGTCCTTGAAACTAGAGCATTTCTTTTTTCTTCATCTTTTAGGACATTGACAGTGTTGAAGAACACAGTCCTTTTTATTTTTAATAGGACATTCTCCATTTGTGGTTTGTCTGCTCTTGTCCTGGGATTAGGTTCAGGGGACACATTCCCAGCTGGACCACTACCCAGGTGCTGTCACGTCCTTGACAGGGAGTCACGACTGAGACACCATCCAGCCTCACTGGTGGTGTGAATCTTGATTCCTGCTTTGTAGTTCTTAATTACTAGTCTTGGTTAATAGTTACTAGCTTTAGTTATTACTGGTTATTATAGTTACTAGTTTTTAAACCTGTAAGCAGTCCATGGAGAGACACCTTTAAGACCATGTAGTTATCCTGTCCCTCTCCAGATCACCCCTAGATTTCACACCCAGTGACCAGATGGTCACAGACTCTTACAGTCCTAGGACCTCACTTTTAAACTCAGGCAGATAACCAGGGATCACCAGAAATTTGAGGAAATCCTCTCTCTTCAAGGACAGATATCAAATTAGTGTTCAGAGGAAACAGCCTGTGCCAGGAATGGAATGGAGAAATAAACCCTATAGACTCCTCAGAGAAGACGCTGTCTTCTATCTGTCCCATGGACAAGATAAAGAAAAATCGCTTTACACTGTGTCATGCTCATGAGGAGTAGGAATCAGACATGTAAAATTTTTGTCTTATAATTTTAAATTTTAGCCTTATTTATAATAGTAAAATACTGGTAATTGATCATCAGGAGGCTGGTTCATCCATATTATGGAATATCAGGCAACTGCACAAAGAATGTGGAGGCTTTCTGTGTTGTGATACGTTGGACATTCAGATGCACTGTTGTGTGGATTCAAGTGTGTGTAGTTTGCTCCTACTTGTGGGGAAAAGAGGGAAAATGACACACTCTTTACACCTTTCAAAATAAACAGGTGGCATTGACAGCCAGTGGGAAGGGAGGGCAGCCGCAGGCTTTGGGAGCGGGTGAGAGGGGGCTTTTCCCTGCAGACTCATCCTGGTGAGGTTTTGAACCTTGTTGACACGTCACTGCCTTGCGTTTTCCGGAAAGCCTCACAGAAAGCCTGCATCTCGGAGACACGAGCAGTCCCCAGTCACAGAGACACACGGAGGACAGGAGTGTTTGCGGATCTGTGGTGTTGCGGAAATGTGGTAGCAGAAAGGACCGTGCTGCAGAGTGAGGCTGTCTGGAACATGAAGTTGAGGAAGTCTCCACAGAGCAGATAGAGGACTCACGATATAGGAGGAAAGTGACCATTCAGCGAACAGCACAGAAGGCCCACCAGCACCAGGAGGCCCAGAGGCCACAGCCCAGAGCAGCAGAAGAAACCGTTACCGAAATCACGTGAGAAATGTGTCCAGAACTCAAGGCACGAGTGTCCATATTGGAAGTGCCTACACGTTCCTAGTGTAGCTGATGAGTAAAGATCACCGCAGGACACACCAGCATGAAATGTCAGAATGGGGGAGAGGACCAGAGAGCTCCCAGGAGGAGAGGGAAGGAAATGGTATCTGGCTTGTCAGGGGCAACATTGGAAGCTATGAGAAATAGGGCAGGCAGTGGTGCAGAACGTGAAAGAAAATCATTTCCCACCCAGGATCCTGTGCCCTGTTCAACATGACTTCTGTGCAGAGGAAATAAAAGCATTTTCCAGATACACAGTTTTTCAAAGGTTTGACTGCTGAGCACCTTTTAAAGCACACGACCAGAGGAGAGAGCATACCAGCGGCAGACGGGCCACACGTTGGAGGCCTGGCCCAGGGAGCACCCATCAGCATGCGAGCAGCATGGAGGGAATTGTCTCCTGGATCAGACCCCACTGAAGAGTGTTAAACTCTGCAGGGATGGGGCACCCCGGTGGCTCAGTCGGTTGAGCATCTGACTCTTGGTTTCAGCTCAGGTCCTGATCTCAGGGTTGTGAGATCGAGCGCCCATCAGGCTCTGCGATCAATGCAGAATCTGCTTAGGGTTCTCTCTCTCCTCCCTCTGCCCCATTTGTGCTCTCTTGCTCTCTAAATAAATAATCTAAAAAAAGAAAAATTCTGCAGGGAGAGTTTGGGCTGAATTAGTGGTAAGAACACAAAATTGAGTAAATGGAAAGAGGCACTTAGTCTCTCAGGGAGAATTGAAAGTAAAGGAGCAAAATAGTTATGATTTACCATGGCTCAACCTGTGAGAAGCACTCACATGATGAATAATATAAAAACCAAATTTAAAATTCGGCCACCGCGGAGGGGGTGTGGGAGCGCTCAGGAGGCCGGGTCTCCAGCAGGAGCCAGAGCTGCTGAAGGGAGTGCCGTCCCAGCAAGAGGGCCCAGAATGGCTGGGTTTTGTCTCAAGCCTTCCTAGACATTTATAATTAATGCCATGGATTATTGGATAAAAATTAAAATGAAAGCAGTAGCTCTGAGTGTTTACAGCCAGCTGCTCAATTTTAAAAGTTGAAAAGTCAGAGTCTGTCAAGGTGAGGCAGAGTTCATGAACACTCCAGTTGTGATCGGGTTTTGTTTCTTCTTTTGACTTATGACAGTGGTTGAAACCCTGGAATATAACTTTTTTTTTTATTTTGGCTACAAGGAAGTGGAAGGGTGAGCAGGCTGGCAGCACCAGTGTGTGAGACCTCTCTCAGCTGGTCCGTGTCTGTCTGGGGGGTACACACTGTCTCTGCCTTGCTCACAGCCCCAGCCCAGGCACATAAACCATGTCTGGAGTTAAAAATGGCGCCGGGGGGGGTGGCGGACGTGGTGGGGGGGACGCGGGAGGGAGGCTTCTGTTTTCTTTCTTTCTTTTTTTTTTTTTAAAGATTTTATTTACTTTTTTTGTTTGTTTGTTTTTTTAATTTTTTTATTGTTATGTTAATCCCCATACATTACATCATTAATTTTAGATATAGTGTTCCATGATTCCTTGTTTGTGCATAACACCCAGTGCTCCATGCAGAACGTGCCCTCCCCAATACCCATCACCAGGCTAACCCATCCTCCCACCCCCCTCCCCTCTAGAACCCTCAGTTTGTTTTTCAGAGTCCATCGTCTCTCATGGTTCTTCTCCCCCTCCGATTTCCCCCCCTTCATTCTTCCCCTCCTGCTACATTCTTCTTCTTCTTTTTTTCTTTCTTAACATATATTGCATTATTTGTTTCAGAGGTACAGATCTGAGATACAACAGTCTTGCACAGTTCACAGCGCTTACCAGAGCACATACCCTTCCCAGTGACCATCACCCAGTCACCCCATCCCTCCCCCCCCCCCCCCCACTCCAGCAACCCTCATTTTGTTTCCTGAGATTAAGAATTCCTCATATCAGTGAGGTCATATGATACATGTCTTTCTCTGTTTGACTTATTTTGCTCAGCATAATACCCTCCAGTTCCATCCACGTCATTGCAAATGGCAAGATCTCATTCCTTTTGATGGCTGCATAATATTCCATTGTATATATATACCACCTCTTCTTTATCCATTCATCTGTCGATGGACATCTTGGCTCTTTCCACACTTTGGCTATTGTGGACATTGCTGCTATAAACATCAGGGTGCACGTACCCTTTCGGATCCCTACTTTTGTATCTTTGGGGTAAATACCCAGGAGTGCAATTGCTGGATCATATGGTAGCTCTATTTTCAACTTTTTGAGGAACCTCCATACTGTTTTCCAGAGTGGCTGCACCAGCTTGCATTCCCACCAACAGTGTAGGAGGGTTCCCCTTTCTCTGCATCCCCGCCAACATCTGTCATTTCCTGACTTGTTAATTTTAGCCATTCTGACTGGTGTGAGGTGGTATCTCATTGAGGTTTTGATTTGGATTTCCCTGATGCCGAGCGATATTGAACACTTTTTCATGTGTCTGTTGGCCATTTGGATGTCTTCTTTGGAAAAATGTCTGTTCATGTCTTCTGCCCATTTCTTGATTGGATTCTTTGTTCTTTTGGTATTGAGTTTGATAAGTTCTTTATAGATTTTGGATACTAGCCCTTTATCTGATATGTCATTTGCAAATATCTTCTCCCATTCTGTCAGTTGTCTTTTGGTTTTGTTGACTGTTTCCTTTGCTTTGCAAAAGCTTTTTATCTTGATGAAGTCCCAATAGTTCATTTTTGCCCTTGCTTCCCTTGCCTTTGGCGATGTTTCTAGGAAGAAGTTGCTGCAGCTGAGGTCGAAGAGGTCGCTGCCTGTGTTCTCCTTTAGGATTTTGATGGACTCCTGTCTCACATTGAGGTCTTTCAACCATTTGGAGTCTATTTTTGTGTGTGGTGTAAGGAAATGGTCCAGTTTCATTCTTCTGCATGTGGCTGTCCAATTTTCCCAACACCATTTGTTGAAGAGACTGTCTTTTTTCCATTGGACATTCTTTCCTGCTTTGTCAAAGATTAGTTGACCATACAGTAGAGGGTCCATTTCTGGGCTCTCTATTCTGTTCCATTGATCTATGTGCCTGTTTTTGTGCCTGTACCATACTGTCTTGATGATGACAGCTTTGTAGTAGAGCTTGAAGTCCGGAATTGTGATGCCGCCAGCTTTGCTTTTCTTTTTCAACATTCCTTTGGCTTTGTGGGGTCTTTTCTGGTTCCATACAAATTTTAGGATTATTTGTTCCATTTCTTTGAAAAAAGTGGATGGTATTTTGATGGGCATTGCATTGAATGTGTAGATTGCTCTAGGTAGCATTGACATCTTCACAATATTTGTTCTTCCAATCCATGAGCATGGAACGTTTTTCCATTTCTTTGTGTCTTCCTCAATTTCTTTCATGAGTATTTTATAGTTTTCTGAGTACAGATCCTTTGCCTCTTTGGTTAGATTTATTCCTAGGTATCTTATGGTTTTGGGTGCAATTGTAAATGGGATCGACTCCTTAATTTCTCTTTCTTCTGACTTGTTGTTGGTGAATAGGAATGCCACTGACTTCTGTGCATTGATTTTATATCCTGCCACTTGACTGAATTCCTGTATGAGTTCTAGCAGTTTTGGGGTAGAGTCTTTGGGATTTTCCACATAAAGTATCATATCATCTGCAAAGAGTGAGAGTTTGACTTCTTCTTTGCCGATTTGGATGCCTTTGATTTCTTTTTGTTGTCTGATTGCTGTGGCTAGGACTTCCAATACTATGTTGAATAGCAGTGGTGATAGTGGACATCCCTGCCGCATTCCTGACCTTAGGGGGAAAGCTCTCAGTTTTTCCCCATTGAGAATGATATTCGCTGTAGGTTTTTCATAGATGGCTTTTATGATATTGAGGTATGTACCCTCAATGCCTATACTCTGAAGAGTTTTGATCAAGAAAGGATGCTGTACTTTGTCAAATGCTTTTTCTGCATCTATTGAGAGGATCATATGATTCTTGTTCTTTCTTTTGTTAATGTATTGTATCACGTTGATTGATTTGCGGATGTTGAACCAACCTTGCAGCCCAGGGATAAATCCCACTTGGTCGTGGTGAATAATCCTTTTAATGTACTGTTGGATCCTATTGGCTAGTATTTTGGTGAGAATTTTTGCATCCATGTTCATCAGGGATATTGGTCTGTAATTCTCCTTTTTGATGGGGTCTTTGTCTGGTTTTGGGATCAAGGTAATGCTGGCCTCATAAAATGAGTTTGGAAGTTTTCCTTCCATTTCTATTTTTTGGAACAGTTTCAGAAGAATAGGTATTAATTCTTCTTGAAATGTTTGGCAGAATTCCCCTGGGAAGCCATCTGGCCCTGGGCTTTTGTTTGTTGGGAGATTTTTGATGACTGCTTCAATTTCCTTAGTGGTTATAGGTCTCTTCAGGTTTTCTATTTCTTCCTGGTTCAGTTTTGGTAGTTGATACATCTCTAGGAATACATCCATTTCTTCCAGGTTATCTAATTTGCTGGCATAGAGTTGCTCATAATATGTTCTTATAATTGTTTGTATTTCTTTGGTGTTGGTTGTGATTTCTCCTCTTTCATTCATGATTTTGTTGATTTGGGTCATTTCTCTTTTCTTTTTGATAAGTCTGGCCAGGGGTTTATCAATCTTGTTAATTCTTTCAAAGAACCAGCTCCTAGTTTTGTTGATCTGTTCTACTGTTCTTTTGGTTTCTATTTCATTGATTTCTGCTCTGATCTTTATTATTTCTCTTCTCCTGCTGGGTTTAGGCTTTATTTGCTGTTCTTTCTCCAGCTCCTTTAGGTGTAGGGTTAGGTTGTGTACTTGAGACCTTTCTTGTTTCTTGAGAAAGGCTTGTATTGCTATATACTTTTCCTCTTAGGACTGCCTTTGCTGTATCCCAAAGATTTTGAATAGTTGTGTTTTCATTTTCATTGGTTTCCATGAATTTTTTTAATTCTTCTTTAATTTCCTGGTTGACCCATTCATTCTTCAGTAGGATGCTCTTCAGCCTCCATGTATTTGAGTTCTTTCCGACTTTCCTCTTGTGATTGAGTTCTAGTTTCAAAGCATTGTGGTCTGAAAATATGCAGGGAATGATCCCAGAGTTTTGGTACCGGCTGAGACCTGATTTATGACCTAGGATGTGATCTATTCTGGAGAATGTTCCATGGGCACTAGAGAAGAATGTGTATTCCGTTGGCTTTGGGATGGAATGTTCTGAATATATCTGTGAAGTCCATTTGGTCCAGTGTGTCATTTAAAGTCTTTATTTCCTTGTTGATCTTTTGCTTAGACGATCTGTCCATTTCAGTGAGGGGGGTGTTAAAGTCCCCCACTATTATTGTATTGTTGTCGATGTGTTTCTTTGCTTTTATTATTAATTGCCTTATATAATTGGCTGCTCGCATGTTAGGGGCATAGATATTTACAATTGTTAGATCTTCTTGTTGGATAGACCCTTTAAGTAGGATATAGTGTCCTTCCTCATCTCTTATTACAGTCTTTGGTTTAAAATCTAATTTGTCTGATATAAGGATTGCCACCCCAGCTTTCTTTTGGTGTCCATTAGCATGGTAAATGGTTTTCCACCCCCTCACTTTAAATCTGGGGGTGTCTTTGGTTCTAAAATGAGTCTCTTGCAGACAGCATATCGATGGGTCTTGTTTTTTAATCCAATCTGATACCCTGTGTCTTTTGATTGGGGCATTTAGCCCATTTACATTCAGGGTAACTATTGAAAGATAGGAATTTAGTGCCATTGTATTGCCTGTAAAGTGACTGTTACTGTATATTGTTTGTGTTCCTTTCTGGTCTATGTTGCTTTTAGGCTCTCTCTTTGCTTAGAGGACCCCTTTCAAGATTTCTTGTAGGGCTGGTTTCGTGTTTGCAAATTCCTTTAGTTTTTGTTTGTCCTGGAAGCTTTTTATCTCTCCTTCAATTTTCAATGACAGCCTAGCTGGATATAGTATTCTTGGCTGCATATTTTTCTCATTTAGTGCTCTGAATATGTCCTGCCAGTCCTTTCTGGCCTGCCAGGTCTCTGTGGATAAGTCTGTTGCCAATCTAATGTTTCTACCATTGTAGGGTACATATCTCTTCTCCCGAGCTGCTTTCAGGGTTTTCTCTTTGTCCCTGAGACTCGTAAGTTTTACTATTAGATGTCGGGGTGTTGACCTATTTTTATTGATTTTGAGAGGGGTTCTCTGTGCTTCCTGGATTTTGATGCCTGTTTCCTTCCCCAAATTAGGGAAGTTCTCTGCTATAATTTGCTCCATTATACCTTCTGCCCCTCTCTCTCTTTCTTCTTCTTCTGGGATCCCAATTATTCTAATGTTGTTTCGTCTTATGGTATCGTTTATCTCTCGAATTCTGCCCTCGTGATCCAGTAGTTGTTTATCTCTCTTTTTCTCAGCTTCTTTATTTTCCATCATTTGGTCTTCTATCTCACTGATTCTCTCTTCTGCCTCATTTATCCTAGCAGTTAGCGCCCCCGTATTTGATTGCACCTCATTAATAGCCTTTTTGATTTCGACTTGGTTAGATTTTAGTTCTTTTACTTCTCCAGAAAGGGTTTCTCTAATAACTTCCATGTTTTTTTCAAGCCCAGCTAGTATCTTTAAAGTGATGATTCTGAACTCTAGATCTGACATCGTACTAATGTCCATATTGAGTAGGTCCCTGGCAGTCGGTACTACCTCTTGTTCTTTTTGTTGAGGTGATTTTTTCCATCTTGTCATTTTGTGCAGAGGAGAATAGATTAATGAGAGAACAAAATGCTAGCAGGATAACAACGTCCCCAGAAAATATACTCTAAACAAATCAGAAAAGACCTGAAGCAGTGGGAAAAGAAAGGGAAAGAGAGAAAAAAGAAAAAGAAAGAAAAAAAGAAAAAAGAAAAAGATAAAGATAAAGATAAAAACAAAAACAGAACAAAACAAAACAAAACAAAAACAGAATGTGATCAAATATGATCAGGCTGGTTTATAGATCAGTGCCACACACTAGATTTTGGATGTATTTTGGTCTGTTAAAAGAAAGTGCCTCCCAAAATTTTAAAGAAAGAAAAGCTTATATATGTACAAAAATAAGGGTTGATATGATGAAGGGATGGAATATGACTGTAAAGATGGAAATTATACACGAAAAACAAACTGAGGGTTCTAGAGGGGAAGGGGGTGGGAGGATGGGTTAGCCTGGTGATGGGTATTGGGGAGGGCACGTTCTGAATGGAGCACTGGGTGTTATGCACAAACAATGAATCATGGAACACTATATCTAAAACTAATGATGTAATGTATGGGGATTAACATAACAATAAAAAATTTTTAAAAAAAGATGGAAATTATACAAAATTTTATAAAAGGAATTGATAAGTTGTTTGAAAAAAGAAAGAAGAGGATTTAAAAAAAAAAGAAAGAAAGAAAAAAGGGAGAGAATGTGATCAGGCAGGGGAGTACACTAGAGATTTAGAGTATATTTTGATCTGTTAGAAGAAACTATCTCAAAATTTTAAAGAGAGAACAACTTATATATATATGCCAAAAATACAGGTAACTACTATGAAGGGATAGAATATGACTCTAAAAATGAAAAATAAAAATGTTTTTTTAAAAAAGGGATTGATAAGATGTTGGTTGAAAAAGGGAAAAAGAAAAACTCAAAAAAAAAAAGACAGTTAAAAAAATTGACTTTGAAAGCCTAAAGAATCATGGTAAAAAAGCCACGGATTCTCTGTGCAGTATTCCCCTAGCGCTGGAGTTCTGCCGTTCTCATTGATCGGTAAACCTGGTCTTGGCTGGCTGTTCTCGCTGATCTTCTGTGGGAGGGGCCTGTTGCCGTGGTTCCCAAATGTCTTTGCCGGAGGCGGAATTGCCCCGCCCTTGCCGGTCCGGGCTAAGTCATCTGCTCGGGTTTGCTCTCCGGAGCTTTTGTTCCCTGCAAGCTTTCCGTACAGCTTTGGAGGCGGAGAGTGAAAATGGCGGCCTCCCAGTCTCCGCCCCGGAGGAGCCGAGAACTCGGGGTCCCGCTCCTCAGTGCGCCCCCAGAGAAAAGCAGTCAGTCACTCCCGTCTCCCCAATCTCTGGCCGCACTCTGCGCTCACCCGGCCTGTGACCATGCGTCTCTATCTCTGGCCCCCGACCTCGGGTGGAGTCTCCAAACCCAGCAGATCCCCGCGGTGCGCTCCCGCGCCGCTCCTCCCGGGGGAAGAAGGTGAGTCTCCCCGGATCTGCCGCTTGTTGGGTCCCTGCTGGAGGAGCAGTGGCCCGACTGTGCCGCGGATCACGGTCTATGACAACCCCGAGCTGAGAGCCCGCGCCTGGGCTCCGTCTCTGCAGCCGGCTTCCCCGCTCCGATACCTGGGAGCTCTGCCGCACTCAGGCACCCCCGGTCTTTCTGTGACCCCGAGGGTCCTGAGACCACACTGTCCCGCGAGGGTTCCACCCCCCGCTTAGCCACCAGAGTGATGTCCCTCAGCGGAGCGGACTTCTAAAAGTTCCGATTTTGTGCTCCGCGGCTCTATCACTTGCCAGAAGCGGCCGACGGAGGCCCCTCCCCTGCCATCTATCCTCCCAAATATCGCCTCGGATTCACTTCTCTGCGCGTCCTACCTTCCAGAAAGTGGTCGCTTTTCTGTTCAGAGAGTTGTTGCTATTCTTTTCCTCGATCTCCTGTTGAGTTTGTAGGTGTTCAGAATGGTTTGATCCCTATCCAGCTGAATTTCTGAGAGGAGACGAAATCCAGGTCTCCTACTCCTCCGCCATCTTGCTCTGCCCCCCCCAGATTTTATTTACTTTTTGACAGAGAGAGACACAGCGAGAGAGGGAACACAAGCAGGGGGAGTGGGAGAGGGAGAAGCAGGCTTCCCGCGGAGCAGGGAGCCCGATGCGGGGCTCGATCCCAGGACCCTGGGATCATGACCTGAGCTGAAGGCAGACGCTTAACGACTGAGCCACCCAGGCACCCCACTTCTGTTTTCTTTTGTTGATGTTACGTATTTGGGTTATTTTTATTTTGTTTGCTTTTTTTGAGAACATAGTTGAAAATTTAAGCAGAAATTAGAGTAATTAGTGGTTTGGGCAGTATTTGGAAATCTGGGATGCTTCAGTTCTCATGGAGACCCGAACATTCCTATCAGGGCTTTCAGGACACCTCTTAACTTGGGAATTGTTTTCCTGGAGATGTAAATCACAGACGATAAACTTTACCACTTTCCAGTACACATTCATGTATTCTTAATGTGTTTACAAAATCATGCAGCCATCACTCTATGTAATCCAGAGTGATTTTAATCACCCACTTCCTGCCCTGACTGCCACTGAGCCACGCCCTGCCTCTGGCTCTCCTCCTTCCGGGCTCCACACCTAAACCGGGTCCACACGCCTGGCTTCTTCCCTTGTTTTCAGAACAGGTCCATGTGGTGGCGTGCGTCAAGTCCCATCCCCTTTTAAGGTTGAAGGTTTTTGGAGTTTCTGAAGGGAAACTTCATTCCCTACCTTCCTGCCCCCATCTCAGGTTTGCAGAGAAAATGATCACGATGGTCAAGAGTAGAGGGGAGAATACCAGGAAGGTGTCTCAAAACATTGAATTTTTATTCTGAAACAATTCAAAGCTTACAGAAAAGTTACAGGAACAGTACAAAGAGGGGCGTCTGGGTGGCTCAGTTGGTTAAGCGTCTGCCTTCGGCTCAGGTCATGATCCCAGGGTCCTGGGGTCGAGCCCCACATCGGGCTCCCTGCTCAGCGGGAAGCCTGCTTCTCCCTCTGCCTCTGCCTCTGCCATTCCCCCTGCTCATGCTCTCTCTCTGTCAAATAAATAAAATCTTTAAAAAAAAAAAAAAAAAGGAACAGTACAAAGAATTTCTTCACCTGAGACCTCCATCCAGATTTCACCAGTTGCCCTAATCTTGTTTGTTGCAAGAGATCTAAGGTCAGGCGCCATGCGCGGTCATCTGCTCTTTCCAGTTTGGAACATTCTTCCTTCTTTCCCTGATTCTCGTGATTACAGGCCATTCTGTGGAATGACCATGATATGGGCTTGTTGAACACTTGCTGATGATCAGACCCTAGGCTAAGCTTCTTGGGTAAGTCACAGAAGTGACGATGTTCCTGGTACGGCTTCGGGGTGGCCCTTGGGTAAGTCACAGAAGTGACGGTGTTCCTGGTACAGCTTCGGGGTGGCCCTTGGGTAAGTCACAGAAGTGACGGTGTTCCTGGTACGGCTTCGGGGTGGCCCTTGGGTAAGTCACAGAAGTGTGACAGTGTTCCTGGTACGGCTTCGGGGTGGCCCATGGCGCCAACTGTCGCTGGTGGGGTCAGCACTGAGCACTTGGTCAGACGGCGCTGACAGGCTGCTGTACTGCAAAGGTTCTTCTTGTCCTTGGTGACTAATAAGCCGTTTGTGGAGAGAGTTTGAGGCCACATACATGTCTGCACCTCACCCACTCACCTGGTTGGATTACTCTGAGGGCTGCCACATGGTGACTTTTTTGATGCCATTTGTTGTGCTCCTGGAAGGGTTTTCTCTGCATTTGCTTACTTCATACCACTGTGGACTTGTGGATTTGTATTACACTCGCATCACAGTTTGAATTCTAACAGTTCAGGTTATACTCTGACGCCTGATAATCTGCTGTCACTATTTATTTTGGTCTGTGAATTGTCCCATGTTGGCCCTTGGACATCCCTCCAAGCAGGCGCTTGTGTCTCCTGGGCTCGTACCATCCCGCTGAGCACTCATTTACTTTCTTAGACAAGATATTCCAGGGTCAGTTTGTGCTTGGCCCACTTCACCCCGAAGACTGAAGAGCCCTGGTCTTCCAGTGGAGCATCAGATCTAGAAGCCAAAACCGCATGCACTCAGCGTGCCCATTGCTGCTCCAAGAGTCAGGAGCTCGTGCTACCAGCTGCCACTCCAGGGCATTGCCCCACGGCCCGGCCCAGCATTCCCCACCCCCGCAGCGGGAATCCCGGCTCTGCTCCCGCCCCTGCCTGGCCACCACTGTCGCTCCTCCTGACCACCCTCTTACAGGGGTGGGCTTCAAGGAGTGTTCAATATTGGCCTTGATAAAAAGTAATTTGTAAGAAAACCTTATCAAAGAAATCAAGTTACTGTCCTAAAACAAGTACATTCCTATGTTTAATTGTTGACATTTTAATTCAGAGTCATTCCAGATACAATTATAAAATGTCAAGTGCATTGCTGTGCTATCTGGCAAGGTTGTAATTTAAACATTCTCTATTTCATGAAAAGTTGTGTGTGTGTGTCTGGATTACAAATGTGTCTGAGTGTCCATCTCTTGAATTTCAGGGCACCACCAAAATTAACACTTTCAACTGGTCCAGGGTCCGAAAACTCAGCTTCAAGAGGAAAAGGTTTCTCATCAAACTGCACGCAGAGGTCCGTGTAAGTGTGATTTCAAGCACTTTCTGAATTACAAGAAAATTTATTCTCCTAGAATATTGACTTGTTAATATTTTATGAATAATGCACACATCATGCACACAAGAATTTAAGGATGGGATTTGGAATTGGGGTGTGGAAGGGCTTTGGGTAATCTGCCCTGTAGGTCTTGCTCCTGAGCGTGGGTCAGCATCCCTGAGGGGCTGCTTACACCACTCATCGCTGGGCCAGATTTCAGATTCAGCAGGTCTGAGGTGAAAGAGAGAAGCTCACAGGGGCTGCTGAGAACAATCAGTTGATTACAGCGTCTTTGTTCTCTAGGTTAGGAGGCTGAGACATGAGGTATTTAACTGTGATCTGAAGCCCTACAGCAGATTAGCGTTAGAGCTTCTGTCCAGAGTAAGGGACATTCCCAGTATGTATTCAGAAATTGACCTTTTGCTAACTTTAATTGGAGAAGCCTTGATTTTCAGATTTCCTTTTGAGATTGTCAGTCAATAAAATAATAATTACATGGGAATTTACTGAAATGGGTGAAGATGGGAAAAAGTACATGTCTATACAGTCTGATAGGAAAAATCCAATACTTGAAGCGATTCGAAGGTGTCCAAGTTGGTACATTTCCAGTGCACAGAGGAGGTTAGGAACTGAGAGTAGATCAGCCACGCCGCTGCGGGAGGAGGCTGACGGGGCTGTCTCGGCGCAGACACACCATGAGTGGTGGGCCCTAAGCTTCTGAAAGGCACTCAGTCAGCCAGAGCTTTGGTCAAACAGCAGATGCACGTGCTGCGTGCGCATTTACTTTCTGCAGAAGCACAAAAGGTGGCTTGTTTCTTGTTCAAATATCTGTTGTAGGAATGAAAGGAAAGTCTAAGGAATACGAAAAACATACACAAAATGCAGGTAAAGGGCTGCTTTTTTCTCTGAGTACCAGAACTGTTTCCGGGGCGGTTCTGACAAGCGTGGGAACGAGGGGGATCACTGCTCTGGCACACGGGGGCTCAGAGCCCTGACGACACCTGCCCATGGCAGAGTTGCAGCTTGCGTCCCTCAGCACTTAGATTTCAAAGACTGAATATAGGAGTCCAGGTAGGATGGTCTTTCTGAAAGGTAATTTGGTAGGATGTCACAAGGCTCACAAGTGTGCATTGTTGGGGCACCTGGCTGGCTCTGTCGGTGGAAGCGTGTGACTCTTGATTCTAGGGTCATGAGTTCCAGCCCGATGATTAGTGCAGAAATTACTTAAAATAAATAAATACCATTTTTTTCATGTGCATTATTTTAAGCTCACTGTAACATTTCTAAGAATTTGTCCTGAGGAATAACTAAGAGAGAGAACGCAGTAGTTGCTTGAAGATGACATATGTGAGCCTTTAAAATCATGTGTCCTGGACATCCAGAACACCCCCAGAACCCCACAGGAGAATGATTGGGCAACGGCATGTAAATAGTTGGCTGACAGAGAAGATGCCCTGGTTTGCCTTGTGGGATGTGTCCCAAGGGTGCACTTGGAAACGTTAGCAGTTGTGTAATCGTGGGTGACTGCATTCTTCTGATAATTTCTAGTGAATATGTGTACACCACTTTTCTTCTCTTAAATGTAAATGGCACCAGAAGTCTTTATAGATAATTTTCAGAAAAAAATATTTTCCTGATTTTTAACATTGGAATAAATAGCCTGTTATCTGAATGCTTCCTAAATGTTCTTGAATTAGTTACTTTTGAAACTTCATGTTTTGTTTCTAGGGACCTTACCAGGATACGCTGGAGTTCTTGTTGGGCAGTAGAGATGAATGCAAGAACTTCTGGAAGATCTGTGTGGAGTATCACACCTTCTTTAGACTCTTTGATCAACCTAAGGCCAAAGCTAAAGCCGTCTTCTTCAGCAGGGGCTCGTCCTTCAGATACAGGTGGGGCAGCACCACGCACCCACCCGGTGGGCTCTGGCAGCTTCGTAGGACTGAGATGTCGCTGTCAAATGTGTCAGAGAATTACATGCAGCGAGGCAAGCTGGCAGAAGCATATCAAGTAAAACAATGGGAAAAATAGCTTTGATAGAAACTGTAGAGTATCAGGTATGCTTCCTACGAAGCATAGCTGTAAAACGTATGTGTGAACTTAGAGGATTGGCAAGTGTTACTTTGCCTCTGTGGAAGATTAAGGCTGTGAATTGCTGTTGGCTCTTTTCTTTAAAATCTGAACCTTTATTCACAGTGGAAGAACTCAGAAACAGCTGGTGGATTATGTCAGAGACAGTGGGGTGAAGAGAGTTCCGTACGAAAGGTAAGCACAATGGTCTTTATGCTGTGAAGTATGTGCTCTTAAAATCAATATTCCCATGTTTTAACCTTTATTTAAACAGACATACATACATAAACATGTATTTTGACACCTGAGTCAAATTATCTTTTAAAGATAACGGGTGAACATCTTGATGGAGGTGATGTGCACAGCCTCAGGTCCTGCTGTTGGGGCTCTACTCTGTGTAGTTCATCTCACATAGAAGGTTTTCATGTAGCATGGTAACTTCTGAATCTGAAAATTCATCTAGTTTTTTTTTGCGTGTGGAATTTTTCCTCAGCGCAGGAGATAATTTTACCTCTTCTACAACATCTGTTTTTTGAGTTTTTGCTTTCTGTCACCTGCCTGCTTCTAGCTAGACGTCTGTGGCATGTTAGCAGACCTGAGCCCCATTCTTCCCCAGGGCACGGCTGCCCTCGGCACAGGTACCAGGAGAGGTGGGCATGGTGGCTCACACCTTGTTCTCTGTTTGCAGAAGACACAGCAAGACTCGGATGTCTATTCGTGCTCTGACTGCAGACTTGCCAAGGCAGGTTAGTCCTTCTGGTTGAAATACACATGATGTTAATCACCTGCACTCCTTCAGAGGATACTCTGGCATTGCTGTAACAGGAGTCTTAGAGTCGGTCCTGCTGTTTTTGTGGAGATTCCAATCCTGGGGCTGTTTGCAGAAGAGGAGTCCTAAGAAAGGAGAAAGCTTTGTGCATTGAGGCGTGCGTTACGGTGTTTTTGTAATGCTTGAAATCCAGAACACCACCAGCTGTGCTGGGCGACTCACTAGCACAGTACTGGGTGTGCCCATTTGATGAGGAGTGCTCGAGAACCACTAACGGTCTCGTTTTAGGAAAACAGTGTGTGGCTAGGGACACTCGAGAATGGGTTAGCAAGTGAAACTAGCAGGTTGCAAAGCAGCCTGTGTAATAAGGTCTCATTCTGAGCTGAAGTGACAAACAGATGCCCAGAGAGGACAAGCTAGAGGCATGAACCTCAGTGTCACGTGTCCTCTCTGAGTGACAGGGCTCCAGGCAATTTTATTTTCTCTTTGTACTTTTTGTTTTCTGCAGTGGGCTCACACTGCTTTTTGTTTCCAGGAAAACAACTGAATGAATATTACCTTTATAAAAGTTAGAAACAGTGTAAAATGCCAGCTTAGGGAACTAGTTTACTTCATTAAGCTATATTCATAGAGTGAGATTTTTTGCTAATACGTTAAGGGTAAAAAGCAGGAAACAAATTTATATCTGTGTTTGGCATGATTACAACCATGAAAGCAAGGGCACACGCGGGCGCATGCAAATACTTCACAGAAAAACGCTCGGCCCCAGCATCCAGAATGTGGAGGCAGTGGAAAGAGCCGGCGTGGCAGGCATGGGTGGTCCTCTGCCTCCATCTGCCCCTCTAGAAGCTTCCTGTTTTCAGGTTTGCACATCCGCTTCCACACGCAAGCACACTTCCACGGAGAATCTCGCTCTCACCATGTGGTGTCCTAACTGCCCCCTCAGGCGGCTGTGTAGTTTCATATTGATGATTTTTTTATTTCTCTACAATGTTAGTTTTTGTTGACAGTTGGTCATTCATATTGTTACAGTATTTCCAGAAGCTACACTTGCACCTCACCTATCAAAGCTCATGTGTCCCAAACTTTTTAAATTAGGTCTTTTAAATAAAAACATTGTTTAGCTCTTCTAGGTATGTTTCCTATTTAGAAATTTTTTGCTAAATCAATTGAAATTTAAAAGAATTTATTTTATTTATTTTTTTTAACAAAGTTCAACTTTTTGAATAGTCTAAAAGAGTATGCATGGGGGCACCTGGTTGGCTCAGTCAGGAGAGCCGGGCACCTCTTGACCTGGAGGTCATGAGTTCAAGTCCCACATTGGGTGTGGAGCCTATTTAGATAATAAATAAAACAGTATGAATATTATAGTATGAATATATAATATGAATATCTAAAAACTGCATTTAAGCTTTCAGTTCTGATACTTTTTTTTTTTTAAGATTTTTTAAAGATTTAAAGAGAGACACAGCGAGAGAGGGAACACAAGCAGGGGGAGTGGGAGAGGGGGAAGCAGGCTCCCCGCTGAGCAGGGAGCCCGATGCGGGGCTCGATCCCAGGACCCTGAGATCATGACCTGAGCCGAAGGCAGACGCTTAACGACTGAGCCACCCAGGCGCCCTTGATACTGTCTTTTGTAAAACCACAAGAGAATGTTGAATATGGTTGAATGATGAGGAAAAGGTGCTGAGCACCTGAGCATCTGAGCACATTAACCTGTTGCTTGAGAGCTGCTGTTTTGTTGCTGGTCGGTCGCCGCTGTGGCTTCTACCTCAGCATTCGCCCATGCTGCACACTGCTCCTCACACACGAGTTACTCAGGACCGTTGGGTGGTATTTTGGTCTAAACACCCTCTTGATGATGTTGTGAGTGTACGTGTCATTTGGAGCTTCTGAGAGGCATGACTGTCTTGTGAGGACTCACTCCATGTCCCTGCGTGTGGGGCTACGAGTGAGGGCCGGGCTCCCCCCCCTCGCCTGTGAGCCTCTTCTCACTCGTGCCGGGGGCTACGCCAGCCCTGCCGAAACGCCTCCGGCCCCTGTGCCGCTGGTCTTCACTGCCCGTGTGAACGTACCAACGCACTTCACCGCTCCCGGGCAGTGACGCGCTGAGCAGTGAGTGCCAAGTGCAGCAGAATCTGGATGTATGTCGCCTGTGGTGCTTTGCTTTAGGGTCTTGTTAGCTGAGTGGTATTGGCTCACAGCCCCCCGGAAATGAGGAGTCCCCAGCATGTCCTCATGCAACTCCAGGGTGACCCGGGACACCCAGGGGACATGGGTGCACATGGCTAGGTTTTCATGATGGAAATTTTCTTCAGTGTAGATACTTAATAACATAGGAGAAAAAATGAAATTATAAGGGATTTTAAACAGATAATCCTGGGTCCTTTTGGGATCCTGTCTGCATTTACAAATCTTCAGTTCTAAGGGGAAAGTATGGTCGATTGCCCTACTTAGCAGAGGCTGAGGTAGAAGTGTGTGGCCATACTAGGTTGGGTCCAGTTAGTTCTGCAACTTTCTAATGGTAACTTGTAATTTCATGTGTTCCTAGAGCATCTCATTCTCCGAGGGCATGAGGACTTCTGCGTCCCCATCTTCAACAAATGTCTCCTTCTATTCAGTTCCTACCTCCCCTCTGGCCCCTCGAGGCCCGCCCGATTTCAAAGACAGCGGTGACTCCCTCACCGAGCCCCAGGCTCCCGACGCCAGGAGGCCAGCTGCAGAGAGGAGCAGCGGAGCGGCGGCCGACGGCGACACCCGACGGACCTGGTCCCCGGGGCCTCCTGCGCTGCAGCCTTGTCAAGGTGTTGGGTTTTGTCATGTTGTCAGGAGTTGTAGCCCCGGCCGTCCTGTGGGGCAGAGTCGCGGCACCACCGTAGACCCGGGGGCAGGGGGTGCTGGCAGGGAGTGCAGAGCCGCTGGTAGAAGCGACCGTGGGGGTGGCGGTGGCTTCATCGTGGGCCCAGCCCCCCCCGAGGGGGAGCATCCGCACGACCGGCAGGATAGTGCAGGGGGGCCTGTTTTCACATTGACAAACACCCGGCTGCAGGTGTCTGAAGAGTTCATAGACGATGACCCGGCAGACATCTCCTTCTTTGCTGGAGGCTCAGAGGCCTTTTCCTTCCCTTACTGTGCATTAGGCCCGCAGGCCCCTTCCTGTGCTCACCCCGGCTCCGCCCCATCCAGCCCAGACAGGTACCCCACTGAGGCCATGCTCGTGCACATAGAGCACGGCTTTGCATTGGAGGGAGAGGGTGGCTTTGGCGGCGATGTGCACCCCTCGGACACCTCCGAGCTGTTTGAGGTGAAGGCACAAGCCAGCCTGATGCAGAGCCTGCTGAGCCCCTCGGAGACCAGCTCGCTGAGGAACAACCAGTCCGAGAACAGCTCTCTCAGCAACTTGCCACTTCACGGCGGCTTGTCTGTGCGTACCCCCAGCTCGGCCAATCAGTCCGAGGCCAGCTCCATGGCCAACTTCCCAGCCTGCTCGGTCCGCTCCGAGGCCAGCTCAGCCTTCCAGCTCTCGGACATCATCGACCAGTTAGAGCAGCTCAGCTACCCACCCACCACAGCTGAGGACTCCAGCAGCACAGACACAGATTCCTGGGGCGCTGAGGCTGGGGCCCCCCTAGACGTGAGCCTTTTCTTCAGCAGCCCTTTTGCACAGACAAGTGGAGAGAGAGTCATTTTCGATTTGCAGAGCATAAAGGATTTGACTCCAGGAGAGCGGATAGATAAAAACCCATCTTGACCAGTCCTGGGCTCCCTTGCAGGATGACCCAGCCACACACTCAAGTGCAGTGAGAGCTCAGATTGTTCGCTTTTAGACAGAGGAAGGGATTCTGTGTTCATGGCTAGAGAGTCCTCTTTTTCCTGATCCTCTGATTGATTATTCTGTTTTGAATCTCAAAGGATAAAACTTTTCCTTAGAATGATGTTAAAAGGCTTAAGATAGATAAGTATTTCCGGCTAGGGACTGATCAGTTAGTCTTTACAGCTTTATTTTTCTGGCATATGCTTTGGTTCAACTAAAAACTGGTGCTATACGTGTTGAATGTTACACAGTTCTGATTCACATTGGCCTTTAATGGAATATGTGTTTTATGCCGACAGCTGCTTTTTAAGATGAAGCTGCTCATGCTTCGTTAGGATGGAGGTTTTGTTTGATTTGTCCAGCCACCGCACGAAAGCTCGAGTAAGCCCTGCAGAGCCCAGATCCTGCTGGGCTCTCCAGCTGCACGTGGCGGGGTCCCTGGCACTGCCCGGGGCACACTCTGTGCCTAAGGCTTCATCCAGAAGCAGTGCTGTGTTTAGTGAGGGGGCTTAGAGAAGCTTTGGTTTAAATGCAGTGTAAGTTTGAACTGTTTTCTTCTATCTAGCTTAATAGGAATATAAGATATTTGGTTGTAGAAAAAAGCAGAACCGGACACACAAATCTGCCCGAGGGTTGGCGTGCAAGCTCTCACCGGCGCTATCTCCTTCAGACCCAGGGATCGGGTCGTTCACTAAAAATCGGCACCCCAGGAGCTCTGCACAGGTCAAGGGCTTAGATGTTCATTCTTGGTATGGGAATGTCGTTTCCATCTGGTGAGGTGGTGTGTGGTAGACAGTCCCCAGCTGTTTTTAACAAGCCCCATCATGGACGGTGTCTATTTCTGAGGCCGTGGGAAAGATCACATGAGCAGACAGGCTGAGGTGGCTGTGCCCAGCCCGCGGGCACACTGCCAGGGCTGGAACCTGTGCCACCGTGAAGTCAGGGCGGCTGCCCACAGCACCGGCTGTGTCCATCTGTGCACGTCAGAGGGGAAATGCGGACGGACACTGTTGACTTTGTCAAATCAGTCCACAGATTGGGTTTTGTTTTTTCGGTTTCGGTAGCTTATTCCTTGTGGTCTCAGCTAGTAGAGCAATGCCATGTTAAAGGCCAGGTTTCTTCGGTGTTCCTTGGTAACTGCAGGCCTCCCCTCTGTTCCTGTGCAGGCCCTGGAGTTCTCTGCCTTGGGGGCATGTGAGCACACACCGAGTAGCCCGCTCTCTGTTGCGGGGGCACAGTCTTTCTTTTGTCATCAGTATGATTGAACACCAGCAGAGGCCTTCTGTTGAACGTACAGATTTTCTGTGTCTGTAGCCGCCTTAAACCTACGCCGCAGGGTCATGACTGTGGTCTGCGGGACTGGCGCTTGGCATGTGCCCACCCCTTATCCCTGGGCCTGCCCCCACGCAGTGTGGAGGCGTTGTGGCACGGCGTCGTGTCGGCTGGCTAGTGTCTGTGAAGAGATGTCGCAGCCTGGGTGGAAGGGCAGTAGGCGGGACAGTTGGGAACCACGAGGTGGAATGTTCCAGACACTTTGTTTTCCCCTTGGTGTCACTCAAACAGCAGACCTTGGATCTGTGCGATGAGGAGTTACTATCTGTTACGTGTGGAATGCTTTTCCTGGACCTTAGTCGTCAGGAGGGCTCCCTGTCTTCTAATGAATGTCCTGGGGTGTTGCCCTCAGCCGACCTGCGCTGTCCTGTTTTGTGGTAAGTGTCTGGGCAGCAGGCCCCACGGGTGTGGGTTTGAGCCAGGCCTTCAGCCCCGGCACGGCCAGGGCTGCGGACGGCGGCAGGCGCCTCACCACTCTCTTGTCCTGGAGATTCGAGGAAATGCTTCTCTCCGCCAGCTTCTGCCAGGGCTTCCTGAAAAGGGGTGTTGTTTCCTCAATGAAACTTCATTTTCTGGAGTTGATTTTTTAGCTTTTTATTTAGAAAGTTTGCAAAATATGCAAAAGCAGAACGGGGACTAAACACACCCCTGCCGCCCCCCAGTCAGCGTTGCCGGAGTTGGACCCTGCTCATGGCCTCCCTCCTTTTCCTTCTTCTCTGCGTTTGGTGCTGTAGTACTTCCACGTGGGCCCTGACGTTGATAGCTGCCCTCAGAACTGCGTGCACCTCTGGAGCACGAGGACACCTCCCCACATGGTACCACAGAGATAGGATCAGTAGCCCTTGCTGTCCTCTGATACCAGGATATACTTGAATTGGCCCCGTGGCCTGAAGTGCCTGTTAATACCCAGTTTGTTCAAATTGGGCTCCAAACACAATCTGCTCACTGCACGTGGCCGTGACCACTCTTCCCATCTCGTCTTGTTGAGAAGACCCCCACTTTGTGCCAGTGACTTGTGGGAGAAGCCAGGCCCCTGGTCCCCACTCACCTCCCTGCCTGTGCCGCCGCCTGTCTGCCCCTCCCCTGCTTCCCTGGAGGCGGGACCCAGAGCTGCGTGGACCTCAGAGCACACACCCTCCCCCACACTTGCCATCGCCCCACAGCCCCGACGTGGCCGGGGCCTCCACATGGAGCAGCGCGGGGCAGCACAGCTCTGACACGAGCCCAGCGCCCCAGACGATCTGTGGGCACCACCAGGGCAGGTGTTACGTTCAGATTCGTCTGGAGATGTTTGTACAAGCTTTTCTTTTCCAGAGTGTTCTTAATATGTTTAAGTTTGCAGGTTTCCCTTTCTAGGGAAGCCAGTTCCTTAGAAACCAATCGGGGCTCTCCTTGGAGGCGCCCACCGCTCAGCCTCCCTCCCCTCTTGCCTCTGGGTGAACTGTAACCCCCCACTGGGAGGGAATTCTTTAGAGCCCAGGGAAGGTCAGCCTGAAGGACGCTCCCCGCTGCAAACAGCAGGCAGTTTAGGCAGCGACATTCTGTCTTGTCTTAGTAAGAGATGGTTTACCATAAATACTAAAATATCTGGAGCAGTTCAGATCGAGGATCATCACTTCCTGAAGCAGCATTGGGTGGGTCTTTCTTTTGTTTGCTTACGGCTATTGACCACAATTGCCTTTTCTTCGGAAGCCCTCTTGGAAGCCCTCTTGTTATGCAGTGCTGCCCTCTTGGGAGTGTGGTTCCGTACACCCGGGTTATAGGATGAATATTCGTATCCGAGTGAGATATGCAGAATCAGGAGCCAGTTTGCTGAGAATGTGTAGTTGAAAAGTGCCTGAGAGTGCTGACGGTTTTCTCCTTGAACGTGCTGCTCTCCTTGGCCAGACGCAGGCCTCACCTCTGACAGGAGGGGCGCCTGCCAGCCCCGCCACGGCCAGGAGCCTTGGGGCCACAGGTGACAGCAGCCCTGCCACGGACAGTGCCCAGTGCCCCCGGTGAGTCCGCCTCGCAGGGTACACCTGCTCTAGGCAGACCAGTTATTTGTATTAGTTATCAAGTCTGTTTTTGGACTGAAGTTTCCAAAGTCCAGGTATTTTATGTAAGCCAATATATGAGTATCTAAAGTCTAATTAACAGTAAAGTTTCAGCTTCATAAGGTTGACCGCACTCAAACAGGTAATGGCGTGTGCTGCATAACTTCTTAAGTCACAGGTACGGACGTGTACCTCTCCTGTACTCCGGAGGAATTCTCTTAAGTATGGAATTAGGTTGGGACTCCTCTTTCCATTTAGCACAGTGTAATCGTGTGACCGACCCACAGTAGTAATGTGGTGTCGGCTGCACGACAGTGACTGGACAAGTCTGGTTGTGAGCGGTGCCCCCTGTGAGTCTGGCTGCCACCTGCCCCCCTACAGCCTCCTCACAGCCCCAGTGACTGTGTTCCCCATGCTTTCCCTTTCATCCCTGTGACAGTTAACACATTTTTAAAATAGTAGTAACGGTAGATGGATGGACAATAAAAGTGAGACATCAAACAGTTGAGGGGGAAACCTGTAGATCCGTTGGCTAAGTCATTCCCTTCTTTGTTGTTCACAAAGTCCTTTTTGAATCACGCCATGTTTGGTTCTCGGTACAAGCTCTGCACCACGGGCAGCCCTGCAGGAGTCGCCGTGAACACCCCTCACGCTGTGGCTGGGGTCACGTGGTACCCACACAGCACACGAGCCGTGTCCCCGTGTGACATTCGATGCCAGCACCTGTAGTCTTCAAGGTACGCTTACTCCTGCCTGGTTCATGGAACATCACAAAGAAATCCATTTCTAGAACAATTACATCACAGACGAAAATGTGAACATTCTCTCGGGTGCTTACAGTTGAGAATTTTAGTATGGGTTTTCAGGACCATAGGGTCACTCTGCCGGGGTTTTGCTTTGGCCTTTGTCCTGAAGTTACGGAGCTTGTCACAGCTGGGGTGCAGGTGGCCGCGTTGGCCCCCCTCCATGCCGTGGCTGAGCCCGAGGTGTCCCGGGGCTCTACCCGCCCCTAGGAACTGTGGAGAAAAGGAACTAGCGCTTCCTTACGCACTTAATTTATTCATTCTCTGCAGAAAACAGTGATGTCGCCTGGTCTGTGGTACTTAGAAAATTTGTTTTCCACTGAAATTGCCATATAAATTCTCAGATATGTACTAATTCAGAATTTAATTGTTTATTCAATAAAATAAGGAAATGTTTACTATGAACTTTTAATGGAGTTTTTAGCTTCCTTTCCCTCTCGTTTATAGTTTCAATTTACATATATTAAAGATTGTCTCACATATTAAATGAATCCCTAAAACAGCTACATACTGTTTTTACAACCTCTTCACTGACGCCTCTTTCACCTCATAGGCTTCTGAGCAACAAATAGGCACCGTGACGCCCTACAGACGGTCTTACTTCAGGTGTGGACGGTGACGTCCCTGTGGAAGGTGCTGTGCGTGTCCACGGTGTTAGCGCTCGCTCGGGGCTGCCCGCTCAGGCCCGACAGGTGCGGCCAGCGTGCAGGCGCGGACTTGGGGGGCCGTGTTCTGCTGCTCTGGCCCCCCACCGTGCCTCTGAGGTGGTGGCCCGAGGCGGTGCTGTTTGCAGTGTTGGGGATAAATGTGGTCCTTAGGTCGTAGTGCACATAAAACACTTGCTGTTGGCTTCTTAATTCTGAAGGTGAGAACACTGTTGCCCTCCTTCCCCGTCAGCTAGCATCCACCCTGTCAAATCTCCGACCCAGAGCGTAGCAGCTGCTCACATTCTGACCAGGTCTTTACCCCAGTTCTGAACTTGAGTTTCCCACTTGGCCAACACAAGCGTTTGCTGCCTCCACACTTCTCCAGCCCCACTCAGGCCTTGGAGCGTAGGGGGTACTGCCCCCACCTCCTGGTCAGTGGCTGCTGCCAGCCCTGAGGGGGCAGGTACCGGGCCTCTCTGGCCGCTCTGGGCAACACAGGCACCTGGGAGCGGGTGCTGGTCTTCCCCGGGGATCCACGGTGCCCAGCACGCAGGGCAGCCAGGGCAGGAGGCACCTGGCAGTGAGCTCCTCCCGGGGCTCGGAGTCTGTGCCCTGACGCACCCCAGAGCAGGATGCTGCAGCACAAACCGCCCAGAACCCTCTGCGGCGGCCTCTTCCCCACTTGGGGGGCCGTGCGTCACGGGCACGTCTGTTCCCTCCCACGACACGCAGGCCCTGCTCCCTGCCCGGTGCCCCTGCTTGCGGTAAAGTGGTGACATGAGTGATTCCCCAAAGAGGTATTTCATTAACAAACCCAGATTTCAAGAAACTGCTCAGAAGCATTCTTTTTTCCATCCCATCTCTGGGTTGACTGATGACGAGGGTAAAAACTGGATGACTCTTACTTTTTAATTCTTTTAACCCAGACTACGTTTCTTTCCTGTCGAGCATCACCTGCAGATTCTTCAGTTTCTTGGGGTGGTTTATTTGGGGTACCTTGCCCCCGTTGCTCCACTAGTTCCGAAGACCTGTAGACAAGATTCGTCCTCTATTAGAACCCACATGCACGTGTGCGGGGGACTCCGCACCTGCAGGTGCTGATCTGGACAGACGGCCCAAAGCGTGACTGTTGTAGGCTAGAACACATATTTTCCTTAACAAGGAAAGAGTCTTGTTTATTCCTTAACAAGGAAAGACTGAAAATGCTTCCTGGGGGCACCATGTGTGTTGACGTCACCCTCTGAACTTCGGGTCACCACAGCCGCCCCCACACCCCGAGGCCCCTGTGTGCCAGGCACCTGCTCACAGCCTTGTGGGTGTGGCCATGGGTGAGCCTCCCCCCCACAGCGCCCTGGAGAGGGTATGGCCCAGGTCAGACCCTGCTCTGCCATTTGGCAAGTGGCAGAGATGAGGCAGAGGAGGCCTGCAGAAACAGAGGAACTAGTACACCACCCTGCGTACCAGCCATTCTTCTTCCTCCCGCTTTTATTTTTGAGCCAGATTTTGGGTAAAAGTGACTCGTGACATCCTAGTCCAAAAGTGGAGCCAGATGTAGTTTTCTGCTAAGTTGTTAAGCTCACATTTACCTGGCTTCTTGGTACAGTTTAGCTTTTTCCTTTTATAGAATTAACAACCCATTGTTCTAGCCAAAGAGGGAGTTTCTAGATCTTACTTCAGACTATCATGTTCAGAGTATCATGTTAACCTTCAGACTTGACCTTGAATTTTCCAAACCAAAGCTGATTCTTCTTCCACCTCGGGCAAAATTTTCAAGATTATTTATTACAGAGTTTTGAAAAAGAATTTAATGGTATGAAATGAAAATAAGCTTAAATTTTGCTCTGTGATATTGATCTTTCACCACCCAGTTAGGTGAATAAAGTGAAGGTGAACGTAGAAGGATAATACTGTGCTTTTTAAAATGACATTTCAAAAATTATAAGAAATACTTAGAAACTTTTAAAAATAAAATCACCTGTCAGAATTGCTTACTGTTGACAGTTTGGAATGTTTTAAATGTGAGTCCTTGAAGATGATCAAACCTTCTGACTTGCCCCTTTGGGCGCAGAGCCTGTCTTGAACCCCGGGTTGGAAGGTGTGGACCCCCTCCAGCAGGAATGTGGAGTTTAGTAGAACATAACTACCATTTGTGTCTATCAATTTCAAATAATTTGATGTTGGAAATTGAAGAATTTCCAAAAATTCCTCAACCACAGGTAAAGGAATCGGTCATTCTCGATACTGCAGTGGGACGTAGAGCACCACCTTTGTGTCTAAGTGGATTCGATGGTAGGGACTCCCGTAATTCAGAAAAATATCCTTGCGATTTTTTGGTAGAGGACCTTGGACACAGGAGTCTGTTCTTACAAATATTTAAGATTCTTTCCATGGCAGTTAAGGCTAAATGTATTCCGTGGTATCTAAAACGATGTTTAGCATTTTAAAAATCCTAAGACCTGGATTCTGGTGTGCACTGTCCGTGTTGACAGGGTTTTCTGCGGCAGGGAGCTTCTAACATCAGTGGCCTTGCACACTCACCACCGCAACCACACGCCGGCCTCAGCACCTCTGACTTCTGCCTCCCCAGGAGCGCACAGCTGCAGAGCCGCGGCCCATGCCTGCGTTCTCCGTGCAGACTTCACCCACGTGGTGTTAAGGCTGACCCTCACAGGATAGGGCACGGAGCCGTGGGTGCACGCTCTGAACAGCCTCGAGCGTGGACGGGCTGCATGCTTGTGCGCTTGCTTGAAATCACATCTCCCCACAGATTTACTTTGGTAGGGTCTGTGTTTACATAATATGAAGTAGATATGATTTATAATGTTTTGCTGTAGCTGACAGATTTAATAAAAACAAATGTTTAATGGCAGTTTGTGGTACTTTTTAATCTATTCATTAAATTATGAGTTAATGATTTTTGGAAGTGTCTGCAGTGATCATATCAAAGATGATATGAACCTTTGAACCTATGAACTTTGAACCTCCCTAGAAGCACAATAGTTTATTCCAAATGAGAGTCTATCCTGAAGGGTTAGCTCCTTTCACAAGTTCATCACCAAGGGGCCATTTATCGGAAGCTGCATTCTCTAATTCGATGGCCCGATGAGCCCGCACCGGCCACAGCCTATTTGCCAGCCCCACGGCCCGTGGAACCCGTTCCCAACGCTTCAGTGGAGACCACCTCCTCGAGCTCCACCTTCTGCTTTTAACATAAAGTCAAGTTGGCAGCCAATTTTTGGGAAACCGTCCACTATTAACTTGCAGTAGGACTGCCCGTCTTCAGGGGAGGCACTGTGTGGGGCACTGGGGGACAGATTGGAACAGTGAACTTAGCTTATTTTCATAACCAGTAAGTGTAAACATCGGGTTGCCTGCTTTGGTACAATTGAAAAATAAGACCTGTTGCTAGTAGCTTCTGGACTTTTTTTCTGAATTCTCCACGTGTAAAAACATCTCTGCACAATTCTGGGCCTATTCAGGACAAAAAGGGGTTTGAAGTACCCACCCCTTCCCCACGTAGGGAGTCCTCCACGCTGCAGGGACCAGCAGAGCCCTGGGCTCCTGCACGCCGTGTGGGGCAGGGGAGACAAAGGAATTCCATGTGATTTTAAGGTTGCTTAGCATAAATGTATAATAAAAGCAAATTCTAATAAACAGGTTGTTAATAATGTCATACTCTTAACGTCCAGGTTTTCACTGTCGGTGAGTGTCTGCTCATACTTTCACCCTGTGCAGTGGTGAGAAATCCCGCAGGAAAGCTCTGTCGTCCTAGCACTGCTGGCTCACCCCCAGAAGCCCCTGGGTGGGACCCCTGACTGCACACTGCAGCCTTCCAGAGCTCCAGATTTGTCAATGTGAAAACAAGGACCCTCCCTGCAGCCCACTGGCCACGCTGCGGGGTCGCTGGCGCCGGTGCCCATGCCCGCCCGGTGAGCCGGCGCTCGGCACAGCAGTGTCCTCCGGGGAACTCCTCCGAGCTCACCTGCCTGCCTGCACGTGTACGTGCTTTAGGCCAAATAAGCCAAGTTTGGGTGTTCCAAACCGTCACTGTAGGCGACTGTGTTTGAAGTCTGACTAGGGTGTAAGACGATCGTGCTCTGAAGCCGGTGGTGGGTGGAGGGGAGGCGCCCGGGGTCCCGGTCCAGCTACTTCTGTGCCAGCACTCTGCACGCTGGCTCAGTCGCGGTCAGAAACCGTGGTAGTTGCAGTGTTAGAACGGCTCTGCGTTTGTAAACCTAAGGTAAATTTCCATTATAAATAGCTTCTAAGCCAGTTAATTTCTTGGATAAAACTCTGCTATAAAGTTATCTTTAAAACTTGGCATTGAACAATTACTGATTTCCCACAGAAAAGCATAGACTTAACTCTTGATAATTCCTTTAGTACAAAGCATGTGACGGAGTACGCCTCATCAGCAGCCGCCTTAGAACTAGGCCAAAATTTGGACTTCTGCCTAGTTAAAAGCAAACTGTGTTTTAAGAAGAAAAACAGTATTGGTTTTGTGGTGTAATTCTAGAAAACCAATACGAAATCCTTGTTCGTTAAAAATTCAAAGTAGAAAACAGTATGGTAAGTTTACATGATCCCGTTTTTTTTTTTTTTTTTTAATGAGTGACAAGTGTGTCCTTAAATCACACTTTTGTTTTTCAGATATGTTAGCCCCGCTTTGACCCCTCAGGTCCAGCCTCCACAATCTGCCTTTCACTGAATGTGCAGGGAAAGTGCCCCTCTCAGATCACGCCTTCTGCTTTGCACACTTTGTGCTGCTTATTTTTATCACGGTTGCGTCTTGTGTACAGCAGAGGAAAACCCCCAGACACACTGAGCCTTGGGTGTCCGAACCGCCTGTGGTTGGTCTCTGAAATTGGATTGGCCAGCCGCCAACCTGTTTTCATCTTACTTTATGTCACATCGAGAATTGCGTGTGATGGAGGCTTTGTTTACACACCTCCCAGAAGACGCCTGGTCGTAGCATTAGGCTAATGTTGGCTAAAGCGCGGTAAGAATTGGTGTCTGGCCAGCGTGGCGGCCCTTTCTCATTTCTTGCTCCATCCCCTGCCCCGTTCAATTCCAGGCCTTTCCATGGAGAGTCCTCAGCCTTCTCCCTCCACCCGGAAGAGCCCACTGAGCCTGAGCCCTGCGTCTCAGGTGACTCTGGGCCCAGCTGGGCAGGGCTTGTGCCCCCTCCTGAGCCCTGCCCTTAGCGACGCTGGCGGAGCCAGGATGGACGGCGAGGAGGAGCTGAAGCACAAGGTGGGCACTGCCCCAGCAGACGGCTTGCTGCTCGTGGGCCTGGTTTGCAGGGACGCCTGAGCGGGCAGGGCAGGCTCTGCGCGGGGTGTGCTGTCTCCGCCAGGGAAATCTGTCCTGGGAGCCGCACCTCACCTGGGACTTCTCAGCTCCCTTCCTTATTCATTTAGTGGCAGTTCCTGGCACCTATGGATTCAAGTGGGGATGTGGGGGGGAATGGCCAGGCCTTGGGGGAGCCCTCAGCCTCCTGCCCTCCCTCCCTTGTTGGGCACTCTTCTTGAACAATCGTGTTTGGGAGGAGAAGGCTTGGGTGCTAAGGGAGGGTGACCAGGGACCCCATCTCGTTGGGCTCGTGGGTGAGTGGGTTCTGAGAGAGGGTGCGGGTTGGGTGGGGGGGTCCACACTGGGGAGTGTTGTAGCAGGGGGTGTGTGACGTGTGTGTGACTGTGGTAGAAAGTTGAGGCGATGCCACAGGACAGGAGTGAGGGCGCACGCTGGGAGGCTGGCAGGTGGGAGCGCCCGAGCTCGAGGAAGAGGTGTTGGCCGGAGGCAGCAGCACCTGCCGCGTGGTCGTCCCCGTTCTCCTGGCCCGTGCCTCCTGCCTGAGTGCTGGCGACGCAGATAAGGCAGCCCGGGGAAGGCAGCTCGGTGGGAGGGCACACCAGAAAGGACAAAGGGGCCAGGCATTTGGAGGTTTGGGAAAGAGAGTGGTTGAAAAACTGGGCTGTGGACTGTGGCAACCCAGGGGGCATCTGTCCCCCTGCACGGAAGCGAGGGGGGTCCCTGAGGAACAAGAGGGCCACAGTGGGTGGGACCCCGCCTCACAGGCTCCTCGTGACAGAGGAGAACGCCCTCTCATGCCATGGGTTTCATCCTGAAGTGGCCAAAGAGAGTGAGTCAAGCCAAGGGCCACTGTGTGTGGGACACATGAGCTTCCCTGAGAGGTGGGGTCAACCATGGGAGGACTGCTGAGCCCTCTGAGCACACACTCCTTCCTGGGCCCCACTTCAGAGAGGGCAGACCCTGAGCCGGAGGGCATGCTGTCATGTGAGGTGGCCCGGCGAGGGCGGGGGTCCCAGGACCCCGGCTGCACGTGCAGGGCGTGCAGCCCCCACCCCTCAGGCGTCCATCCTCACTGAGCTGGCTGGCAGAGGTGGTCCCTCGGGCGCTGTATTTGGCAGCAAGACAATTGGGTTGAGGATGTTTTTATTTATTTACTTTGGAAACCTAATGACCATCTATTTAGCTTATTGTTGCTTTAGTGCAAAAACAAAATGGCTAGAAAGCTGTATAGAAAACTAAATTTTAACTTGTACTTTACTACGAAAAACAGTCCTTTCGGTGGTTCTGTAGGGTAATGATTTGAAACACCAGAGGGTCACCAACCAGGGTCATGGTGGATGGCCGCAGCATTCACATCCAGACCAGGCCTCAGAGCAGGAGCCTAGGGGCCGCACCAAGGCACCTCACCGAGCCGTGGCTGGGCCCGGCGCACGGGGATCCCAGGCTCGCCGCCCCCCCAAAGCTCCCCCTGCCTCCCTCTCGCCGACAGCACTGCCTCATGATTTCCAGCCCCTCGTGCCGCCTGCCTGCCCGCCTGGGGCCGCACAGCAAAGGCAGTGGTGGGAGCAGGCGGGCTCCCAGACGGCCGGGGCGGCCTTTGCCCCAGCACTGCCCCACGCAGCCCACAAGCCAGCGCCGAGACCCGCGGGCTTCAAGGCCTGTGAGCCGGCTGCGCTCCGTGCTGGCTGCAAGCCGGGCTGCGGGCGCACAAGGACTCCCCACAGCTCGGGGAGCACAGCGCTGTGGGCCTGCTGAGCCTGCGTCTGGTTACTCGGCTGTGTGCCGACCCCTAGTCGTGAGCTCCTGTGCCCGTTTGTTTCCTGGTGTCCCGCCTCACCAGTGTGTCCCACGTAACATGCTGCTTCTCCCCCTGATTTCCGATAGAAATCAATGAGGGCCAACAGTATTCGGAAGGTCTGAAGGTGGAGGTGCCGCCTGCCCAGGGCTCTCGGGCTGCCTTCCGGGGAAAGTACGCTCTGCTCCCTGGCTGGTGCCGGCCCAGCACCACTGACCTGCCGCCCGGCTGGCCGGCCCTGTGGCTCCCAGGGAACAGCAGTTGGGCTTCTGCTCTCCTGGGAGGTTCTCTAAGAGGTTTTCTCTGCACTGGAAACCAGCAGACCAGCCATGGATACACAGGCCGTCCATGAGCGCTCCTGACCACCGCACTTCTTGTGTCTCCTGTCACTGACCGGTGGCCCCTGGGACGTGATTGTGAGCTCATCAGTGACGCTGCCATGGCTGTGTCTGAATGTTTCCCTCTGGGCATCTCACCCCCCACAGGAGAGGAGTGGGTCTAGAACCTCAGGGTGACCCTGTTTCTGCAGGATACACTAAGGGCTGAGGCGCTGCTTGGGACCCCATGCAGAGGGGACTGCAGTTAGGAAGCCGGCTTGCCGGCATGGATGCCCCGCCCAGAGCCCCAGGCCAGCAGTGTGCCCTGATGCGCAAATCAGGGACACTTGGCTGCATGGGGGCCCAGAGCCTCCAGACCATGAATGTGGGCCTCTTGGGGCCGGCTCTGACCCCAGAGAGCTTGCTGGGAACATCAAGCTCCAGTAGAGATGTGACATTTTAAAGAGATTTGACTGAATTAGGATTTGAAAGAGTCATGTTTTAATAGTAAAAGCCTAAATAGAAAGAATTGGAGAGCATGAAGGTTGCCGCTCTGCAGGGAGAGGGACTGGAGCTCCAGGGATCAGGGGTGGACACTCCAAGATGCTATTGGGACCCCAGCCTCATGAGACCACAGAGCAGGCCTGGCTGCTAGGACAGAGTGGCTATTGATTATTTGGGAAGAGTGGGTCACGTGGAATATTCCTGGTGGGATGGACGGGACATGGCCATAGCTGTAGTCTCCAGGACCATGCCTGTGTCATCACTGCGAGAACACTGCAACCTCTGGTACACTTCACCTGGGGGCAGGGGACACAGGGAAGAGGCGGGCCCCCAAATACCAGCCTCCAGCCCAGCCTCCCCTGTCAGCTTCTAGCTGGCATCGAAAGACCATCCCAGACTCGTGCAAACCTGACCCCTGACCTTCCTCCCCAAACCTGTTACCTTGGGGACAGCAGCTTTTTCCCTTGGTTTGGGCCCCAAAACACAGTCCACCCTTGCCTTCGGACCGCCACCCACACCAGAACTTGACCTTGACACTGTGTTTGGGGTCCTGCTGTCCCCTCCCCGGCTGCGGAGCCTGGATGGTGCAGAGGCCTTCTGCTGAACCCCAGCCGCTCGTGCTGCTCTCAGTGCTGCAGCCAGCCTCGTCCTGGGGACCCAGCGCACATGGATGTGCTCTGATCCACCCCAGAGGACCACCCTACCTTTCCCACCAGTAACCAGCTCACTTATCTCTTGCTCCTCCCCTCATCCTTGACCTGCAGCCTGTCTCCCACTACCGGGCCGCCCTGTCTCCTCTGCTAGATGCTGTGGCTACCCCGCGCCTCTGGGCCTCCACCCCAACCCCTTCTGCTTTTACTTCCATAACTGTCAGCTGCAGGGCAGGGACCTCTATTCCTGGGCATGTCGCAGGTGCCTATTTGGGGCTGGCACGTGCTCTGTGGATGTTTGCATGGTGGCATCAGGGACAGGCAGCCCTAAGGTCCTCAGCCTGGTGGAGGAGCCTCAGCGGAGCATGCGCGGATAGAACAGGCCAGGTGCAAAAGGACGGAGGAGGGGCCTTGGAGCTGGACCTTGACAGAGGCAGCTCCCTGAGGTGCTCAGGATGTGGAAGGGCCCTGCGGGGCCAAGACACAGGCCTGCCCAGGTGCAGCATGAGGCCTGTCCACTGCTGGAATGCCAAGAGCTGGGAGTGGTAGGGCCCAGGTGCCGGGGGCCCAGTGCAGCCCTTTCTCTTCTTGACTTGGCTGCCGGCATCTGAACATCAGGCAGAGGCCCCGACGGAGAGTTAAGAATTCCTGGGGCTGGGCCATCTCTGGCCACACAATCAAAGTGTGTTAGCCAGCCCAGTGCTCTAACATAGGGCACAGTTAGAATGTACGGCTTTTGGCAGTTTTAATGACCTTTGGACGTTAGACTTAATCGTTTATAGTCACATATATGCATGTATACATACACGTGTATCTGTGTGTTAACCAGCTACACCCCTGCCGGTGATATCAGAACAATAATTTCATCACAAAACCAGTAATAAGCTTCAATAATAGATGTTGATGTTTGAACAGTGAATTTTTTCCTCAGAAAGAATAACATAGGGGCGCCTGGGTGGCTCAGATGGTTAAGCGTCTGCCTTCGGCTCAGGTCAAGATCTCAGAGTCCTGGGATTGAGCCCCATGTCGGCTCCCTGCTCAGCGGGGAGTCTGCTTCTCCCTCTCCCTCTTCCTCACCCCCTCCCCGCCTCTTGTGCCTGTGCGCTCTCTCTCTCTCTCAAAATGAATACAATCTTAAAAAAAAAAAAAAAAAAATAAGGAATAACAAAATGAGAAAAACATGTGAGGGAGATCCAACTGGGTTTATATTTTTACTCAGAAGGAAATCCCTTCAGGAATTATGGATGAAAAGTGCATGATGATGTGAACTAGAGCAGAAGAAAGTGAGTGTTGTGAACATCAGCGACGGACGTGACGGACGCACGCTCATACGGTCTATGCTTCTTGCAGAGTACGACAGCAGATGAGGCCTATTTCATAGCGAAGGAGATTCTCGCTACAGAACGAACATACCTGAAGGATTTAGAAGTTCTCACTGTGGTATGAAACCTAAGTCCTTTATTACTTTGTCTTCTTTAATACTTCGTAAATCTAAACCAGAGCTAGAGGATCCCTCCTGAGAAGGAGCTCTTGGCCATCATGAGACGTACATGTTTATGGTCTGTTAAATATATTTGCCTTAAAGCGTATCTAAGATAAGAATATTTCATCCAATTTTTTTGTAAAACTAGAAGTATCCATTTGAAGCTTTCCCCCCAAAATTGTTTTCTTCTGTGGTGAAAACGGGTGGTCAGCCGAGAGGATAGCTGTAGCACTGAGTGAGCTGTCCCAGTGGGGACTCTGGGGTCAGTGCTGGGTGTCCTATGGCTACAGACTTTCAGGGGCGAGGTCCCTCGGTCACCCTGACTCTTCCTGCAGTGGTTCCGCAGTGCTGTGGTCAAGGAGGATGCCATGCCTGCAGACCTGATGACCCTGCTCTTCTCCAACATAGACCCCATCTATGAGTTCCACAGAGGCTTCCTGCGTGAGGTGGAGCAGAGGCTGACACTCTGGTAACACCCTGCACGCACGGGCGTCCCCTACACTGGACCCCCATGTGGGCAGCTCTACCCTGTCACTATCCCTGTTCTCAGGAACTTCCCAGCTTCAGAAACTAATTCACAAGAACCATTGTTTCATTGAAGTATATTTTTTAAACTTGTGGGAGGAGTAAACCTGTAACAGCCACTTTTATTCATCCTATTCCAGAAGAGAAAATGAAAGAAGTAAGTTAAAAGTAGATGACCCCCCCCTTTTTTTTTTGACCGATTACCATCTTCTAGAGAATGGTCAAAATATTATCATCATTTCTATCAAATGTGGGCCTTCCACCTCAAGCATCTCATTGCCATTCTGCCTATGACTAGGACAGCCAGTCACACAAGCACCCATCAACATACAGCGCACAAGCTTTAACAACGTTTTGACCATACTTGTCCATTTCTGCTCCAGGGAAGGGTCTTCCAGCACCCGTGCCACAGGCGGTCATCAACGAATCGGGGACATCCTGCTCAGGAACATGCATCAGTTAAAGGTAGCGTGGGTTGGTATGATGACTCCACCCCTAGCAACTGACAGTGCAACCTCAGTGTTGTCCCCAGGACAGCTTTCCCCTCAGGACAGTATCGCCCCCAGGACAGCATTCCCCTCAAAACAGTTTTCTTCTCAGGACACTGTTCCCCTCAGGACAGCATTCCCTTCAGGACAGCGTTCCCCTCAGAGCAGTTTTCTCCCCAG
>NW_022589704.1:766959-791370 GCF_004348235.1 Phoca vitulina | reverse complement strand
TCCCCTCAGGACAGCATCCCCCTCAGGACTGCATTCCCTTCAGGACAACGTTCCCCTCAGAGCAGTTTTCTCCTCAAGGCAGCATCCACCCCGTGACAGCATTCCCTCAGGACAGCATCCCCCCCAGGACAGCGTTCCTCTCAGAGCAGTTTTCTCCCCAGGACAGCATTCCCCTCAGGACTGCATCCCCCTCAGGAGTGCGTTCCCTTCAGGACAACATTCCCCTCAGAGTAGTTTTCTCTTCAGGGCAGCATCCCCCTCAGGACAGTGTTCCCCTCAGAGCAGTTTTCTCCCCAGGACAACATTCCCCTCAGGACTGCATCCCCCTCAGGAGTGCATTCCCTTCAGGACAACATTACCCTCAGCAGTTTTCTTCCCAGGACATCATTCCCCTCAGGACAGCATTCCCCTCAGAGCAGTTTTCTCCCCAGGTCAGTGTCCCCCACAGGACAGCATTCCCCACAGGACACTGTCCCCTCCAGGTCAACATTCCCCTTAGAGCAGTTTTCTCCTCAGGACAGTGTCCCCCTCAGGACAAGGTCCCCCTGAGGACAGCGTTCCCCTCAGAGCAGTTTTCTCCTTAGAACAGGATCCCCATCCCAACAGCATTCCCCCAGCGACAGCACTCCCGTCAGCTCAGCGTTCCCCTCAGGTGTCTGTTCCCATCAGGACAGCTTTTTCCTCAGGACTGCATTTCCATTAAGACTGCAGACTGTCAGGACAGAGTCCCCTCAGTCGAACCTCCCCCTCAGGACAGCATGAGAGGTTGAAGGTGCTACGGGCTGACTGCTGACCTGTGATCCACAGTGGGACGTCAGCCCCCGCCTTACCAGTCCGCATGCACTTGTTGCCCCCCTTGCTGAGCTCACCAGCCTGCAGTGGGATGTGCAGAGCCTGTCTAGGCTGGCGTTGGGGTCTCTGTCCACATACCTGCTGCCTCATAATTCAGGTTTTTTTCCTCAGAGGTGATAGGGCTCCCTCAGGTAAAGTGCCAAGGAAAGTATAAACAGAATGTCAGCGACGTGGCAGAAGCAAGATGTCCTCTCATTAGGACTAGTTGTCACAGGTGTTGAAAACAATGGGGCCAGCTGTGATTTCACTGTTCAGGGGTCTTACTCTGGCTAAACAGACCTGAGACAGGCCTGCCCCACCTGTGTGTTCATCCTGGGGCAGCCCTGCGGCATCCTGCCCAGAGACTCAACCCCACTCGCACTTCTCTGGGTTCCCAAGCCCTCATGGCCACTCACCAGACTGGCTGCCACCCCCAGCCGAGGCCTGTTGCACTTTCTACCCAATCCAGCCAGTCTCCTGACTTACTCATAGGCCCCATTCCATTCCTAGAAACCCGAAGGGCCCACAAGATCACTCAGTTGTGTCTTCAGATAGCCCTGCTCAGGGCCCCCTTTCTTAACCTGAGACTTTTTTTGGTTTTCTCAGCCAGGTGGTATATTAGTCATTTTTATTTATTCCAAAAGCACTTGCACAAATTTAAAATCAAAATTCACACAAACCTCTTTGAGGATATCATACCACAGACGTTACGTTTAGTAATACCAGTAAAACAAATTGATTTCATATTGAAACCTTCCAGGAGGTAAGGAGGGATTGGTTGGGTTTCGTATCTGTGTAAGACTCAGAATCCATGCGCGTGTGTTCTTGGATGTGTGCTGTACAAACGCTGGGCCTGACGACTCCCTCCCCGGTGACTGGGCCCAACAGCCGCTCTGCTCTGCGTGGAGGTGGGGACGTGCAGCCTCTGCAAGGGCCGAGGGCAGAGCCAGAGCAGGATCTGGTCACTCCCCACCGAGCACCGCTCACTGGCGCCTGTGAGGCAGTTTCCAGCCCTCTCAACCTCAGCCCTCCGTCTGTCAAGCACGTGCGGCGGTCCCTGGCTGTGCGTGAGCCCCGCCCTCCCGGCCCACACCTGCTGGGCCGTTCTTTGCTGTCCGGCCCCGTTGGGACTCCGGCTAGCGTGTGACATCCACGCTGGGAAGGCTGCCCAGCTGCGTGCCGGCCGACCCCCCTCTCCCACGTCTCCTGTCCTAAAGCGCCCCCCCTTGTGCCTCCACAGGAGTTTACCAGCTACTTCCAAAGGCATGATGAAGTCCTGACAGAACTGGAGAAGGCCACCAGACGCTTTAAGAAGCTAGAGGCAGTGTACAAAGAGTTTGAGCTCCAGAAAGTCTGCTACTTGCCCCTTAACTCCTTCCTGCTGAAGCCCATCCAGCGGCTGGTGCACTATCGGCTGCTGCTGGGCCGGCTGTGTGGGCGCTACGCGCCTGCGCACCCTGACTACGCCGACTGCCGCGGTGAGTGTGGGAGCTGGACCCCGGCCCCCCGGGGCTGCCCTGGCCTCGTGGTTAGGAGCCAGGGGGGCGCCAAGTGCTGGCAGCCAGCGTGGCCTCGGTGCCGGGGCCCACAGGGCTACCAGGTAGGACCTGAAGGTTGGCTTCCTTACGTGGGAAGTACAGGGTGCAAGGCCTCACCCCAGAAGGGCCCAGTACCACGGTGGTCAGCGCTGGCCTCGGCCCTCCCCTCCCGTCCAGCTGGTGGAGGGAGCGGGTCTGTGCCTGTCCTTTGGCTCTTCCACTCCGGGGCAGGGCCCCTCTCTGCTGCACATCTGAAGTGTGGGGAAGGACTCTGATCGCCTTGGAAGGGCACAGGGAGTGGCCTTCTGCTCCGAGGGGCCCCTCCACAGCACCCCCTTGTCCCCCCACCCACCCACCCAGTGCACTGGGGGTGGAGAGCAGCTCTCAGAGTGACCTGCCACCGTGGGCGTTTCTGTCCTCAAAGCCTTGGCTCTAAAACAACCGTTTGGGTCACGATGGCCTGTTAGAAGGTTCTGATCTAGATGGACTTGGTCATTTTTTGTGTTAAAGAGACAAAGGAATAAACCCTGACCTTTTAAACCTCCAGAGGATTTCTAGTTGTGTACATCTAGTGCCGGAGGTTTTTACAAGTAAGTCTACCACTGTCATTAAAAGATGAAAGATGACTTAGCTTTTCCTTCTAGCTGGTCTCCCCTAGTCCTAAAGGGGAGAAATAAGATGCTTTCTGATGGGTCATATGACATCTTCCTTTCTCATCATTCTAAAAGCAAGTGTTTTCTGTTTGCTAAGAGAAAGGATAAAATTGTCAGAAATGCTTTGAGCCATTTTAAGGGAAATCTGAAGTGCGGCGCATTTATAAAGCTCCCGCTGGCGGCGGGGTGGGTGCTACGGGCTGATGGGAGGCACGGGGGCGGGGGGGGGGGGCGCCAGTGCGAGCGGAGAAGGCTGGGCCCACTTGCCACTGGGGGGTTCCTCCTTAGTAGGACCCAGCCTGTAGGCTGATGCAAGACCCCAACAAGGTTGCATTTCTGAACGTGCTGTGTGAACTGTGAACACAACAGACGGTTGATAACCCAACAGCCTAGACGGGTTTGCTGCAGAGCCTGGCTGCCTCCGAGCCCTGGGAAAGCCACCGATGGGGGCCCCTTCCCACCTGCTCCCCTACCCATAGGCCTCAGGGAAAGCTTGAGTTTGAACCTACTGGGCAAAAGGGGGTACCTTTAGGTTGAGGTTTGAGAAGGTGGCTTTGCATCGTTGTTTTATCCTTAGTTCAGTGTTTCCCAAGGGCAGTGCCTGGCGCGGGCCAGGCGCCAAGCGTGTTGATGATCCTTCAACAGGACGATGGATCTGTGGAGACCCAGGCGCAGGTGGGCCTGGGCACATCAGTCTGGCATCAGGTCAGAAGTGCATCCCCAGATTCCAGCAGCTTCCAGTGCCAGGGCAGGGGCAGCGCGAGCCCATGTGGCAACCGAGCTTCCGGCCCCGCGCTCCACGCACATGCGGTGGCTGAGTGGTGCGGGGTGCCGTCTGAGGCAGACACGGGCTAGGCAGCCCACAGTGTCATCGATGAGCAGAGCAAAGCGAGTCTCCGCCTGACCTCGTGTCCAGACTTGAGTGGGGCCCTGAAGGACAGTAAGGCCAGATGGGGCAGGAGCTCAGGAGTGTTTACAGAGCTGACCCTGGGTCAGCCCTGTGGGAGCATCCCTGGGTGCTCCCTGGGTGTCAGCCCTGTGGGAGCATCCCTGCGGCTCTTACGGTGGTCCACTTTATGGAGGAATAACTCGCCAAAGCATGTGCTTTCTTATCTTTCTCCTCTTAAAGCCGTGAGGCAGGTGTCCTCACCCCACTGGGAGCAACCAACTTGCAGGGGCGGAGCCAAGGGGGCAGACGTTTCCTGCTGCGCCTCTTGGGACCACCAGGCACTGTGGCCAGGGTGTCAGTAGGGGTCCTGGCCGGAAGACAGCAGGTTCTCTGATGTGGTCACTGTGCTCCGGCTAAGCAGCTGATCCCAGTGTGGCCTGGTCAGGACCGCACAGACCACCCTCCATGTCTGCTTCTGTGTTCTGTCTGCATGAGTTTCCCTTTCTGATTAGAAACCTTCACATCTGTACTGGAACTGTAAGATCAGCACCTGTTCCTCCATTCGAGGAGAAAAGTACAAATGTTTTAAAGATGCAAATTATTTAGCCTCTAAACTACAGTCGGCAATTCTCCCAAAAGAACAAATACTGCTGCGCCCAGAACATGAGTTCTTCACAAAGACTCTTCTCTTTTTACCGAGCTTGAGTGTCAGCTAGTCCACCATTTGGGCTGAATAAGTCCAAGTTTCGGGTCAACTGCGGGGACCCCCACTTGCTGCACCGGCAGCTGAAAACCAAGGGTGGCAGTCCTGTGAGGAGTTGGGAGTAGAACGTTCCTTGAATTAAACCTGCCTTTTAAAATGCGAGTTCCTGTCCCAAAGGGGTGAGTGGGGGGGTTCCATCCGTGCCCACCTGCCTGGGCACCTGTACTGAGGGGTCTTTCCCCACAGATGCCCTGCAGGCCATCACAGAGGTGACCTCCACACTCCAGCACAGCCTCGCTCGGCTGGAAAACCTCCAGAAACTCACAGAGCTGCAGCGCGACTTGGTTGGCGTAGAGAATCTCATCACTCCCGGCAGGGTGAGTGACTTTGAGAAAGGTTTTTGAGATGGTCACTTCATTGTTTTGTTTTGTTTTTAAATACAGTGTTCTCTGAGTTTCAGGTGTAAAATCTAGCGGTTCAACAGTTCTGTACATGACTCAGTGCTCGTCACACTGAGTGTGCTCTAATCGCCGTCACCTGTTTCACCCATCCCCCCCACCCGCCTCCCCTCTGGTAACCATCCGTGTGTTCTCTATAGTTCAGGGTCTGTTTCTTGGTTTGCCTCTTTTTTTCCTTTGTTCATTTGTTTTGTTTCTTAAATTCCACAAAGAGTGAAATCATATGGTATTTGTCTTTCTCTGGCTGGCATATTTCACTTGGTATCATACTCTCTAGATCCATCCATGTTGATGCAAATAGCAAGATTTCATTCTTTTTTTATGGCTGGATAATATTCCATTGTACATACACCACACCTTCCTTATCGATTCATCTGTCAATGAACACTTGGGCTGCTTCCATGTCTTTGCTATTGTAAATAAGGCTGCAATTAACATAGGGGTGCATATATCTTTTCAGATTAGTGTTTTCTTTTTCTTTGGGTAAATACCCAATAGTGTGATCACTGGATCATGTGGTAATTCTATTTTAACTTTTTGAGGACCCTCCATACTGTTTTCCAGAGTGGCTGCACCAGTTTGCATTCCTACAACCTCGCCAGCACGTTGTTTCTTGTGTTTTAAAGTCGTCCTAACAGGTGTGACATGATATCTTGTTGTGGTTTCCATTTGAATTTCCCTGATGATGAGTGATGTTGAGCATCTTTTCATGTTTTTGTTGGCCATCTGTAGGTTTTCTTTGGAGAAATGTCTGTTCATGTCCTCTGGCCATTTTTAATTGGATTATTTCGTTTTGTGGTGTTAAGTTGTGTAAGTTCTTTGTGTATTTTGGATATTAACCCTTTATCAGATATGTCATTTGCAAATACTTTCTCCCATTCAGTAGGTTACTTTTGTGTTTTGTTGATTGTTTCCTCTGCTGTGCAAAAACTTATTTTGATGAAGTCCCAATAGTTTATTTTTGCTTCTGTTTCCCTTACCTCAAGAGAGGTATCTAGAAAACTGTTGCTAAGGCTGACGTCAGAGAAGTTACAGCCTGCATTATCTTCTAGGATTTTTATGGTTTCAGGTCTCACATTTAGGTCTTTAATACATATTGAATTTATTTTCCTGTATGGTGTGAGAAAGTGGTCCAGTTTCATTCTTTTGCATGTTGCTGTCCAGTTTTCCCAGCACCATTTGTTGAAGAGACCATCTTTTCCCCATTGCATATTCTTGCTTCCATTGTCAAAAATTAATTGACCGTATTAATAGTGGGTTTATTTCTGGGTTTTTCCGTTGTGTTCCGTTGATCTCTGTGTCTGTTTTTGGGCCAGTACCGTACTGTTTTGATGACTACAGCTTTGTAGTATACCTTAAACTCTGGGGTTGTGATGCCTCCAGCCTTGTCCTTTTTCATTTCATTGCATGTACCACAGAATCCACTGTGCAGTCCAGTGATCTTTAGTATATCCACAAGATTGTGCCATCGTCACCAGTAATTCCAGGACATTTTCATCCCCCCAACAAGAAAAGCTGTACCTGTTAAGTCACTCCCCACCCCCTCCCCAATCTATGGCAGCTACTCATCCACTCTTGGTGGCTTTGCCTCTCCTGGACATTTCCTATAAATGGACTCACTCTGTGGCCTTTTGTGTCTAGCTTCTTTCGCTGAGCCTCCTGTCTCCCAGGTTCTTGCTTTAGTAGGTCAGCACCTCCTTTCAGCGACTGCATCAGTTCCAGTCTCTGCACGCACCACATTCTGTTTGTCCGCTCATCTGCTGTACACTCAGGTTGCTTCCCTTTCGTGGTGATTGGGAATAATGCCGCTGTGAACATTTGTGCACAGGGCCTTGTGTGACCATGTGCTTTCAGTTCTCCTGGGTAGATACCTAGGAGTGGAGCTGCTGGGTCACATGGTAACTGTGTTTCACATTTTGAGAAGCTGCCGGTTTTCTAGTTACTGGGCAATTTTACATTCCTACCCGGAGTGTGTTAGGGATCTGGTTTCTCCATATCTTATCTTTTTGATTCTAGCCATCATGGTGGTATGTAATGGTGTCTCATTGTGGGTGTGATTTCCATTTCTCAGATGGCTAATGTCAGGTTTCTTGTCCTGTGTTTATTAGCCACTTGTGTGCCTTCTTTGGAGAAATGCCTATTCAGATCCTTTGCCTACGTTTTAATTGGGTTGTCTTTTTGCTGTTGAGTTGTGAGATTCTTTTTTTTTTTTTGTAAGATTTTTTAAAATTTATTTATTTGACAGAGAGATAGCACAAGTAGGCAGAGCGGCAGGCAGAGGGAAAGGGAGAAGCAGGCTCTCTGCTGAGCAGGGAGCCCGATGCGGGGCTCGATCCCAGGATGCTGGGATCATGACCTGAGCCGAAGGCAGCCGCTTAACCGACTGAGCCACCCAGGCGCCCCAAGTTGTGAGCTTCTTATCTATTCTGGACCCCAGACACTTAATAGGATTTGCAAATATGTCCTCCCATTTTGTGGGTTGTGTCTTCATTTTCTCAATGGTATCATTTACAACACAGAAGGTTTTTTTATTTTTATGAAGTCAAATTTACCTATTTTCTCTTGGGTGGCTTGTGCTTTAGTTGTCACAGATGAGACACCACTGCCCGGTCCACAGTATGACAATTTACCTCTATGTTTTCTTCTAGAAACTTCCTGTGTTTCAGCTCTTACATTTAGATTTGATGGTTTTGTAATTCATTTTTGTGTGGTGTGAGGTAGGGGTCCCACTTCATTTTTTTCCATGTGAATATCCAGTGCCATTTGCTGAACTGTCCATAGACACAGATGTGCAAGTTTAATTGTGAACTCTCAATCCTATTCCATGGGTCTACATATCTACACTGTCTACTTTGTCACTAATGCCTTTTTGAACTCAGTACTGTCAACAGAAGAAACCCATTTTACGGGTTGCATGAGGATGTTTCCTGTCTCAACACAAACATACATGTAATAGAGTGTGGCTGTGTTAGTCGTTTCCATGTTAGCCTTGTTAGAAGGTACAGAGAATGTGGGGTCACAAACTCAAAGAAATGAACTACACTAAAATGTACAGGAAGGTTCTGATCTCCTGGAGTTAGGGCTTTGGTTGGGTGCCAGGATAGCTCCGTTTCCTTTCTGTCCTTAACCACGGGGCTCTGAGTGGAGCTGTTGGCTGGGAGCTCCTGGAGGTCCGTAGGGCTCTCAGTACAGGTGGTTTCTCGTCGTGCCCCACCCAGTGTGTTACAGATGGTGGCCCCTGGGAATTGTCACTGAGGGGTAAGGAGAGTAGCCACAGAGGAGGGGTCGGGGTAGGCTCTCTGTGGGGCCTGGGCAGGTTGCTTCACGTCTGTGACATAGAGGGTCTTGGGGCAACAAGGGGACTGCTTGGCCCAGTGCCTTGCACAAAGTAGTTGGTATGCGAACACTTGCTGCCATTGTTGTTGTTTTTAGCTGAACTCTCTAAAAGTCCGAACCCAGGGCTACCGGTCTCCTTGTTCAATATGTGTGTCAGTCATAGACAGAAACCACACTAGTTATGTGAGCAGACGACTTTAAGAACAAGGGTTGTTAACTAGGAAGAAAGTTGATAACGAGGTATCAAAGGTAAGAAGAACTGGGAAATACCTAAGAGGCAGAATGCAGGGCCTGCCAAGGGCGGGCCCACAGTGTGGCGGGGGTGGGGTTTGAGGGAAGAGCACCCACAGGCCCGGGACACGCTCCCCTGGAGAAGGGGCTGCTGCCCAGCTGGGTCCTTGGGTCTGGGGGTTGGGGGGTCGGGTGGTGGAGCTGGCTCTGTGAGGGCAGGAACCCCTGCAAATAGGATTTGTGGCTGCAGGAAGAGGCAGGGGCTACCCACTCGCCCTCTGCCAAAGAGCAGGGTGGGGAAGGTGGGTCTGACGTCAAAGCCGCAGAAGCCTGGAGCTCAGAATCACACTCAGAATCGGGCCCGGCCCATCGTGCGCTGCTGGCGCCATGCCAGGGCACGCCATCCTCATCTCCTTTTGTCTGCAAGGCTCCTGTCAAGTTCTCCTCTCTGTGCCTCTGCTCAGTCCATTTGAGGGCTGGGGTCTTCTGGCAAGTTCTCAGGGTGTGAAGCTCGTGCTCCTACTTATCTGAAAGGACCAACAGATCGGCAGGAGAATATCTGGAAATTGTTCAAACCAGAATTCTTCAGACACTTTCCGCCAGTGGCGCGGGCAGTGAGGGGCCTAGGGGCCTGTTTTGACATCTGCGCCTTCAGGGGTGTATGTGTGGGCCTGGGCGGCGGCACTCCAGCACCAGTGGGGACGTGTGAGGCGTCCCCAAGTCCCGGCGGTACCATCAGGCCCTGGAGGGAGAGGCAGAACCTTCTCCTCTCCCTCTGTGGCCCCTGCTGGAGCTCCAGCCCCACCAGTGTCTCATCACTTTAGGTTGGAAACCTTGTGGTTTCGGGAACCCTCTCTCCACGTGCCAATGCCCGGGTGGCAGCTGACGCTCATTACCTGTCAGCGTTTGATGAGAACCAGGTGTGCTGTCCTCAGGCTGCTCTGGCCCAGTGTTTCTCAAAGCTGAACTCAGAGATCTCCGTGCCTAAGCCTTCCAGGAGCTTCCCCTCAACAAGAGCAATACCGTTTGCCTTACATGAAGGCCCTCAGCATAGCTGGCCTGTGGCGAGACGCCGCAGGTGCTCAGCAGACAGTCTGGGGACTGATGTGGATGGCCACAGCAAGCAGGCAGCAGGGAAGAGGTTGGAAAGACGTGGAGGGTCCTGGGCAGGGGGGCGCCGTCAAAGGGCCTGTGAGGGGCTCGGAGAAGCATAAACAGTGACATCAGCCTGGCCCTCAGCCCCGCCAGCCCACCACCCACGGAAGCGGCCTGGGACTGGCACCAAAGGACCTCCTCTCTCTCTTTCAGGAGTTTATCCGCGAGGGCTGCCTTCACAAGCTCACCAAGAAGGGCCTGCAGCAGAGGATGTTCTTTCTGGTAGGTGGGATGAGTGTGGTTCTGTTAGGGGAGCCAAGGCTGTGGTCCAGGCGAGCGGCCCCAAGTCAGCCAGCCAGGTGAGGACCGCAGAGAACACTGCCAGCGAGGTGCCATCCTCACTGGGTATTCTGGGCGCCTGTCTGCGGGACCCTCAGAAAGCCAGAAGATAGCAAATCCAAGTCCCTGTTGCCGCAGGAATGTTATGCTGAGCATTGGCTTTGCCATGGAGAGCCGAGGCCCTCCCAGCGGGGACCCTCGATCCCTTCCTTGTGCCAGTTAGTCGACTCAAGCCTGAGCCATCCTGGCTGAGGGGATGGACCAGCCAGAACTCCCCACTGCCTCTAGCTGGCGGGTGCTGGGCGCTGGCCCAAGAGACCTGCTGACTCACGGGGTTACTAGCTACCTCTTGTCAAAATAATTTAACTTTTTAAAAAATATTTATTGGAGCGAGAGAGAGAAAGCATGGAGGGGAAGGGCAGAGGGAGAGAGAAACTGAAGCAGACTCCAACCTGAGCACAGAAGCCGACGTGGGGCTCCATCTCACGACCCTGAGATCACGACCTGAGCTGAAACCAATGACTATTAGACATTGAAACTTGTCACTTAAAGCCTCCCGTCTCAGTTCTCAGACATGCTGCTGTACACAAGCAAAGGTGTGACGGGCACCAGCCACTTCCGGATCCGGGGCCTCCTTCCCCTCCGCGGCATGCTGGTGAGTGCTCGGGCGCCATGCTGGTTCTTCTCAGGCCGCCGTGGTTACTGTTCCTGGTGCTCCACGGGCCCTGCCTGCTGCCTCAGCCCCTGAGGACGAGGCCCCGGCTCACATGTCCACCTCCCCCGGGGAGCCTGGCCTTCAGGAGGAGGCGCAATGAAAGATCCCAGTTGGGCGCTTGGGAGGGTGGAGCTGACACAGCTTCTGAAAGAGAAACCTGAACCACTAATTCTAAAGACTATAGAGCCTTTCTCTGTTCTTGTGCTTCTATCTCTTCCTATAAGAGCAACTGTGTTCCCTTTCTGTCACCCTAACTAGTTGTCTCACACACATGCATGTGCACACGCACACCTTCAAAGTGGCAAGACAGCACCACGGACAAGTGAGGAAGGCTGCGGTTCGGGGCTGGGCTCGGGTCTCCCCTCCGCGTTGTGTGAGCTGCCGGGGGGACAGGTCCCATTCCACCCGTGCGCTGCCGTAGCAGGCCTGGGCCATCGACGACCCTGTTGCACAGCGAGCCCTCTGTCCATGCCACATACCTGTCACACGTCCATGTCACAGGTTCGACAGGACGCTTTGTGTCGTCTCTGACAAGCCCTTTGTTTTCACGTGACCCAGTTCCTCAGCCTTACCCTTTGTGCTCAGTGCTTTCCGTGGCCTGACAGAGACCCTGCTTGAAGGTCACAGAGAAACTCCTACACACACATTGACTCATTCTCCATTTGCCCTTGAGTGTAGACCTGCACTCAGCCTGGAACCCATCTTTGGGAACAGTAAAGAAAGGAGGCCAAGTTCAGGTTTTTGACAGGAAGCCCCCAGTCCAGGTGTCCACGGGTGGGGGGTCAGACCCCACTCTGTTCTGTTACACTTGGCCAGTCTGCCTCAATTTCTACCGCCTTCTTCAAGGGTACCTTCCGTGCTTAGCCCTCCATGGTCCTCGGCACTATCCCTCCTTCCACTGGGCACCCGAGCCTTCGGCAGGCGTAACATTTGGTTCAGCTTTTTTAACCCTCAGCAAAAAGGGGGCCTGTTTGAATGGCACGTCTGCCATCGCCAGAAGCACACCCCATCTGTTCTAAAGTATACTTTTTAAAAATGATACTTTCATCATAGAAAAAAACTGAAAATATAAAATAAAAATCACTCATGACTGGACCACCTAGTAATACACACTGTGGGCATTCTGCGACACGCCCTTCGGTCTTCGGAGGTAACGGATATTCTTGGCGGCCACGCAGTTCATTGCTAACGTCTCCTGTGCTTGTAACCCAGGAGCTCTGTGTTCATTTCGAGGAGATGAGCAGCAGGCTGGCAAGCCAGACTCCAGCTTTCCTATTTCCCTACACTGGACATTTTGGCTCCATTTAGTTTTTCAGAATTAGAAATGACACCATTGGATCTCTTTCGACACATCCTTACCTACGCCTAAAACATACTGTTTGAGCAGCGGATACACCGGCTTTTGAGTCTCTGAACAGGACCGTGAGTCACCGCTGCAGCACCTGCCCCAGCCGACCTTCCCACTCAGTGCGTCCGAACCTGTCTTCCCACAGCCTGGGGTGGGGGAGCACGGGGCGTTCACCCCTCACCCTCCGCCGTTTGGTGAGGGCACAGCCCTTGGCGGTCAGTGAGGCTGACGGAGTCCGTGTCTCCTGGAGTCTGGGGCCTCCCCCTGGGGTGGCGCCCAGGCATGTCTGTCACTCTAGTCTCTATTTATAGACACCAGCCTGCTCTCAGGGGTCCCAGATACTTTCTCCAGTTTGTAATTCTTTTTTATGTTTCCTACAGTTTGGTTTTATCTTGTAGAATTGAAACCCCCCTGGACAGACACTGTTGTCTTACTCCTGGGACAGCATCTGGCAGAGAGGGCCCCACAAATACCTGTTCAAGGAGGGAAATCAGACATCCCTGTAGTCCTCGTCCAGCTTTTGAGTGCAGACTCCAAAGTCCTTCCCCACACCAAGATCATATTGGCACCTTTTTCTTCTGACACATGTACAGTTTGATTTTTCTTACTGCATAAACTGTCTCCGCGTGTGTCCCTGGGTGGCTGGACTGGGCCGCACCACTTGCTTTCCCCCGTCCGTGCAGCTGCCCTCCTCATGGCAACAGTTCCCGCCTTCACGCTTGGGGTTCTTTCTGGGCCTTCTATTCCATCTCTGCGCCACCATCCGTCCACATTCTCCTGAGTCATGTGTTGTGTGGAAGAGTCGCTATGTGGGGGAATAAGCATGTCCCTTACTTGTCCTTTTTAAAAAGTGCTTTGTGCTCTCAAGTATTTAATTCTCAAGTATTTAATTCTAATAAATAAACTTAGGAATCATTTGGACAAATTCCTTCAAAAAACAGCACTCAGATTTCTATTGAAATCGCATTACATTTACATGCTAACTCAGGGTAAGGGAAGACAAACATCTTGACCTTTTCTTGCTGGCCACTGCTCCTGCTCATTTCGGATCGTGCGTGCCCCACGAGGCTCCATGGTTGGTGTCTCCTGGGCCCCGCGCAGGCCAACTGTCCATCCTGGGGCCGCCTGTAACTGGCTGGTCCCGGGGGACAGACAGCCGGCCCTCATCCTGAACACAGAGGGAAGGGCGACAGGTCTTGGCTTCAGAAAGAGGACCTCTTTCGTGTTTACATCTTCCTCGTGTTTCTATCTAAGAGATACTATCAGAAATCACACGTTGGATTTTAGCAAAGGTGTGTGCAGCATGTAGAGCTGTCCGCCCCTTCCCTGTGGACTCAAGGACAGGGTTGAAGCACCCTTGCATTCCTAGAACCTTACTTGGTCCTGGGACAATTTCCTGTCTGTGCTTTAGGCTGGGTTAGGTAGTATTTTATTTGGGAGTTATTTCAGTCACTTAACACTGAGAGCAGTCGTGTAGGTTTTTCTTTGAATCTAACTGTTAGGTTTTGGTACCAGGTTTATAAAGTGAATTGTCCAATTCCCTTTTTAATAATGGAAATGCTCAATATTTTTTCCTGTGCTTGACTTTCAGCTAATAGTGCTGGACCCACCGGTGAGTAGTTGGGTGCCCTGTGGCCCACAGCTCACCCAGCTGGGTGGCAGGTGCCATGGCGTGGGGATCCCCGTGCCTCCTGTAGCCCCTCGTAGTCAGCGTAGACTCGCACAGGGCTTCCACGGCGCCTGTGTCGTGCTGCAAGCACGGGTCCCGCCCGCCCTGCGCTAGCTCCGGACGTTTGCCTCTTCTCCCGCCGCAGGTTGAAGAAGGCGAGCCTGAATGCTCTGTTCCGCACTGTTTCACCATTTGTGCAGCACAGAAAACGGTCGTGGTGGCAGCCAGGTACGAGCTTTCCACGCCTGCCTCTGGTGGGCCCCGCTTCAGTTGTGTGACCAGGGGAGAGCAGCTTCTCCTTGGGTGGGAAGCTTGTGACCACTGAGAATGTCCGCACAGAGCGGCCCCCGAGCCTCAGTCCACGGCACTGGACCAGGGGCAGCCTGCGCGCACCAGCAGTCTCCCGGGCACGCGCACTGAGGCACCCTCAAGTCCGGGGGAGGGCCTGCAGGGCAGCCACACCAGGGCCGTCTCACCTGCATCCTGTCCCCACAGCAGGGCTGTAACTTGGTAGCAGCCACTTTTCCCAAATCACGTCGGCGGGGAGGAGGCCTGAGCCCAATGGTGAGCAGGCGGCTCAGCCTCTCCCCTATGGGAGCCGGGGGTCCCCAGCACCTTCCCGGGGGCAGAGGCTATCCTCCTCCTGGGTGGGCACCTGGCTCTCAGCTCCCACCCTGCCGTGTCCTGACTGACGTCCTGGCTGATGGCAGCGAGCACGGGACACGAGCGCCCCCCGCAGCCTGGGCACCTGGACAGGAACCAGCGACCAGCCCTGTACCTCGGCACCAGAGACTCCAAAGTCCTTGTTTCGGGAACCAACCCCCCTTACAGAAGCCCCCGTCCCAGCGCTGAGGGGCTGCCTTCCCTCCTCTGCCGCCCCCGACAGCTCCCTAGGGGATGCGGGCTGGGCCCCCAGCGGCATTCCCGACAGCCCCCGGGCCCACAGCGCAGGGCACTCCGACCGTCTGTCTTGCTCTGAGGAGCTGGCGGCCCTGCCGAGCCGGCTCTGAGCCTCGGCCCTCCCCCCAGCACTCGCCTGGAAAAGGAGAAGTGGCTGTGTGACCTGAACACCGCCATCGACGCGGCCAAGAGCGGGAGTGACCAATCCCTGGCGCTGCCGGGCGGCGTGGTGTGCGCTCCTCCCTACAGTGAGTTGCCCCTGTGGAACCCCCTGTGCACCTAAGCAAGCTTCTCCACAAAGCCCTTTTGTTTTGGAGAGCGTGAGCGGGGAGGAGGGAGGGGGCCGAGTGAGGAGCCGGGAGCCCAACGTGGGCCTCGACCTCACGACCCTGAGATCGTGACCTGAGCCGAAGAGTCGGGACGCTCCGACTGAGCCACCCAGGCGCCCCTACAAATCCATTTTCTTGGTCACAGGCCTCCTGCTAGAGCCCATGTGCTCTCCTTCCACAAGGAATGTTCTGGGCCCCCCTGGGGTGGGGAGGGACCAGGAGGGACAGCGAGCTCCTCTGGCAGAAGCACATGGTGTGGGCCCTGGGCCCTAGGGCTCCCTGGTTCCCCAGGCCCAGCCCCTCTGCTGAGCACCAGACCAAGGGCACCCCGGGCCCTACCCGCCCCCTGGGCTCCTCCCCCAGGATCCTCTGAGGAGGTCGCTCTGGAGCAGGAGTCCGAAGGGGCCCTGGAGGGGCAGGGCCAGCACCGGGCCAACACCACGGTGCACGTGTGCTGGTACCGCAACACCAGCGTCTCCAGAGCGGACCACAGCGCAGCTGTCGAGGTATGGCTGCCGCGGGCGCCCTCCGCTTGTGCGGGCTAACGGGCGGGGCGCGGGGGTCGCTCTCCTGCCCTGTCCCCGTGGGCAGGAAGCCAGGTAGGCAAGTCCCCTCTGGCAAAGCGGCCCAGGCGGCCACCAGGCTGCGGGCTGACCGTCCCCGCGAGCCCAGCTCTGAGCCGCGCGTGCGTGAGGATCCAGGGGGTAGGATCCCCAGGGTTCTCTGGAAAGGGCTCGTCTCACAGCGGCTGCTGCCTCCCCTCCAGCACCTGGAGTAGCCGCTTTGGACTCCAGCCCTTCAGCCCTCAGGCTGCCTCCCACTCTGGGGGGGGGGGGGGTCCGAGTTCCTGTCACACCCCGGGCGGCAGCAGCAGTGCCAGGTGAGGAAGCCTCCAGAGCCCTGGGCTCACGCCGCAGCTGGGGCCCGGCATGCACGCAGGCCCCACGAGCCTGGGGACGGGCACAGTGGCAGGGCGCCCGTGGGCACTAGCCCTGACACGGGGCCCATGTGCCTTGCCCCACAGGGAGGGTTAGGAGGAGACAGTAGGGTCACTGGGCCACAGGGTGGCCATCCCTGGGTCAGGACTCCAGCCTCCTCACAGCCCGGGGCAGAGGGCAGCTCACTCCTAATCCTGCTGGCGTGGACGCCACGCTCAGGGCCGGGAGCTGGGGCGTCTTGTCAGAACTGCGTTTACTTGGCTCCGTGTGGTCTGTGTTGGGTCACGGCTGGAATCACTAAATAGGGAAAAGAAACGTAGTGTTCTTCTACTTAGCGCCTGGGATTTCATTCTCCAGAGTTTTAAATCTCCTTCCGTTAGACAAACAGGCCGACAGGCCCAGAGCAGAGCAAGGCCGTAGGGGCCGACGTTGCATTCTGGGGGAGCAGGCGCTACTCTGCGTGGAGTCCTAGGACACGGACCGGGTCCGGTGGCTTTTTCTTTTCTTGCAGAATCAGCTTTCAGGGTATCTGCTGAGAAAATTCAAGAATAGTAACGGCTGGCAGAAGCTCTGGGTGGTCTTTACCAATTTCTGTTTGTTCTTCTACAAAACTCATCAGGTACAGGTGCTTGGGGGGGGAGGAGGGCCGGGGGGGGGGCAGAGGGGCGGGGGGGGGGGGGGCTGTGCCCCTGTCGCTGGCAGACGGCGGCCCCTGCTAGCCGCGACTCTTCCACTTCAGGGGAGGGTGGTCTTCCGGCTCCTTGACCGGCTCCCCCAGGGCTCCCCAGGCCCCAGCGTGGGGAGGGCGGGCCATCAGGACAGGGCCGGGTGGCGGGGACAGCACCTGCAGAGCTGCATGCCACCTCGCAGGACGACTACCCCCTGGCCAGCCTCCCGCTGCTGGGCTACAGCGTGAGTGTCCCCAAGGAGGCTGATGGCGTCCACAAGCAGCACGTCTTCAAGCTCCAGTTCAAATCCCACGTCTACTTCTTCCGAGCTGAGAGCAAGTACACGTTTGGGAGGTAATCCTGGGGTCTGCCGCCGTCCCCTGGGGTCCCCTGCTGCTGCTGAGCACGGCTTCCAGGGTTTTCGCCGGTCCTTGCTTTGTCCCATTCACTCCATGTCTGGGGTTGTCCTTGGGAAGAAACTTGAGCACAAGGCCACGGGTATGACGAGAGCATCCCTTGACTCCCAAGTGAACATCTTGGGAGCTTCTGATGGTCCCACCTCTGCTCTAGGTGGATGGAGGTGATTGAGAGAGCCGGCAGCTCACCTGGGAGGGCCAGGCGTCCCGAGGAAGAGGCATGAAGCCCATCCTGCCCGACGAGGACAGAGCCGAGGAAGCAGAGCTGGGTCAGCACTTCCCCCGCAACTGCATGTCCCAGCGTCCCCAGCATAGGATGGGGGGTGCGGTAGGATGGTGTGCGGGGGGGAAGCCTCGGTGACCTCTGGGAGGGGCAGCATCCCCTCAGCCCCGTGGGCACCAGGAGGATCCCACACGCACGTGAAACTGCAGGCCCAGCTCGGGGTGGAGCAAGCCCCGTGCTCATCCGCCCTCCCCTCTCCCCGAGCAGCGCCTGCTGAGGACTGCCCTAGAACAGGACCCCGCGACACGTGCTGCACACAGGCCCAGCAGAAGCCACTGTGGTGCCCGCCCCGCAGACCTCTGCAGAAGGGGAAACCAAAGTTCCCCCAAGGGCCTCTAATTTATTAGTTCCCAGTGTTTCCTAACAAACTGGAAGTGAACGGACACGAGCTCTGTTCGTTCGTGCTAACGTGCTTGCGGGTGCCAGATAAAGGGCTTCTCCCCGCACCCTGCGTGCCACCCTGCCCTCTGCCAGCGGCCCCGCGGTCCCCATGTGCCGGGACAAGGACTCAGAAGCCAGGAACCGGGCCCCACCCACCACCAGCATCTCTCCAATTCAGGTCTTTATTCAAAGTGGCAGGAGCCTCTCCATGTTCTATGAAAACTAACACCTTAACTTCAGAACATTTAGGGAAGCGAGGAAGTTCATTTTCTTTAAAAAAAAAAAACAAAACAAAACACAACCAGTTCTGGCTGACTCGAGTACTTTGGAGACGCGGTACCTGATCCGACACCAGCAGGCCAATCTACGACCCGCGTGGCCACCGCGGGCCCCCGGGCAGGGGAGGAGGCGGACGGGCCGACAGTCCCTGCTCCTCAGTCCAGGGCGCCACGGGGTTCGCCGCCCCGCTGCCGGGAGGGGGCGGAGGCTGTGACCGGGCAGCGAGGCCCACGTGGCCGCAGCAGCCCAGGGGTTCCCAGTCAGCCCCGGCCCGACGAGCTCCGCACAAAGACCCTTCTCCCCACGCTCCACGAGCAGCCGCGCCCTTCAGCGGGTTGACGTCAGGTGGTTTCTGCTGTGCGAAAACCTGCGGAGAAGAAGCCTGGCCTGGAGCGCAGACCGGGCAGGCCGCCGCCGGGGAGCGGGCAGTGGGCGGCCGCACAGGGCGGGCCGCAGGCTCGGGGCCCCGGGTGCCCGCCGAGCGGGCGGCCTGCTCTCTGAATCGAGCCCGTGGGCACAGCCGCTAAAGGCAAGCAGGCCGCAGGTACGACGGAGAGTGGGGAGATGCGCACAGCCTCATCTCCAGCGGGAGGGCCTCACCTCTGCACCCGCTCCACCAGGTGAGCCATCAGCTTGTCCGAGATGCCAGGACAGGACTCCTCAGCCAGGCTGAAGGCGTTCTCCAGCTCCTCCAGCGCCCCCACGCCCCCGCCGCTCTGCTTGTGCTTCTCCTTGAGCTGCAGAGAGACCCCCGTGCGCCTCAGCCGTGAGCTCCCGCCCGTCCCCGGGGCCTGCATCTGCGGGACCCAGCGCACCGCGCCTCCTCCTGCACCAGAGACCTGGCGGTCCTTCCACCACAGGCCGGCTGGGCTGGGTCCCACCAAGTCCCGAGGCTCTGGTGAGGGACGGAGCCAGAGCCCAGGGCGCCGGGGAAGGCCGGTGCTGCCCCGCCCCCGCGCCCCAGGCAATCTCAGGTCGTGGTTCCCCGTGGTTCTCAAGAGGGGTCGCTACCGGCCACGGCCACTCACGCTGGGGCGGGCCAGGCTAACCACGTGGCTTCCTCCCAACTGAGGGTCACAGAAGCTCAAAACCCCAAGTGCCCCGCACGGCCAGATCCAGACAACCTGACCCCTGGCCTCCCGACCACCCACGCGGTGGGAACCGGATGGAGGATCCCCGCCCTCCAGCCGACCTGGCAGGCAGCAGTTAGAGACCGGTCAGCCCCGTGCTCCTGCCGCACGCCTCACAGAAACAAAAAGGGAAAGAGCCTGTGTGCCTCCCAGGGCACCCTGTCCAGCAGCCTCGACCTCAGGCCCAGCCCACAGAATCAGGAGCCTCGGGGTGCACCTGACCAGCTGGATGAAGCCATGCTCGCCGCCCCCCTCCTCCCCACGCACGTGCAGGGGCTCCAGCGGCCCACGGCCCCACCCCCACACGTCCCTCAAAGCCCACGCCACCCGCTCAGCGGCCCAGGGCGCTAGCGGCCCTGGCCCGCCCCTCTGACACTCTGCCACCTCCCTCCTGGCCCTGCCTCGCTGCCAGCGTGGGCACATGTCCCAGCTGAGCCCCACAAGCTCCGGGCGCCTAGCCTGTGACGGTCCCTCTCTTGCCACCTCCCCTCTCTAAGCTCCCCCCTTGCATTCCAGGCCCCTCTGGGTACCCAGATGCCCCTCCACCCCACCACTTCCCTCGGACAGGCTCTCAGCATCCCGTGCTCGCTCCCTGGGCTCCGGGTGCTGCTGTCACCTGGGTGGGAACCAGGCCTATGACCGGGGCGTGGGGTACCTGGCTGCATCGTATTCCTGGGGTGTTACCAATCACCCATCAGCAGGTGACACGAAGGGGGACAGGACCACTGGGGAGTCACCCTTGAGGCCTCCCTGCCCTGGGCCGGACATCCAACACCGAGAACTGAGCCTCCCAGGCTCTCTAAACAGGTGATCGTCCCGTGTTTATAATTCAAAATAAAAGGTCACAGAACACTAGTTTTGTTCAAGGACCCCAACAGGCTGAGAACTCGGGAAGGTCACATGAAGGTACTTTGTCCCAACCACTTCTCCTTTGCTCAGAAAGCCTGGCCCCCAGATCCGGGCCCAACCACAGTGGGTTCCGAGGGGCCCGGAAACCCCACACACAGGGTGGGCTGGTGGCACCCCTCACTGTAAACCTTGTGTAACACTGCGTGGGAAGTGTCCGCAGGGCAGCACCACGGCCCTCGGCCCCAGGGACCTCCCTGGCCCGGCCCTCACCTCTCCAAAGACAGGCCGGACCAGCGTGGACAGGCACTGGGACCTCGGCTGCCTCTTGATGGGCTCCGCAGACTGCAAGGTCAAAGCGAGAGCAGGGTGAGCAGGGCAGAGGAAAGAGTGCGCACCCAGGGGGCAGGCGTGCTCCCTCCCCGTTTCCGTGAAAGCACCCACGCCAGGGTAACCACCACCCCCAGAAGCAACCCCCCACCCTCCTGCCCAGGTCAGACCTTCTGGGGACCGTGCAGGGCTGTCCCCTTGTGCAGCTTGCTGTGCGGGCTTGGCCGGATGGTGGGGGGGAACGTCCAGATGGGACCCTGCTCTCCGTCCTCAGCATCTGCATCACTGGGGAGGAAGGCGAAGGGTTGTGAGGGCCCTGGGGGCTGGGATTTGGGAGTCCCAAGGCCCACACCTTGTCTAGCCTCCCATTTATTTTAGAGGCCACCTCATAGCCCTAAAGGCTAAGTAGGCCCGCCTGCGCTTCAGGGGCCCGTGGCCCCAGGCCGTGAGGGTGTGCGCCGTCCCGAAGGGCCCCTACATGTCCGAGTCCTCGGAGCTGGACTCCTCGCCGTGCCCTTCCGACTTCCAGCGCTTGTAGCGGTCGATGAGCTCGGTGAGGAAGGAGGTCTTCTTGGTGTAGCGTGTGATGAATTTGTGCTTCAGGAGCTCCTTGGCAGTGGGCCGCTGCCGGGGAAAAGGACGCAGGTCACCCGGCACCAGGGACAGCTGAGCTCTGCCTTCAGGCCCTGGAGATCAGTGCTCCCCAGGGAACCCAGTGGGAGGAGGCAACCAGGAGGCTGGGGGGAGAAGCCCCCCTAGAGCTAAGCCGCTGGTGGGTCCCACCCTAGGATCAGGAGGGGCTTGGAGCAGGGGGACACCTGGCACAGGGAAGGGGCCTCAGGCCCACTCACCTCCCACGGGGCCTGGTTCCCAAGCAGCCCCACCCAGCCCGCCCCATGGAGCCAGGGCCCCAGGAGCCAGCGCCACCACGGGACAGGGCTTACGAATCGGGGGTCTTTGTTGAGGCAGGCCTCCACAAACTCCTTGAAGGGCTTGCTATGGTGGCCCTCCAGGGTGGGCGGGCTGTTCTTGGGGATCAGGAACAGGACACGCATGGGGTGGAGGTCTGAGTTCGGAGGCTCGCCCTTGGCCAGCTCGATGGCTGTGATCCCCAACGACCAGATGTCGGCCTGGACAGAGACCCGCACAGGACCGTGGCTGCCGGGGGCTCCCGCTGTGCTGCAGCCACCCTCCTACCCACCTGCGTGCCCACCTTAAAGTCATAGGCCGACTGCTTGATGACCTCCGGTGCCATCCAGAAGGGGGTGCCCACAAACGTGTTCCTCTTGATCTGCGTGTCTGTGAGCTGCCCCGCCACCCCGAAGTCTGCCAGCTTCACGTCCCCCTGCTCCGAGAGCAGCACGTTGGCGGCTGCTCGACAAAGGACAGCAGGTGTCACCCTCAGCACCAGGCAGGGCCCCAGCCTGCACGCAGCTGCCCGAGGAAGCACAAGGCCACCTGGGGACACAAGCGCATCTGATTCAGGGACCTTAGCTTTCCTCTCCAGCCAGTGGGCCGGACACCCAGGACCAGAGGCACTGCGGGGGGGGGGGGGGGAGCTGCAAGCACGGGGGGCCCACCTGGGCGCCCCCCAGCACGAGCTCCGGGGCCCCCCCAGGGTTTGCCTCTCATAACAGAGCCCAAGAGCAGAGCCACGGCGCGGCAGGCAGAGGGGACTCTGACCCTTGGCCTCACGCTCCCACAGGGTGGGGTGGCTCAGACCCACAGCTGATGCTCGGATGGGGGACCACGAGCAAGGATCGTCCCTTCTCACACGAGGTACAGAGCTAGCGTCTGCACCATACAGGGACAGGCGACTACCTTCTATCCGGCAGAACTGCTCGGTTTCCGGCAGCAGCAGAGAGCACAGGCCAGAAGCGCTGAGCTACAGGGTCCCGGGCAAGCAGCACCCCCAGCCGCACACCCCGCCCAGCGACCTGCCACCTCCCACCGCGGCGCTACCAGGGTCGGGGGGCACAGGGACCTTTGATGTCTCGGTGGATCTTGCGCTCCGAGTGCAAGTAGTCCAGGCCCTTCAGGATCTCCCGCAGGATGGTGGCGATGTAGGTCTCCTCCAGCGGCCCGGGTTTAAGCTGCAGGCAGAGGAGGGCCTCAGGCACCCCCAAACACAGACCAGCCCTTCCTTCCACGCCACTCCAGACCCACCGCCAGGGCCCTAACTCGACCACCTCTCTACCAGGGGAGGGGCCCTGCGGACAGCGGGGACCTCTTGTTCCCTTAACAGCTCCTGATTAAACAAAGCTCCGTGTGCTGAGTCAGGTGGGAGTGGGGGAGGTTCTCGAGAGCGCGGACACTGCTCTCTTCTTTGTTGCAAAGGGGGTCCCAGCCACACTGCCGAGCCTGTCTGCCTGGGGGCCCCCACCTCACCTGCACCCTACAGGCCCCGGACCCCTCAGCACAAGCAGTGGAAGGGGACTGCAAACAGCAGTTCGTTTTTTGGCTTAGATGGCTCCTAAATAATACATAATACACCAGAACGGCGAAGGAGAGGCCACGGGGCCTCAGACAGTGGGTCCAGGGGTGCTGGCGGCACAGCCCCCACAGCAACCCCCTCCTGTCTGCTCCTGCCCACGGCAAGCTGCCCGCTGCTGCGGCCTACACCTCACCAGGTCCAGCGCAGAACCGCCGCCCAGATACTCCATGATGATCCACAGCTTCGTGCTCTGGGACCAGAGGAACACCTGTCAGCACGGGGCAGAGAGCAAAGGGGCACAGCCGGGCCAAGGCCCCAGGACACACCCTCCCCAGCAGGGGTCCCTGAATCAGACGCGCTTGTGTACGAGCAGGTACAGGGACTTCCAGGGTCCCGCAGCTCCAACCGCATGAACACCGGGCATTATCACCCTCCACAAAGGGGCCCCAGCAGCCCTGTCCAGCTCCCCTCCTATCAGACCCCCAATGCAACCACTTTGCAGACAGACCAGTGGCCGAGTCCCCTACGCCCACACCCCATCAAAAACCAGGCCGGGAAGACGGCAAGCCCAGCCAGCACTCGGGCTCCCTGCACCTGCACCCCAAGCATCCCCCTCCCCCCGGGCAGGCCCCCCAGGAGCTGACACTGGGCTCCGGCTGCAGGGGCTGCAGAGTGCCCCCGGCAGGGCCCAGACACTGTCCCACAGGGGCTGCCCCAGCCCTGGGAGACGCCCACAGCCAGGCGAGGGGTCACCACGACCCTTCAGAGCTAACTAGACCCCACTCACATCCTACACGCCCACCTGGCCCTTGGGACGGCTGTTTCTGGGGGACCCACTCCACCGTGAAGATGGGTCTGTGTTCAACTACTGGGGTCCCTCACCCTTCAGACCAGGCCTCTCTGCCCCACTGTCCCCCCGGGGGGCAGACCCAGCCCAGGCCTTCTGAGCAGGTACAGGGACTTCCAGGGTCCCGCAGCTCCAACCGCATGAACACCGGGCATTATCACCCCACCTCTCCGGACGCAGGCCGGGCTGGGGGCGGCTGCCGCCGGCATCTACCGACGCAGGCCCAGCACAGAGCAAGCCCTGCCCACCCCCAGGCACCTTCAGGTAGGAGCCGAAGTAGCGGGTGATATACGGGCTGTCGCACTGGCTAAGCACAGTGATTTCCTGCTGAATGTCCTCGATCTCATCCTCGGCCTCCTCCAGGTCGATGATCTTGATGGCCACCACCTCCTTGGTGCGGTGGTCAATCCCCTTGTACACCTCCCCGAAAGAGCCCTTGCCGATACGGTCCAGCTTGGTGAAGAGCTCCTCGGGGTCCACGCGTGAGTGCTGCAGGGACACGGGGCGGGCAGCCCGTCAGGGGAGTGGGACGGGCCAAGGTGACCATCCCCAAAACGAGGAGCCAGGGAGCTCACCCGCATTCTCTTCTCCTTTCTTCTTTTATCCCTTTTTGTTCAGGAAAACTAAATGTACCCTCCACACAGAGGAAAAGATCCTCCGAGAGCAGAAAGGCCCGGGCACTAGGCAAGGGATAGGTCATGGAGCAGGTGGAAGGACGTTGGGGACAGCGAGGCTATCCCGTACGGCCGTGGGAACGGTGGGGACGGCGAGGCTATCCCGTACAACTGTGGGGACGGCGAGGCTATCCCGTACGACCGTGGGGAC
>NW_022589704.1:759290-766949 GCF_004348235.1 Phoca vitulina | reverse complement strand
GGGGACGGCGAGGCTATCCCGTACGACCGTGGGGACGGTGGGGACGGTGGGGACGGCGAGGCTATCCCGTACGACGTGGGGACGGTGGGGATGGCGAGGCTATCCCGTATGACCGTGGGGACGGTGGGGACGGCGAGGCTATCCCGTACGACCGTGGGGACAGTGGGGACAGTGGGGGCAGCAGCCAGAGTCTCTCACAGACCGCGGGCCTAGTTAGTAAGAACAGACCCAGCTACCTCTGCACTCGTAACAAACAGGCTACACTAAAGCAAGCGTAGAGATGTGAGCAGCAGGCGGAGACCCTCCAGGGAGGGATGAGGAACGGACCGGCACTCACTCGTTCTCCTGTAGGCCTGGGAGACTCTTAAACAACAGAGTCTATGAATTAGAACAGAAAACAACCCCAGTACGCATTATCCGAGTTCTCCCTGCTCACCTGCAAGCCATGCCCCTTGGGAAGGGCTCCCTTTCTCGCCCCACATCGGTCTTCAGGGCAGCTACACCCTCACACCAGCACAGACTTGAGAACTGATGCTCAATCCTGGACATGCAAGTATCCCAGAAAACCACTGCACGCAGTCCTCGGACCGAAATCTGAACCAGGCCTGAGGGGTGCGGAGTGGCTGGGACAGACAGCGCCCAGGAGCCTGAGCCCCAGGACACGGCGCAGAGAGGCGTCCATCCAGGGCTGAGGACCACACTCTCGATGCTGACCCTCCGAGTCAGGGGCTGAGATGGTCAGCGTGGGGGCTCCGTGAAGGATGGCAACACCCCGGGGGTCCCCTAGCCCCCGCCCACATGGCTCCCTAGGCTCCTGAGAACACCAAGCCGCTAACCGTGTTCTCGGAGGCTGTGCGCACAGTTCCAGAGCAACGAGGAGGGGCGGGGTGCCCCAGGACCCACGCAGGGGTTTGAGGCCCTGGGCAGAGGCGAGGGGGGGGGCCTAGCGTCTTGTCCAAACAGAGGCAGAAAGGGCTTTCTCGGGCCCGGGGACTCAGACCCACCAGGAGGTGCCTCCCTCCAGAGGCTGCTCCCACACCCCAAGCACCTATCAACAAGGGGGCGTCTTGGCGCAAATCTAACGGGGCCAGGCATAAAAAGGAAAAAAGTCCCAGCTCACCATGCACCATACAGCACACACTGACTGCTGTGTGCACCAGTGCTGAGGGAAGGCCCATCCTGGGGACAGTGGGTGCCCCACGGTGCCAAGGAGAGTCCTCCAAGCACGGACTCCGCACACACCTGGGAGCCCACCTCAGGCTCCCCCCCAGGCTGGGCCCGCAGTGAGACCACACGTCAGCAGAAACTGCCAGTCAGCTGCCTTTCCCAAGGTGTGTAACTGGGAGGGATGATCACCCAGCACACGCAGGCCACACCCGAACACACCACAGCACCTTCCCCGGCCCCGAATCTGAGCACCAGGCAAGCCAGAAGACCGAGGGCCCCCGGTGCTGGGAACTTGGCAGGAGAGTTGAGTGGAGCGGGTCCTGGCAGGGGTCAGGGGCCAAGAGCAGCATCGCAGAGTCCCCTGCACAAGGCAGGCTGGGCAAGGGGCCAGAGGCAGGCCCCTCCGGCAGCCCAGTGAGGCGTCCACGCTCAGCCTGGCCCAGCCAGTTCAGGAACGTGGCCCTCCTCACCTCCTCCCCGGGGCCGGCGGCCCGGTCCCAGGCCAGCGCATGCAGAGGACAAGATGCATGTGGCCAAGCTACTGCCAAGTCCCCAGAGCCAAGGCTGAAGGCTTCAGCAGGACACAGAGAGCTGAGCGCCACTCAGGTCTCTCGGGCCCAACTGCCGGGCAGCTCCGTGCCTGCTGCGCACGCTCTGAAGAAAACCAGGACAAGTGAGGCATGGGGCTGCGAGTCACAGCTGCTCAGCTGTCTTCGGAGTGTGGACGGGGGCGTGGATCACAGGATTAGAACCCACCCGGACCTGAGAGGAAGGCCTGGCAGGGGCGCGCCATCAACTCCCAGCCCACAGTCAGCACGAAAACGCCTTCCTGCCAGAGAGAGAGCCTTCTCCACCTCTGCGGGGGGAACCCCACCATTCCCTGCTCAGTCCCGGGCTTCTCAGGGGAATGTGGTCGGGGAGACGGCCCCTCGGGCCCACACAGCACCTCCCCACCTTCCCGAATGCTGCTTCCGTTCACTCAGCCAGCAGTGCCCCTGGCGTGCGGGCCGGCACGCCGCTAGCCTACAGCCCTGCCCCTGCCCCTGCCCCACACATGCTGCCACAGCCCCGCGGGGCACCCCAAGAGCGCCGCCCCGGAACTCCAGTCCATCTGGGGCCGTGCCATCGTGTCCTCTGTCACTGGAGAGAAAGTCCCTCTGCTGAGGTGGCCTACGAGAGAGCCGGGGCAGGCAGGGCTGACACCCGGCAGCACCAACGAGCACCAGTGCACCTCCAGCTCTCAGGGGTCCCCTGCCCACCCTCAGCCCTGCGGAGTGCACCGTGTCAGTCCCCACACAGGCCCAAAGGTGTGTCTGTCTGCTCCGCCACAGCAGCCCCACCAGGGAAGCCCCCAGACAGGGTGCTGAGACCGCCACCTGCCTGGGAGCAGAACCCGGTGGCCCCCGCAGCCAGAGTTCCAGGCCCCGACCCCCAACTCTCACCCTCCTGGAGTCTCCACCCCTGCAGGCCAGTCAAGTCAGCAGACAGCGTGACAGGAACGCCCCTGCCTGGGACCCTCACACGACAAGCGACAAGCGTTATCACAGGGACCCCGTGTTCCCAGCTCCACCAGGAAGGAAAGGCAAGCAGCTCCCAGGTCTGGGCTGCTTTTCTAGGCAATGCGCAGTCTGGGAAACCACTCAAGGCTCGAGTGGCTCTGCTGGTTGAGACCCTTGCTCTCCAGCCCTAAAGCTGCCAGGTCTGGGGCCACCGTTCATGTCACCCCACAAAACGAAGGGAGCGAAGCCATTCCCACCCAGCACACGACAGGCGGGGCAGCCAGCGCCAGGGCACCTGCAGCCGTGCCGCGGGCAGGGCAGGAACCACCGAGGCGGAGGGGAGCCGGCCACCGCACGAGCACAGGCTGTGGGGGAGCACGCCCCACGCAGCCACAGTGACCACGGTCTCAAGAGAAACCCAGGCTTCCTGCCACTGACAAAGGCCGAGTCTACTGGCCTCTGAAAGGACAGAAGGCTTCCTTCCTTTGGGGCCCCGTCCCCAGCTCCTCCACGCCTGCACCCCCGCAGCAGGTGTGACCTGGCCGCCCGGGGCCGACACCGAGCACCATCGGTCCACAGGGACAGGCGCAGCTCACGGCTCCAATTTCTCATTCCGGGACCCATGGGAACTACTCCCACAGCTTTTTTTTTTTTTTTCTTCCTGTATTTCAAGGAGGAAAAGAAGAACAGCAAAGAATATTTCTATTCTGAGAAAAACGAAACCTTGAAGTAAGACACGTCCTGCCATTTGATTACGGGACAGTTGAGAGCTTCGGCCCCACGTAGACTTGGATTTGAAACCTCAATCTGTCACTTTCTAGCCAACTAACATTTCTAAGTATCCAGTTTTTAAATCTGGGGGCAAGAGCACCTGTGGGATGACAGGGAGCACCTGTCGCTAGAGGACCTACAGAAGACAAACACGTGACAGCTGAGCGCAAGGCCTGCCTGGTTTTAGTGCCCTGTTAACGTGTCCCGAATAACCGTCACGTAGGTAAGATGTTTTTTTCAACTCAATTCTTTTTTCTAGTCAGCACCTTTGCATCTGAAGTATGGAAATAAACCCCGAAGCCCATGACACGTGGTCGTGTGGCATTCTGTGGAGGCGGGAACAGCAGTCGTGGGATTTACAAGGTGGGGTTTGACAGTCACTCAGCGCGCGCCCCGCTCCCTTCTCAGGTGCGCCTTCTTGCAGCTTCTGTCACTCACCAGAACCAGGACGGGGCTGAGGCAAGTGAGGCTCTCTTCCCGGTGCAAAATCTGCCCTACAGCTCTTAAAAACAAGCTGGAGGCCAGCTTCTCCCCCAGCGTCACAGGCATGCAGTTACCAGACACCAATGTCTGCTGGCTTCGCTGAGCATCGGTCAGCAAGGCCCGGTCCCCGTCTGCGGCCACAGCTGGTCCAGGATGCCCTGCTCAACAGGAGCCCCCTGGGGCTGCAGCTGAGCCCTTCTCCTGCTCCTCCTGCCCCAAGTCGGGCCCACAGGCCCCCTGCTCCTCCCTCGTCCCAGTCCCCCCCAGCCCCCCGATTCAGCACGCAGGGGCCAGCGGAGGGTGCTAACAGACAATCCCAAAGCCCAGCAGTCCGCCTAAACCTTGCCCAAGCCAACCCTTCCAGGAGAACAGAACCAAACGGAAGAAAACCTGGCAGTCAGAGTAGTTTCCTCGACTTCACGTCAGCCTCAGCTCACACTGTTCTCAAGTAACAAGGGAGGGGGGCACAGAGGACCAGCCCCCGTGCTGGCTGCCCTGACCCTGCCCTCCCAGGGCCAGCAGCAGGTGCTCGCTCCAGGCACCCTCAGGGCACACCGTGGAAGGCCCCCCGGAGTCCGCGAGTTCCCCTCGGGGCGGCTCGGGGCTGGGAACGACAAGAACTCATCCAAGAACTCATCCGTCAGAGAAGACCCACAGCAGGCACCTTCCCGGTAAGACTTCCAGCCCAGGTCGCACAGGTTCTTCCAGCAGCCTTCTCCACCTCCCCCCAGGGGCAGCACGCTCCTGGCCTCCGCTCTCCCACACGCCAGCCTCCGCCGCTGCATCACGTTCCCAGCCCCTCCTGCCTGCCTGTCCGCAGACGAGTCCCCACAGCCTGTGCCCCAGCCCAACACGGCCAGATGACCCTGGCCCGATCCGACGCTCAGGTGCGACTCTGACCTTCAAAGACCCTCCCGGTGGGAAGACCAGGTTCCCAGAGTCCCCCCGGGCCGCCCAGCCCGCTCTGCCCCAGGCGTAAGGCCCTGCACGCTCCCCACGGTCCTCGCAGGGTAGCTCTGTTTTGACGAGTCTTGTGGGCTTCTGCCCCAGGACACTTCACACCAGCCAACCTGAGCCAGCCCCCGCCCCGCCAGCCTGCGCCCCTCTGGACTGCTCCCTGTCTGGCCCGGGGATGCACCTCACCGGGGTCACCGACGAACACCTTCCCTTCAGCCCACCCTCCTTCGCGGGCTCCGTGCTTCTGCAACCCCAGGATGTTTTGGGAGAGACACCCCTTGGCGACACAAATGTCCCTTCGTGACCCCGCGCTCCGTCCTGGTCAGTGCTCAGGTCTCTAGGAGTTCGGGCAGGCCACTCACAACCCAGACACCAACTCTTACCTGGTTGGCAAATCCCCTGAGGTGAGCCATGTCTGCGATGCCCTCAGACCATCCGTGGCAACCCCAGGACGCCCCTAGATCCCGCCTTGAGGCTCTGGAACCCGGCTCCCTCGCTTCAGTCAACTGGAAGGAGAGCAGGCCCGCTCCACGCTCCACTGGGGCGCACGGGGCTCCCCCGGGCCAGGCGCCCCCACCCATGTCGTTCCTTGACGGCCCCTCCCACCTCCCCCGGCCTCCGCCCTTCCACCAGGCCCGCTGACCCCCACCCAGGGCCGGGTCCCCTACGGCTGAGCCCCGCCCCCAGCGCCCTGCCCCACCCGAACCCCGCCCCGCCCTGCGCCCTGCCCCCACCGCAAGCCCCGCCCCCAGTTCCCTCAGCGCCCTCCACCCGCCCACTGTTCCCACTGCCCGACCCCCCACCACCGCCCGGCCCCCTCCTCAACCGCCCCAGGCGCGGGCCCACCCCGCAGCGCGCCCACCTCCGGGGGGCTCCATCCCGGCCTCCCCCGGCCCGCTCCTCAGTGCCCACGAAGGCTCCCACCCGCAGCCTCCCCTCGCCCGGGGACGCCCGGGCCCTCCAGCCCGCGAAGCAGCGGCAGCGGCGGCGGCAGCCGGAGAAAGCCCAGCAGCTGCGACGGCGAGAGCGGTGCGCGATGTCGTGGCCTAGCGCGGGGTTCTCTGGGACACCGAGTTCCACACTCGCTCCGCTTTCGGGTGCCCGCCGACGCTGGACTACAAGTCCCGGCAAGCCACGGGGCAGAGCTGTGTCGCGGGGCTCGCTGGGACTCGGAGTCGGGCTTCCTGAGCGGCTCTAGACCACGTCTCCCAGCAGGCTCCGGGGAGGGGCGGGGCCGGAGGCGGGGCCAGGTGGGGCGTAGCTGCCTGGGGTTGGGGCAGCTCTTCGCTGTGTGTCCTCCCACTCCTCTCCTCCCTCCCCTTCCCGCCCTCCTCCTCCCGCTCCCCTCTCGCCCTCCCCTTCCCCATCTGCCTCCATCCCCCTCCCACTCCCTCTGCGTCCTCCCTCCCAGTCCCCTCCATCCCCATCCAGCCTTCCCTTCCCCTTCTCTCCACACCCTTTCTGTCCTCCGTCCTGGTCCCTTCCATCCACCTCCCCTCCCTCTACTCTGCATCCTCTCCTCACTCCCCTCGCTCTCCCTCCTCCCCTACCACCATAGAGGGCATTTGGTGATGCCCTATTTTGTAGGCCCTGCCCAGTTGGCCAACCAACCCAAGTATCTCTGGAGAGACTGATGGAGAAACAAAATGTGGAGTATACAAGCCATGGAATATTATTCAGCCTGAAAAAGGAAGGACATTCTGACACCTGCTACAACTCGATGAACCTGGAGGACATTATGCTAAGTGAAACAAGCCAGATACAGAAGGGCAAATATTGTGTGGTTGTACATATACGGAGTCCCAAAAGGAGCCAAATTTATAGAGATAGAGAGTATTTGGTGGGCACCAGGGTCTGGAGTAGGGGAAATGGGGAGTTAATGTTTAATGGCCACAGTTTCTGTTTTGCAAGATAAAAAGAGTTCTGGAGACTGGTTGCACAACAATACAAATGTACTTAGAACTGTTAAGATGAGGGATGCCTGGGTGGCTCAGTCGGTTAAGTGTCTGTCTTCTGCTCCAGTCATGATCCCAGGGTCCTTACTCATCAGGGAGCCTGCTTCCCCCTCTGCCTGCTCTGCCTGTGCTCTCTCTCTCTCTGCAAATAAATAAAATCTTAAAAAATTAAAAAAAAAACTGTTAAGATGGTAAATTTTCTGTTATGTGTATTATATCACTTTTTTTTGTTTTTTTTTTAAAGATTTTATTTATATATCTGAGAGAGAGAGATCACGAGCAGGGGGGAGGGGTAGAGGGAGAAGCAGACTCCCCGCTGAGCAGGGAGCCCGATGTGGGACTCAATCCCAGGACCCTGGGATCATGACCCGAGCCGAAAGCAGATGCTTTAAGAACTAAGCCACCGAGGCGCCCTACTATATCACAATTTAAAGTAAACAAAACACAATGAAATAGAAAAGGAATTAAGTTCTGACACATGTTACAACATGAGCCTTAAAAACATTATGCCAGGGGTGCCTGGGTGGCTCAGTCAGTTAAGCGGTTAAGCATTAGACTTGGTTTCAGCTCAGGTCATGATCTCATGGGTCATGGGATAGAGCCTTGCTGAGCAGGGAGTCTGCTTGAGATTCTCACCCTCTGCCCCCCTCCCCCCGCTCATGCTTGCTCTCTCTCTCAAATAAATAAATCTTAAAAAAAAAAAAGTTTAGGGGTGTCTGGGTGGCTCAGTCAGTGAAGCATCTGCCTTGGGCTCAGGTCATGATCCTGGGGTCCTGGGATTGAGCCTCCCTATGCCATTCCCCTCTCCCCTTCCCTTCTCACCCCCC
>NW_022589704.1:733474-759190 GCF_004348235.1 Phoca vitulina | reverse complement strand
TGTGCTCTCTGGCTCTATCTCTCTGTCAAATAAATAATTAATAAAATCTTTTTTAAAAGTTTAAAAAAAGGGGTGCCTGGGTGGCTCAGCCAGTTGGGCGTCTGCCTTCTGCTCGGGTCGTGATCTCAGGATCCTGGGATTGAGGCCCAGGTCGGGCTTCCTGCTCCGCGGGGAGCCTGCTTCTCCCTCTCCCACTCCCCCTGCTTGTGTTCCCTCTCTCGCTGTGTCTCTCTCTGTCAAATAAATAAATAAAATCTTAAAAAAAAAAAAAGTTTAAAAAAAAACCACATTATTCCAGGGGCTCTGGGACGCTCAGTTGGTTAAGCATCTGACTCTTGGTTTCAGCTCAGGTCATGATCTCATGGGTCATGGATTCTCTCCTTCTGCCCCTCCCCCCACTCATGCTTGCACACACACGTTCTCTCTCTCTCTCTCTCTCTCTCAAGAGAATAAATCTTTTTAAAAAATTATGCCAGGGGCCATAAGCCATTCACAAAGAGGCAAATACTATATGATTGCACACATATGAGGCATCAAGAATAGGCCAATTCAAAACACAGAAAGAAGAGAGGTTTCCGGGGGCTGGGGAGGGGGATGTATTACTTAATAGGGACAGAGTTTCTGTTTGGGGTGATAAAAAAAAAAAAATCCTAGAAATAGATAATAGTGATGGTCACACAACATCGTGAATTTACCTAATGTCACTGAACTGTATATTGCATATTTTATGTTATGTGTATTTTTTTAAGATTTTATTTATTTACTTGAGAGAGAGCACAAGCAGGGGAGGGGAAGAGGGAGAGAGAGAAGGATCATGACCTGAGCCAAAGGCATATGCTTACCTGGCTGAGCCACCCAGGCGTCCCTGTAATGTGTATTTTACCACAAATAAAGAAAAGCAGTGATAAAGTGGACCTCAACAAGTTTCTAAATTTTGCTTTCACAAAGACATTGCTAAGACAATGAAAAGACATGCTACAAGACTGGGAGAAAAAAACTGCAAATCACACTTCCAACTATATTTATATACATATAGTGAATATATAAAGAGCTTTCCAAACTCAACAGTTAGAAAACAACCCAATTAAAAAAAAGAAAAAATGAGGCCAGACTTGAATAGCCACTTCGCTGAAGAGGATATATGAATGCAAATAGCACATGAACAGGTACTTAACCATCATTAACTATCAGGGAAATGCAAATTAAAACCATAGTGAGGTACTATCTACAGGCATATTAGAATGGCTAAAATAAAAATAAATTAAAATTTAAAAAATTGGGGGGGCACCTGGTTGGCTCAGTTGGTTTAGCGTCTGACTCTTGATCTCATCTCAGGTCTTGATCTCAGGGTCATGAGTTCAAGCCCCACATTGGGCTCCATGCGTTGAACCGACTTTAAAAAAAATTTTTTTAAACAAAAAAGACAAAAATAAATAAAGGGGCACCTGGGTGGCTGCTCAGTCGATTGAGCATCCGACTCTTGGTTTCGGCTCAGGTCGTAATCTGGGGGATGGTGAGATGGAGCCCCCCTTGCGTTCCACACTCAGCACAGAGTTGGCTTAAGATTCTTTCCCCCTTCCTCTTCCCTCTGCTGCTCCCCCCCACCACGCACACTTGAGTACTCTCTCTCTTAAATACATACATACATACATATATAAATAAAATCTTTAAATAAAAATAAAGTAAAAGAGAATGGCTAAAATGAAAAGTACTGACAATAGCAAGTGCCCTAATTTTCCCAGTTTTCCAGTTTAGCACTGGAAGTCCTGCATCCCTGGAAATCCCTTGGCCCCAGGCAAAGCGGAATGGTTGGTCGTCAGGGAGAGGATGCAGAACCAGAACTCTCATAGGTTGTAAATGGTCTGAATGCAAAACTGTGCAGCCAGTCTGGACAACACCTGGACAGTTACTTAAGTCAACCAGACACCTAGCATATGACCCAGCCTTCCTAATCCTGAGTATTTATCCTAGAGAAATGAAAAGTTATCTTCACAGAAAAACATGAATATAAATGTCTACAGCATGCCTATTCATCACAGCCCCAAAATGGAGACAAGCCAGGTGCCCCGCAGCAGGTGGGTGAGTGGTCCACGCACGCCAGGGAACACCACTGACACGCACAACCCTGGTGAGCCCCCTCGTGGAGCCCCCCTCACTGCGGAACCCCCCTCCCTCGAAGAGCCCTCCCCCTCCCCCACGGAGCTCCCTTGCAGAGCCCCCCCACCACAGAACCCCCCTCCCTCGAACAGCCCTCCCCCATGGAGCCCTCCCTCCCTTGCAGAGCTTGCCCCCCACTCAGAGCCCTCCCTCGTGGAGCCCCCTCACCCCCCAGGGCCGCCCCCCCGCACCCTGTTCTGTTCTGTGCCCCCCTGGGCTGTGAGCACAGCAGGTGTGCTACGTGCTGTGACCCTGCCCCTGCGGGTGGTCCAGCATGCTCCCCTGGGAAGGCAGCCGGGCTCTGGGGACAGGCTCAAGGCTGGGGGTCCTGTGGGGCTGGAAGGCACAGTCATCCCCACCAGCGACCAGCGTCTGTCCCGGGAGTCCCCCACAGGCTGGGAACGGGGGGCCTCCTTCTGGGCGGCTGCATGTTCTTCCTGCTGCTGGCCAGCCCCCGCTTCTGTCCAGGGACCCAGGTCTGTGAGGCCCCGCAGGCCCGCAGCCCACCCAGTCCCCCCATGGAGGGGCAGGCGGTGGGGAGAGCTGAGGCTTCCGGTTCAGACTGTGCTGGGTGGGGAAGAAACGTTGGGGAGAGGGATCTGGTGAGCCTTCCTGGACCTCACAGAGAAGCTTCTCTCTCCACCAGGCACCATGCCTGTGAGGACAGGAGCCCAGGTGGGCAGAGCTTAGTGCCCACCCCCTTGAAAGGGGGCTTCTCTGCCTGAGTTCAGATTTTCCTTGGCATCTGGAGGCCCACTGGCCTCAGGTGAAGCACACGTGTTTTCTCTCTCTGGGCCCTCTTCCAGGGCTGTCCCTGCCCTCTATGGCCTAGAATGATCCCACTGGCCCATTGGGTCAGAACCTCTGCTCTGGGGCCCCGGGGTTAGGGTGAGGTGAACTGGAAGCCTCTGCGCTGACATGTGGGCTCTTTTGGACAATGTCCAGTCGAACTGAGTCATCTTGGGAGGGCCACAGAAGCTCACCCCATCCAAAGGGGCAGTGGGCCGGCGGTGTGGGCGGGGGGACCAGAACCGCCTCCCTGGTGGGAGGGCTGGGCAGTTTTTGGACTTTACCTTGCCCCTAGGAGTAGGTCTCAGAGGGGACTCCCCAGGCCTCTCAGACCTCAAGCCAGGCAGGGATGAGAGCCTGCAAAGGCCCCCCGTGGGTGGGCAGTGGGTGGGGACAGCCTTGCTCCCTCTCCTTGGGACACAGGCTGCAATGGGGGGAGGGTGCAGACGGCCGAGCCTGCCCCTAGGGGCTCCCTTGTCCCACGGTGGGCACACATCAGCCTCCATCCCCAAGCCCAGTGGTTGAAGAGAATGGAGAAGGGGAGGGTATTACCAGCCGCAGACAGTGCTTACCACTTGGGATTGTGGGTGGGAGGCAGCGGTCAGACAGCAGGTGTCACGGGACCACCGGGGGTGTCCTGGGACGTTCGGGCAACCAGCGACTGCAGGGAGGGTATCGCACATGAGGAGGTCGAAGGCCGCTGGGCTGGGGTGCAGGATGGCACCTGGGTGGTGAGCAGGCCCCTTGGCCTCCCTGGGTCTCTGCCCAGTCCCCCGGTGTTTGCTCCTACCCCCCACCCACTAGCTTTGTGCAGGCCAGGTGCACCCCTCCCCGGGCCTCAGATTCTCCTCTGTGCAGTGGAGACTGGGGCCCTCTTCAGATTGTGACAAAGCCCCAGCTGTGCACAAACGGTCCCTGGGGGTCCCCAGGACCGGGAGGGTGAGCGGGGCGCCAGGTCTCTCTTCTGAGCGGAGGCAGCTTTGAGTGCAACCCCAGGAAGGCCTCACATTCCAGCTCCGGGATGAGGCAGCCCGCCCCCAAAGCCAGGGCAGCCACTGGGAAGGGCAGTTTCCCAAGCACGCTTGTCTGTCGGAGCCCGTGGATGAGGACTGGCCGCTGGAGGGGGGTGGGTGAGGGACAGAACCCCACACAGCCTCCCCGAATGTGAAGGGAGGCCGTGCAAACACACTCACCCTGTGCTACTGAGGGAAAATCCAGGTTTTAGAACCACACCCTAATTTTGTATCCTTAGGGATACTATTTTGAACTGAGAGGATTTTTGAACTATACACAGTGATGTGGATGTTAAATATTATTTTTACTTGCTTTTCTAGCTTTCCAAGTATACTTCAGTGACCAGGTTTTACTCTTGTGCTGGGACAAATGCCTTGGCTGCAGCTGCTGGCTGTGACTTGGAAATCTCAGAACAATGAGGATTATTTCAAAACAACATATTCATGAGTAAAGTAGGCCTCCAGATCTCAGGGCTGGGGAGGCTCCCTGGGCCTGCTGGTGCCTGCTCCCTGCCCCACGGGGGCTGCAGGGGGGGGGCCCAGCCAGCCCTGGGGAGCTGACCCCCCCACCCCGACAGCGGCAGCCTCGGGGAGATCACCCGGGTCAAGGTCTTCTGTACCCCCACAGACAGCAAATCTTCACCTTCTAAGATTGAATTTAAGTTTTGGAAACATTCAAACCCAGTTTGGTGAAGCCTGGTGCTTTTGGGGGTTTCCTAACGGGCCACCCTCCTCTGCCTCCCATCTAGCTTCCCAGATGCTCCAGCCAGCTTTGTCTCTCTGGACACAGACTCAGTGGGGGCACCAGGCTCCAGATCAAATGGTCGCTTTGCCCTGTGCCCACTGGACGAGCTCAGACCCCTTGGCCCTGTGTTCGGATCCTGGCAGTGGGGTTCCATGGGGGACAACGCTCCCCCCCATAACATGACCCAGATGCAGAGCTTTAAGAATGCCCCCTCCTGCTGACCCAGCAACTCTGCTTCCAGACATCAGCACTAAGAAAATGGACACGATTTCGCTCAATAGGGGAACAGGTGCAAACACCTCAAATACCCAGTGATAGTAGCAATTAAATCAAACTGCAGTTGGTAACACATTGTGTGACTTAGGAAAGAGCTCACCAGCCACAGAGCAAGTGGGAAAACTTCTACCCTGCTCCTCTCAAAAGCCCACCTCCCCTCCCTTCCTCCCTCATCCCCGTTCCCTCTCTCCTTCCCCCCCCCCCCCCCCCCCCCCCCACCGCCGTGGTTGGATAGAAATGTATCAAACATTTATAAGCGTTGCCTGTGAGCCACATTATGAATCTTTTATGCAAATTCTTTATTTTTTCTATACTTTCCAGACTTTAACAATGCCTATGTAGTCTTACTTTTAGACCAGGACCCCCCCTCGGGGTGGGGGGCAGTAGATTGGCTCCCAAAGTGTCCCCACGCACCAGGCTCCCCTGCACTCCGCAAGCAGGTTCTAATGCAGCCACACAAGGGGAGCTCACAACCACAAGCGCCGAGCACACGCCTCTCCCGTGGCCACCATAGGCCACGCACTGAACAGCTTAACTTACACGCATTTATGTGATGGTTCTGGAGGCAAAAGTCTGACATGGGTCTCACTGGTGAAAATCAAGGCGTTGTCCTTCCTTCGGGAGGTTTCCTTGCTTTTTCCAGCTTCTAGAAGCCGCCTGCATCCCTTGACTCCTGCCCCCGCCCCCCCCCCCCCCCCCCCCCCCCCCCCGCCCCGCCCCGGCAAAGCCAGCGTCTCTCTGACCCTGCTTCCCCCAGACCCTGTTATGTATCTCCTCTCTGAGCAGACCCTCTTTCCTCCCTGTTATTACAGGGACCCTCGTGACGATACTGGGCCCACCTAGACAATGCAGGGTGACCGCCCCGCCTCAAGATCTTCACTCTAATCCCACCTGCAAAGTCACTTTTGCCACGTGAGCTAGCAACGCACAGGGATTAGGCCAAAGACATCTTTGGGACTTGTTACTCAGCTAGCACACCAAGCGTGGAAGATGCACACACACTCAGACACACAAGCACACACAGACCACACACACTGAGGCCCACATACTCAGACACACACACACTCAGACTACATATGTATGCGGAGACACACACTGGGGAAAATGTCCCCAAAATTGAAGAGAAATGTGGGTTTTCAGGTTAGAAGGGGTAATGAAGTCTTGACCTAACACATTGTAGTAAATTTTGGAATCGTAAAGATAAAGACAGTCTTAAAAACTGAGAGGGTCGAATGGCGTCACTCTTAAAGATATGTTGAGTCCTACCCCCATACCTGTGAACGGGACCCCATTTGGGCAGGGGGTCTTTGCAGTGGTCGTCAAGGTAACGATGAGGTCCTGCTGGAGGAAGCACGCCTGGACGGGGAGCTGTAGACACAGACACACAGGGAGAAGGGAGGTTGCGTGGCGGAATGGGCAGACCTTGCAGGGACACAGCTACCAGCCAGGGGACAGCAAGCAACACCACCAGGAGAGAGGCAAGGACAGACCCTCCCCGAGGGCCGCAGGGAGGCCAGCTCTGCCCACACCTGGAATTTGGGACCTCTGGCCTCCGGGACTGTGAAAGAATCCATCTGTGGTTCCATGCCACCAGGTCTGCGGTGCTCTCTTGGGGGCCCCAGGAGATGAACAAAGGGACAGAGCAGGGGGAGGATTATAGCGGAGAAAGGAGCACAGAAGGATGGCTTGAGGCATCAGGAGCAGGAGCGGTGTCTTCTAGCTCTAGTCCAGAGCGGGTTGCAGGCATCTTCCGCCACACGAGGGCTCGGTATTTGCCGCCCAAGCCCGCGGTGAGGGACGGAGCGGGCGGCGTGGCCAGACGGCAGGTGGGGAGGCCCGGGGCGCAGCAGCAGGGCTGGGCAGAAGGCACTGGAACGTTTGTGAAAAGACGCACGCTGTAGACCTGGAAAGCCGGAAACCCACAGTCCCCGTTTAAAATGCTCATCGGCCCTGGCTCCTCCCCGCAGCCTTCTGAAATGTGGGGGCTTTGGGAAACTCGGGACAGAGTCTCAAAGACAGACGTGCACAGGAGGCACCCGCAGAGGAGAGAGCTGAGCGGCCCCCCGCCGCGGCGGGACGACCGTGGAGCGCGGTCCGAGCCCCCGGAGGGGAGCCGGCAGCCCCGCGTGCTCAGGCCGCCAACGGGCGCCCCGAGTTCCCGCGCTTGCGGCAGCCGCCGTGTCCCTCCCGGCCTCTCCCTGCAGCTCGCCCCACATTCGGTCTTGTTCCTGCTTCCAGGAGCGGCTTCCGTGGAGGCACCTGTCCCGTGGCCCACGCTCTGGTTCGGCAGGCTTCTGCCCCGCTGTGGCCTCATCGGCCCCCTCATGTGTCACGGGCAGGTCTCAGGGCCTGGCTAGACGTCTGGGGTCAGGGGCGTCCACCCCCCCACACACACACACAGGCAGGGACGGTGACAGTGATGGGCTCACCACCACCTCCAAGAGTGTATGAGTGTCCTAGCCCAGGCCCTGCCAGGGATGAGCAGCCGGGCCTGACCCCCACGCCCCTTCCCTACCGCCCACAGCCAGGCTGGGCAGCCTTTCCCAAGCCTCCTGCCCCCAGGACAAAACAAGAGCAGACTCCGGTCTCCAGGGAAACTGGGTCTGAGGGATTCCAGCTGTGGGGACTTCAGGGAAGGCGAGGCCGGGGGAGGGGTGTCAAGGAGAGACCGCCTCCCAACCTGTGGACGCCGGTCCCCCTTCCTGCACTCTGCTCCAGCATGCTGCCAGACAGACAGGGACCCCCACCCTCACCCCAAGCCAGAGACCTGAGGAAGCTTCTCAGGAGAAGTCGGACTGCCCAGGAAAAGGACCTCCTCTCAGGGTTCCCAAGAAAGACGTAGGCCAGTTACCAGACTTTGTGCAGACACCCTGTAAGGAGCTGCTGGACCTTCCTGGCCACCTGGAAGGACAGTCGGGGAGCACCTCCCTCCCAAAAGGGAAGGGCCAAATCAGAAGGAGAAGTGCGGGGGGAGAGGGGGCAAAGCAAGAAGCATGGGAATGTCACCTGCCCAAAAGTCTCTTAAAATCACGATCCTCAGATAAGATACTGTGTCCGTAAAACAGAGAACAGGAAACCTCATTAGGGCAACAATCAAAGAAGGAGAAAGAAGCATCAGAATAGAAAACAAGGAGGATAAAGCTAAGGTACTCGTCCAGAAAGCAGAACCAAAGACCAAGAAATGGAGTGGAGAATCTGGACAAGAAGGTGGAGCAGCCAGGAAGTAGGTGTGGGGTTGGGGGGCTATTTCCTCACCTTCCAAGGTAGCAAACCAGCGGGCATGACCACGGCAGGGGAATGCAGAGCTGCTCGGAGCTGTGCGTTGAAATGAACCGTGGGCTGGAAATGGCGCTTCTGGAGAGGGGCCCCCAGGCAGACGCTTTTCATCCAAAACCTCGTAGAGCTATTACATTTTTTAAATCATGGATGTGCATAATTTTCATTAAAGTACACAATAAATGCAAAAAGATGCACATAAGTAGAATTCACTGTGCCAAGGGTCAATACACATATGAAGTAGTTAGAAGTATGAGGAATTTTTTTATTGCATTTGGATCCAACTTTATTTAATACATCATGAACAGGGGTGCCTGGGTGGCTCAGTCAGTTAAGCATCTGCCTTCGGCTCAGGTCATGATCTCGGGGTCCTGGGATCAAGCCCTGCATCCAGCTTCCCGTTCAGCTCAGCAAGGAGTCTGCTTCTCCCTCTCCCTCTGCTCCTCCTCCCTGCTCGTTCTCTCTCTCTCTCTCCCCTTTCAATAAATAAAATCTTTTTTAAAAAGTACATCATGAATAAATTTTTTTTAAAGATTTTATTTATTTCTTCGAGAGAGAGTGAGCATGAACAAGGGGGAGGGGCAGAGGGCGAAGGAGAAGCAGACTCCTTGCTGAGCTGAGCGGGAGGCTGGATGCAGGGCTCGATCCCAGGACCCCGAGATCATGACCTGAGCCGAAGGCAGATGCTTAACTGACTGAGCCACCCAGGCGCCCCGAATAAATTATTTTTATTATGGGAATGTAAGTTGATTTTAACATTGGAAAAGTCAAACATTGTTAAGTTATCACACATATAGGGGGAAAAATTGTTTTCATCTCATCTTGAGAGATGGAGAAGCGTTTGCTAATATTCAACACACATTCATGATAAAAACTCATGATAACTGTAACCCACTACATGATATTCTCTCACTTGGATAAAAGGCATTTGCCGTATTTTTAACCAACATCATAATTAGTGGACTTATTGAATTATGTCCCCCAGAGATAAGGAATAAGAAATAATGCCAAAAATCATCACTTCTGTTGAGCTTCTAGTGGGTCTTACATTTCGGTGCAAGAAAGCCACAGATGAAGATGAATGAGCGAATGTATTTGAAAGGGAGAAACAAGATTGCCATTACTGAGAGATGGCATTGTTATATACAAAGAAAAGTCTAACAGAGGGGCGCCTGGGTGGCTCAGTTGGTGAAGCATCTGCCTTTGGCTCAGGTCACGATCCCAGGTCCTGAGATCGAGTCCCACATCGGGCTCCCTGCTCAGTGGGGAGTCTGCTTCTCCCTCTGCCCCTTCCCCTGCTTGTGCTTGCTCTCTATCTCTGACAAATAAATAAATAAAATCTTTAAAAATAAAAAAAATTGTAGTTAATTAACACACCGTGTAATATTAGTTTCAGGTGTACAATGTAGTGATGCATCACTTCCATAAACACCTGGTGCTCATCACAACAGGTGCACTCCATCCCTATCACCCACTCAGGCCCCCACCCGCCCCCTCCCCTGTGGGAGGAACTGAGGTAGGGCTGGTCGGAGGCGGTATAGACTTGGACTCAGGTTCAGCTTTGAGTTTAAAAGTCCTGGAAAAGCACCAGCCTCTTCAGCAGGAAGTGCTGGACAAACTGCCAACCCAGTTTTGAGAAGAAAATTAACATCTTTCTTACTAACATCCACAAAAATGGATTTTAAACCCCACCCCAGAAGGTCAGGAACAAAGCCTGGGGAGCATGTTTAGCAAGGCAGTATGGGTAGCCCTGCCCAAAGGCCCCAAGGAGGGCGGACGGCCTGGGGGGATATTAGAGACATTTTTAAGATTTTTTTTATTTACTTGGGAGAGAGCGTGAGGTGGGAGGACAGAGGCAGGGGGACAAGCAGACGCCCCACTGAGCAGGGAGCCTGACTTGGGGCTCCATTCCAGGACTCCGAGATCATGGCCTGAGCTAAAGGCAGATGCTTAACCGACTGAGCCACCCAGGCACCCATATGTGGGACATTTTTAACAGACAAAAGATTAACACCCAGAATATATAAAGACTATGCACAAGCCAGTGAGAAAAAATAAATACCCTGGAGGAAATGGGTGAATTCTGTGCTTAGAAAATCTCAAGAGCTCAGCTGCCCCATAGCTGGGTGGAAAGCTGCCCAGCCCCACTGGCAAGCAGGGGGGCAGCGCATATCAGAACAAGGCCATATCGCTGTTCACCAAGGCCCTGACCGTATCCCAAACACTTTATAACTTACAGTACCCAGGGTGCTGCGGGGGGCAATGGGGGCCCTGGCAGAGGGGTACCAGGTGCTGGGGAACGGGGCTGGGCCCGCTGACCCCGCGTGAGGCCACCCTTCCAGACGTGGGGACCGGGAGGGGAGGGGCAGGGGCGTGGGGGGAGGCACGTGGACCCCTCCCTGCCCCGGCCCCCTGGCTGTTTACCCAGCACTTACCCTAGTGTATACAAAACCCTCTGTCTGGGCTCTGATCCCTGGGAAGAAGCCTGAGCTGCTAGAGAAAAACAGGGAGGGGCCAGCCCAAGGAGCAGTGTGGGCAAACGGTGACGGCTCCCCAGGCCTCGGCCCCAGGAGACTTTGAGGTACGGCCTCCGTCACCCAAGCCCCCTCTGATCACCTCCTATTACAGTAGGATTGTTGTAGCAGAGGAAGAGTGGGGAGTGGACACCCACCCAGGCAGCTTCCGCCCCCACATGGCTTTCCTGAGCGTTACCTGCCCTGCAGTAACACCTGCAACAGTGTGGGGAGGTGGGTGCAGCTCTGAGGACGGGTTCTACACCATCCTCGTCCGCTTTGTTCCTGGGGTGGGGTGGGGTGCCACAGAGCACAGAGGGGAGACTGCCCTGGGAGCCAGCCCACCGCGGACCATGCACATCACCCCCAAGGGCCCCTCCTGGGGTGTTCTGATTTGGCAGCAGGGCAATGGCCTCCCCTGAGGGCCTGGGCCAAGCCGCAAGGCTTTGCAGGTTGCTGTCCACTTGACCATGTTATTAGCTTCTGCTTCTGGGACTCTTTAAATGTCTCTAGGGTTCAAGGATGCTATAAATTTCTGGTCAGGATCCTGTCTCCTTTTCTGCTCTAGTGTCCATCAGCCTTACATGGTCAGGTGGCCCTGTCCGAACTCCCTGCAGAGAGGATGGGGACCTGGGGGGCTGTTTCCCCTCCTCTGTCTTTTCTGGAGGCTCCTGACCTCCTTCCAGGAGGCCAAGCACATAAATTCCTTTCCTGTCAGAGAAGCTTAAGGAGCACCCCATCACCACGGGGAGAACTAATAGTGAGAGGTACCCATCCTGGACCTCAAGAGAAAAGGGATGAGAAGGCCTTGGGGTTTAGAGTAAACATGAACCCCTAAAAACAGATGATCCAGGGAACCCACTGAAAGGGACAGGGGCCGCAGCAGCCCCCAGACCCCTGCCCCTGCGTCCAGAAGGAGCAGTGCACCTGCAGAACACCTGAGCAGGAGGCCGGGGGGAGCCCTGATGCACCGGGAAGGAAGGGTGTGCTGTGCCCAGGAGAACAGACACAAAGTGATGCTAAATAAGGATACCCACCATCGGGGCACCTGGGTGGCTCAGATGGTGAAGCGTCTGCCTTCAGATCAGGTCATGGTCCCAGGGTCCCGGGATGGAGCTCCGCATCGGGCTCCCTGCTCGGCGGGAAGCCTGCTTCTCCCTCTCCTTCTCCCACTCTCCCTGCTTGTGTTCCCTCTCTTGCTGTGTCTCTCTCTGTCAAATAAATAAAAATCTTTAAAATTAAAAAAAAAATTTTAAAAAAAGGATACCTACTGTCAGTGATGCTTTGGACTTCCAGGAGGGCAGACCCGGGTGTGTGAGTGGCGGGCTGTGTCACCGCTCTTGGGGACTCTACCTCATGTCCTCCTGGCCCACCTTGTCCTCCGCTACCCCGTAGAGACCTGCTTTGCACAGAGGCTGTGGGAGTGGGGAAGACTTTCATGGGGGTCAGGGGAGAGGCAGGAGACGGGAGAGGGCATCTCTGATGAAATGATACATGAGCAGAGCTATGAAGATAATAGAGAAGAAGGCACAGCAAGTGCAAAGGTCCTGAGGCACAAGTATGCTGGGGGTGTTGATGATCTACAAGGAGATGGGTGGCTGGAGCCCTGAGAGCAAGGCAGAAGGAGAGGAGAGGAAGCCACAGAGGTTGGGGAGGGTGAAACCAGGTGCTAGCGAGCTGGGAACTAACACAAATGTTTGGTTTTGAAAAGGCACTGGGTCCCCATGCACATGGTGGAGAGGCCGTCCAGAAGAGAGGGGTGCTGGCCAGGATCAGGGTGCTAGCAGCAAAGGAAGCAGAGGTAGCTCTCTTAGGATGCATTTTGAAAGGAGAATGAAGAGGCTTGGAGAAGGCCCACCCCACCCATGGGACATGGGTCCCTCCCTGGACAGCAGGCACCGCGTCCGCAGCCCGCACACAGGAGGAGCTCAGCAATGCCTCAGTGCAACATGCAGCCTGCCCCGCCCCCTGCCCCCGGAGAAGCAGCTCCATGACTGCCTGGAAGGCCTGGACCTGATCCAGAAGACCAGACTCCCACCGAGAACCTCACATGAACCCTCCCAGCCACAGTCAGCTCTGTCCAGCCACTTCCATGCCCATCCACACGTCCACGAGCGTCCACGTCCCTGCAAACTCTGGCTACTCCATCCCCTCCAGGGCCAGGCTCAGGGAGAGGCCCACACGGGCTGTGCAGGTGGCTGCGATGGTGTAGACAGGGGGTTCCCGAGGCCCGGGCATTTGTTCTGTGGGACAGGACACTGCCCTGCATGTGCCTGTCTCCCTGCATGGCTGTAGGGGGACCAGGCAGGGCCCCTAGTCCATGTCTGAGGTAGGTACTACCACTCAGCTTTCAAACATGGCATCACTGGGTTATGGACCCCCTGCTCCCCAGATTGTGACCCCCACAAAAGCCTTGAGCAGATTTTTATGGAAAGCCAGGCTCCTTCTCCAGGTCGTCTTAGACAGGGGCTCATGACCTCACCCTCCATACTATTTGGTGGCACTGACAGGCCCCTGCACCCATCTAGGGCCGGCTATGTGGCTAGGCCTGACGACGGGGCACTTCAGCCACCTCCAGCCACAGTTGGTTCAGGGAGTGGCACATGACCGAGGCTGCCAGCCCCCAGGCATCCCCAGGGGAGCTCTGAAAAGACTGGCTTTTTTTTTTCCACCGGGAAAGGCTGAATTAGTGAGGTGTAGACAGGGGGCTGTGTGCATTGTGATCTGCAATCACTCGGGGACAGCCTGCCCAAGAGGGAAGCCATCACAAAGGAGCACAGCCAGACCCACAGATGAAGAAGAGACTCCTGGATCCAGTCATGCTTGAAACTCCTTGGACATTTTATTGTATTTATTTATTTTTTTACAGGGGGAGGGGCTGAGGGGAAGGGAGAGAGAGAATCTCACGTGGACGCCATGCCCAGTGACAAGCCCGATGCAGGGCTCCATCTCACAACCGTGAGATCAAGACCTGAGCCTTAATCAAGAGTCGGACATTCAACCAACTGAGCCACTCAGGAGCCCCACTCTCCCTGGACATTTTAGTCACATGAATCAACAAACCTCCCCATGCTCAAGCAGTTTTGGTATGCAGAAGGGATGCACCAATGAGGGACCAAGCTCCACACTTGGTCAACGGAGGGGTCAGATGCAAGAGGAGAGTGCAGAGCAAGAGTTCTGCAGAGGCAGAAAATCAGGGCCAAGGGGCCCTGGAGGAGTGTCAGCACTCTTGGGAATCTGGGAGCTGGGACGGGGTGAATTGGGCCAGCTTCCTCCAGGCCTCAGGGGATAAGAAGACCTCAACGCATTCCAGCGCAACCCAGTCTTTTTAAGATCTGGATAAGGGTTTGTGCTCGGACTACTCAGGATTGGTTTAACCTCCTCTCTTAACAAACACTTGGGTCATTTCCAGTTCCTCACTGCTATCAGTATTCTGTTTTGAACATTCTGAGACATGGCTTTGATCTGATCTAACATGTCCCGGGAGAAGTCCACTGGTTTCAGGCATGGCTGGATCCAGGCCTGGCATCTCCTGGACTGAACGGACTGTGCTAAACATGAACATCTATCAGTTATGTCCAGTGATTTGTCACTCCCACATGAGAGTCCATGAAGTCTTCTGCACCCATCCGCGCTCCCCAGGACACAGGAAGCAGAGAACGGGATCTCATTTTGTATAGAAGGCTGTGATGGCGCAGGAAGTTGCCTGAGGCCACATGGCGAGAAGGTAGCAGGAGGGAGCACCCCTGCCTCCCATCTGCAGACATAGGATTTTCCCCTGCCAGAGGTACATTCCAGAGACCCCAGGGTCAGACTCCAGGATCAGACTCCAAAGTTCACAATCTGATGAAACCCGGTTCTGCAGTGAGTCCTTGGGCAAGTCCCTTTCCATTCTGAGCTTCCATATTCCCATCTATAAAATACAGAGAGTCCCAACCTAAGCACTCTGCAGATATGCCAGAGGTGGCTCAGTCTGTTAAGCATGTGACTCTTGATTTCGGCTCAGGTCATGATCTCAGGGTCGTGGGATCGAGCCCTGCAGGTGAGCCCCGTGGCAGAGTCTGCTTGTCCCTCTCCCTGTGCTCCTCCCCCCACTCACGCTCTCTCTATCTCTCTCTAAAATAAATAAATAAATGAAATCTTAAAAAAAAAAATCAAAGAAAGAAATGTCAGAGGCAGACTCTGTCCTGGTGCTCCAGCTCCTGCTTTGAAGAGTACATTAAAATGCACACTCACATTTTAGAACTCTATAGGTTTTCTGCATAAACAGCTAACAATTACTGAGCACTTCCTATGTGAGAAGCAAGTTTTTACATGGATTCACTAATTCAGTCCTCTCAACAACCAGAGAAGGTAGGTATTGCTATTCTCTGTATTCTATGGATGGAGAAGCCAAGACAGATAGAGGTTCGATAGCTTTCCTCGATTCTAGTCGTGTTCTTGATAGGTTTGGCCACCAGTGCTTTGTTGGCCTCACAAAATGAAATGGTAAACATTTCCTCACTTTTTAGTCTCTGGACAGGTTTGTGTAAGGTTGGTGATATTTCTTTAACTGTTTAGAAGAATTCCCCAATGAAACCATCTGAATTAATCAACTAATTAATTATTATTATTATTATTATTTTTAACTAGGCTCCATGCCCACAATGGGGCTTGAACTCACAACCCTCAGATTGAGATTCGCATGCTCTACTGATTGAGTCAGTCAGGCGCCCCTGAAACCACCTGAATTTAGAATTTTCTTTGTGGGAAGATTTTAAATTATGGATTAATTTTATTTAATTGGTATAGGACTACCCAGATTTTCTACTTCTTCTAATGTCAGTTTTGGTAAATTGTGTTTCATTTAAATTTCAAATTTATTGTCATAGAGTTGTTCATACTATCCTCTTATTATCCTTTTAAAAATTTTAATTAATTAATCAATTAACTTATTTACTTATTTTTAAGTAGCCTCCACACCCAGCATGGACCCAATGCAGAACCTGAACTCAAAACTCTGAGATCAAGACCTGAGCTGAGATCAAGAGTTGGATACTTAACCAACTGAGCCACCCAGGCGCCCCTTTAAATTTTATTTTTAAGTAATCTCTACACCCAATGTGGGGCTCAAACCCCAAGATCAAGAGACTTATGCTGCACCAACAGAGCCAGCCAGGTGCCCCTTGTTATCCTTTTAATGTTTATAGTATCTCTTGATGTCCTCTTTTTCATTCCTGATATTGGAATTTGTGATTTCTTTTTCTCACTAGACATTTCCAGGAGTTTATGAATTCTATTAATCTCTTCAAAGAACCAACTTTTGGCTTTGTTGATTTTCTCTAATTGAGAAAATTGTTGATTTTGCTGTGTTTCATTAATTTTTGCTCTTGTTTTTGCTATTTCCTTTCACCTTTGGGTTTAATTTATTTTTCTAGTTCTTGAGTTGGAACTTAGAGCATTCATTATCAACCTTTCTTCTAAAGCTATAAATTTTCCTCTAAGCACAGGTTTACCTGCATCCCACTGTGTTTGATATGTCATATTTTCACTATTTCTCACTTCAAAATATTTTACAATTTCCGTTGTGATTTACTATTGGACTCTTAATTATTTAGAAGTGTGATGTTTAGATTCCAAGCACTTGGAGGCTTTCTAATAGTTTTCTTGACATTGAGTTTTAATTTAATTCAGAGAGGACAAACTTGTATGATTTCAGTCCTTTGAAATTTGTTGAGATTTTATGGTCCAGGATATGGTCTATTTTGAATAACATTTTTTTTTAAGATTTTATTTTTAAGTAAAAAAAAAAAAAAAAAAAGCCCCAACATGGGGCTCAAACTCGCAACCCTGAGATCAAGGGTCAGATGCTCCATTGGTGGAGCCAGCTAGGTGCCCCTATTTTTTTTTTTTTTTAAAGATTACTTATTTATTTGAGAGAGATAGCAAGAGAGCACAAGCAGGAGGGAGGAGCAGAGGGAGAGGGAGAAGCAGACTCCCTGCTGAGGACCCTGGGATCATGACCTGAGTCAAATGCAGATGCTTAACTGACTGAGCCACCCAGGCGCCTCCGCAGGTGCCCCTATTTTGATTAAGATTCTATGTGCACATGGAAAGAACCTATATTCTACAGCTATTGGGTGAAATGCTGTATGTATGTGAATTAGAGCAGGCTGGTTAATCAGAGTCCAGAACAGGTCCTCACATACACAGTTACTTGATTTATGATAGATGCTCTTTTCCAATTCAAGGGGAAAATGATGGTCTTTTCAATAAATGATGCTGGGTCAACTGGATATTCATATTTAAAAAAAAGCGCTCTGGCCTCTAAGACACTATTCAGAAGAATAGTGACCCATCATAGATGGTAAAACATTTAAGCTTCTAAAAGAAAACGTAGGAGAATATTCCAATGAAAAAGCACTAATCGTAAGAGAAACGACAAATAAATTGGACTTCACTGAGAATCTCTTCCGTTCATTATAAGCAATAACAAACCACGAGTGGCAGAAGATTTCTGCAGTATCTTCAATACTGTACATTCTCGAGTATCCATCGACAATACCGAACCATGTGCCAGGGTTCGGTCCGCACATATCCAGAATATATAAAGAACCTCTACGAAACAATAAGAAAATGGGGCCGGGTGTGAAGCCGGGCGGCCGATGCCAGAGCTAGGCTCCAATCACCGGGCCTTGCAGGAACAGCTCCTGCCCCGTGGCCCTCTCCGAGCCTTACCGGGAACTCGCTCAGTCCTCCTTAAGCGGGGAGGCGGCGGGGAAGCTCTGGGCCGCGGCTCCGCCCCGGGGGCTGCCTTTTCCTTAGAAGGCGAAGCCCCAAGCCTCGCCTCTCGCCGGCAGAGAGCCGCGCTGTGCGCCCCGCGCGCCCCTCGCCGCGACGCCGCCGCCGCACCCCCAGGAGCGCGGAGGCCCGTGCACTCGCGCGCCAGCCGGGCCCAGGCGCGGACGGGCTGGCGAGGGGCGGGCGCGCGTCCTCGCCGCTGTGGATGGAAGGATCGAGGTCGGCGGAGACGGCGGCCAGGAGATCCCGAGGCTAGAGCTCCTCCACAGCCCCGCGCCCGCGACATGCCGCGGGAGAGGTGAGCAGGGCGACCTCGCCGTGGGAACGGCGACGCCCGGGACAAACACCGAGGACGGCGAGGCGCGGGGGCGGGTGTGCTCCGAGCGCGCGGCCGGGCAGGGTCCTGGCCGTCGCCTGTCACCCGCCCGCGCCTCCGCTGCCCGCGCACTCGTCTTCGAGCGCGGGCACGGCGGCCCCAAAGCATATCGCCATCTCCCCGCGGTCCTTCCTATCCCGGGCGGCCGTGGGGATCTTTGTGATTTAACTTGGAATCCGAAAGAATGTGACACCATGTTCGGTGTCACAAAACGAACGGTCCCTCGCAGTTGGCGGCAGCCCTTCCCCGCGCCCCGCTGCGCCCTCCCTGCGGGGCGACCTCTTCCCGGGGCTGGCTCCCCGCCGCCAGCCAGGCCGGGGCGCTGAGCTCGTCTCCCCGCAGGTGCCGCGCCCCTGGCCCGCGTCCTCGCCATGGAGGTGCTGCGGCGCTCCTCGGTCTTCGCCGCGGAGATCATGGACGCCTTTGACCGTTCGCCCACCGACAAGGAGCTGGTGGCCCAGGCCAAGGCGCTCGGCCGGGAGTTCGTGCACGCGCGGCTGCTGCGCGCTGGCCTCGCCTGGAGCGCGCCTGAGCGCGCCGCTCCCGCCCCCGGAGGCCGCCTGGCCGAGGTGTGCGCCGTGCTGCTGCGCCTGGGTGAGTGCGGGCCCGGCCGGCGGGTCCCCCGGAGGCGCCCTCCGCTGCTGGGCCTCAGTTTCCTTTGCGGGCAGAGAGGGGGTGGCCGGGGGTGTCGGGGATAGCCTTGTGCAAGGCACACCTACCCACACTCCCCGCTTTACCCCTTAGGCTCGCCTGCCCACCCGCCACAGAGCTCCCCAACATGCCTGCTCAGCCCAGATTTCAGACATTCTGGCCATAAAGACTAGAAAGCTCCAGGAAGAACACTGTTTTGGTGGCTGAACTTCCAGAGTGACCCTTGTACTGAGCTGGGCACAAAAATCCTTTGTGGGACCACGTGTCCCGATGTTTGTTTTGGAAAGTAGGTCTTTGCGGCTCCTGCCTGAAATCCCACTGCTCTTTCCTCTTGATGTGGAGGCCCGGTAGGGCTCCCTCTGGAAATTCGGTGCCCCAGGAGGGTCAAAGCCACCATGGGTCTGGGCAGCCAAATCCCACCTGGCCAGCGGGTCATGCTGAGACAGCTAGGGGTACTTAGTTGGAGTGGGGTCCCGCCCAGCAGGGTAACTGTTTCCATCTTCGGAGGGGGTGGGGCCAGCCCAGCTGATTCAGTTTACTTCACCACCAGGACTCAGGTCGCTCACTCTATAACTGGTTGTTGGGAGTGGGGAGCAAAGATGGAGCCCTGATGGGGTGGCTCTCCACACCGAGTGTGGGGAAATGCTGGTCCAGGATGCAGGGCTGTAGGGGGTGCTCTGTGAAAGGGGACACCCTGTCTCTTCCCAGACTGACACCAGTGTCTCCTTGTGCCCTGTTTGTGCTGTGTAGACCCAGCTGCCCAGGTGTGGGGCAGACACACAGATTCCATGGGGGCAGTGTAGAAGATTGTTAGGAAGCCTGCTAGCCCACCCAGGCCTCGGGGGAGGTGGAGAGCCAGTGGGGTTTGGGGAATCAGGCAGGGGTCCAGAGGACCTGGGCTCCCATGAGGTCAGCCACCAATGGCCGTTCCCTCAGTTGGGCAGTGGGGATGGCACTGGGGGAACATTCTAGAGAGCCTTGGAGAAGATGTTTCTTTGGTCTCCCAAGAGGCCCCCCAAACCCTGGGGTAGCCAGAAGGAAGTCTTGCCTCCGTCCTGGCCTGCTCTGCGACTCTCCGTCCTGGCCTCCTCTGCGAGCCCAGAGTCCCTATTGTTTAAACTTGTCTGGAAAGTCTGCTTTGGGCTCTGCCGTTCTGAGCAGACTGGTTTCTGTGCCCTCAGTCCCCTGTGTCCCACCCTGGAGCCCCAACGCTTTGGGCCTGGTCTTGGGGAGCAGGGGCTGGCCAGGTGCCCAGCACTGGCCCTCTCAGGAGCAGGGCCTTCAAGGTCCTTCCCCAGTGCCAGGCTCTGTGTAGTCCCTGGGACTCTGCCCTGGCAGATGGCTAAGGAGGGCGATGACTTGGACCCCCAGAGCCCTCGGTCATGCCTTTCTGCTGCATTCTGCTCTTGGAGCTGCTCCGCGTAGCCCCCTCATGGCTGGCGCTGTCCCCCTGCCCCCCCAGTGTGCCCCTAACCGCCCCCCCAGCACAGATGCCTAGCTCCTGGTGCAGCGGCTCACAGGAAGAAGCCTGGGTCACGTCCCCATGGGTGGTCTCTTGGGCCCTGTCCCCAGCAGCCCCGAGGTCTGCATGTGGGAACGGTCAGGCCCGCCCTGGGAATTTCCATGCCCCCACCCGCCCCCAACCGCCCACCAGCCTCGCCAGTTTCTGCTCTGCATCCAGATCTTAGTTAATTAGATGGAGTGCAGCTGGCCCCAGGGATGACGCGGACGCCCTTATCGGCCCGGGCTGTCCTGTCCACAGCATTTCCCTGTTTGCGTTGGCTGCATAAGTGACTGGGCTGGGGGACACCCAGTCCGCGGGCTGAGTGGAATTCCCGGCACATCCCCTCCAGGGGCGCCGCAGCGAGCGCGGGCAGCGGGCAGGGCCGCTGAGAGGGCATTTCCTCTGCTGAGTGTGGCCGCCCATCCAGACACACCCACTTGGCACCGGGAGCCCAGGTTTGAGCCTGGGCGGTGCTGGTGGCCCCGGGCAATGGCTTCGCTTCTCGGTTCACGGAGCGGAGCCAGGGCCTGAGCCAGGACGCCCCTCTGAGGCCGCGTCCAGGGGCCTCACCTGTGTGGGGTCGCTGGCATAGCCCCCGCCCATGCAGGGCTCTGGCTGCCGGCCCAGTCCGCCTGCCGCCCGGGCAGCTCACTGCGGGCCATGAGTCACACGTCAGGCACGGCGCTCGCTCCTGCTCGGGATTCCCGCCCCACCGGCCCAGCCGGCTTGGCCCTGGGTGGGGGTGGGGGGCGGCTGGCTTGTCAGAAGGCGCGGGCCGCAGGGGCAGGTCTGGGGGTGCCCACGGTGTCCCCTTGGTCTTCTTGTCCCCAGGGGCCACGGTGGGGTCAAGTGGGGGTGGGAATTTGACAGGCTGAGGGGGGGGTCAGCGATCAGGCCTGTTCAGTGCCATGGGCCATGAGCAGTGGGCTGGTGACGGCGGGGCTGGGGTCAGGCAGGCACGACCACCTCTGACCCCCTGTGTGACTGCCTAGGGGACGAGCTGGAGCTGATTCGGCCCAGCGTCTACCGCAACGTGGCTCGCCAGCTAAACATCTCCCTGCAGTCTGAGACCGTGGTGACCGACGCCTTCCTGGCTGTGGCCTCTCAAATCTTCTCCGGAGGTAGGCCTGGGCACCCACCCTGGGGCGCCCACAGTGCTGCGGTGGGCCGGGGTCTGCGGGCCAGAGCAGGGCCTTGCTGCAAGTAGCCCCCACAGGTCCCGGAGCCACCTTCCAGCTGCACAAACCGGCCCAGAAGCTTGACTCAAACAGGGCTGTGCGGTGCCTCCCCGGGTTCTGAGGACGGTGGGCCCGTCCGCTGGGCAGCTGGCCCCGGGCCTCTCACGTGGCTCTGACCGGCATTAGCTGGGGTGCAGTGGACCGAGGTCTTGCTGGGCTGCGAGGTCCAGGTTGCCCGTTGGTGTTGCTCGTTGGCTGGAGGGGGGCCAGGCTGTCCCCAGTGTGTCCTGCACGTGGCCCGGGGCCTGGGGAATGGGCGTCTCACGGCGTGGCACCAGGTCCCCAAGGGGAGGGTCACAAACAGCCTGGGTGGGCATCGTCAGGCTCTTGTGCTGTAACCCCAGAAGTTACACTCTCACTCTGCCGAGTTCTGTTGGTCAAAGGCACGTCGCGGGGGGAGCCCCACATCCCAGGGAGGGGGATTCAGGAGGGCATGAGCCCCAGTGCAGCGGCTTGCTGGAGAGTCTCTGGGGAATTGCAATACACCTGTCTCACCTGGCTGGCCCACACTCACCTGGGAATCTCCTGGTGCCCCATCTGTGCCCTCACCCCCAACTTCAGCTCCTGCTGCTTCCTGTCTGTACACCCACCTCCAGGTTCACAGGAGGGTACAGGACCCCCCCAACCCTTCTCCTGTCCCCATGTCCTCTCCTTGGAACCCTGCTGGGCTCTCTGTGGTCCGTAGACCTCCATAGACCTCATCTCCCCACCTGTGACCTCATGTCCTATCCTGGCATCTGCGCTCTGTGAGTCTGTCCCTGCGTCCTGCTGTGTAACGGGCCAAGCTCTGCCATCTAAGCCACCGGAGCCCCAGCCCCACTCAGCACCTCCTCTGTCAGCAAATCCCACAGGTGTTCCCCGGCACCCCGAGGTGCTGAACGGGACAGCCAGTCCCAGCCCTCAGGGAGGGAAAGCTGGGGGCCGCGGAGCTAGAGAGCTCCGGATGCTGCATCCCAGCTGGAGCGGGGAGTGAGTGGTCATGTGCCAAGTGGGGAGGGCCAGCCTCCCTCTGGTGCTTTCTGGAAGGTCCCCAGGCAGCAGGGAGGCCTCATACCCCCGCTCTGGGAGGCGGTTCTGGGTCTGTTGCTGACCAGCCGAGTGACCTTGGCCTTGGTTTCCTTGTCCATAGGATGATTGGGACAGCAGCAGAGTTAGGGTAGGGGGTATCAGGGGGAGCCACAGTCCCCACCCCCTGCAGATGCAGCCCACACTCTGCAGGGGAACACCCCCCCCACTGCAGGGGAAAGGACATGGAGTAGAGGGGCTGCCTCATCCCATTGGAGGTGGACCCCCAGCCCAGCTGATGTCCAGCCCCACTGACCACACCCCTCTGGGGTGACCACATGTTGACCTCTAGTATCCCTTCCCAGTGAGGCCCCACCAACTCCTGGTGGGTGTGGTGGGGACACCGGATGGCCAGCTGCAGAAGCCAGCCTTCTCCAGGCTGCCACCAGTCAGCACTGACACCCCAGGGGTCAGCAAGGCTAGGACATCGTGACGGGGGTGCTTGGGTGGGCTGGTCGGAGGGCCAGTTTTCTTCAGAGTGTTCTAACAGTCCTGACCTCGGTCCTGGGGGAACCCGTGAGGGTGACGTGAGAAGGTGCCTTGAGGAGGAGGCAGCAGGGGGGGCCCAGGAAGACTGGGGTGCAGCGGGCATTTGAGGCTGGTGACCACCTTCAGCCCTCCCTGGGCTTCTGTGTCCTGGGCCTGATGCTGGTGTATGGGTGGCCGCCCTGTGTCTGTCTTGGGGGTTGGGCGGCTGGTTTATGAGCCGAGGTCTGGCTTTAAAAGGAAGGCTTATCTCTGAGCATGCAGCTCTGGCCTGCTGGTGGTTGGGACCGAGCCGGGAGGCCCGACTAGGCCCCTGGGTGGTGGCTGGTGTGTGGGCAGGAGACAGTGGACGGGGGCCCAACACAGCGCACCCAGTCCACCTGCCCGGCCTTGCTTGGTGTGGGTACCGGCCCGAGAGGTTCAGAAAGGCTCTGGGCTCTGGGAGGGCGATGGAAGCCTTGGGACCCGGGAGGGGTGGGGATAATGGACACAGGCCACTGGCAGCTCAGTCCACTCGTGGAGTTCAGTTAAAGTCCTGTGATTTTCATTTGAGATGGGGCAGAATAGACCCCTTCACGTTCCAGCACCTCCAGCCACTCAGCGCCCGCAGGCCTGCCCCACGCGGCCCCCGCCCCTTCCTTCTGCACACCTGCACCCGCCCCATGGGGCTCTGGGGCAGCTGCTCTCTCACTGGCTGTGTGACCTGCAGCTGGTGTCTTAACATCTCTGAACCTCAGGGCCACCTGGAAAGGGAGCAGGGGCGGGGCTCCGTGGAGCGTGGCGTTGTGGATCTGCCGGCTCCGCGGCGACCTGGCTCTCAGACCGTGCCCCTCGCCAGCTCAGCCGCCCCTCCCACCCTCCCCCTTGCTGCCAGGCCTCCCCTTTGCCCCTCGTCCACCCCCCTTTCTCCACAGGGTCAGCCCCAGCCACAAGGCGCTGGCCAGCCTTGGTCCATCCCTGTCTCCCCGTGGCCCCCCCGGGGGGCCTGGCCTTGCACACCCTGCGCCCCCACTTCCTCCTGGCAGGCCCTCTGGGGTGCGGGCAGTGCCTGAGGCAGGGCTCTGGCTGGCGGCGGGGGCCGCTTGGAGGGCAGGGACCTGTGGAGGTGTCTGTGAGCGGCGTGCTCCCGTCAGAGGCAGCAGCCACCGGCGCGGCTCCTGGCAGCGTTCGCCCTCTGGCTGCTCAGCTCCCTTCAGGGGAAACACTGATTTTTCCCTCCCCGATTAAAAGTTGGCAGGAGTTTTTGTTTTCTTCTTATTACAAGAGCAAAATAGTTTACCCCACAGAAAGATCGGAAAATTCAAAAGATAAACAACTCTTAGAAACCAATACTAAAAATGAGCAAAGATCAGAATAGAAGTTTCTCCGAGGAAGATGTGCAGCTGGCTGGGAGCCCGCGAAGAGTGCTCCCCCCCAGCCCCCGGGGTGACACACGGGGCCCCAGCGCGAGGCCCACCGCCGGCGCACCGGGGTGGCGGGACTCAGTGGAGTCGAGCACCGGCGGGGACGTGAGCGGCGCGGCCCGGGAACGCGGTCTGACTTGAACGGAGTCCCCACTCCTGGGTGTCTGCGACACAGACGTCCAGAGCGCGCCACTCCGAATAGCCACCACGTGCGGACACCCCAGACGCCCACCGTCTGAACGGGTGCGCGAGGTGTGGTGTCCTCGCCGGCGGGACACCACGCGGCCGTGGGGGAGACGCTGAGCCCCGCGGCCACGCGGATGGACCCTGCGGACACTGTGCCCGGTGCAAGGAGCCAGACCCAGCATGGAGAGCTGGGTGGGAGCCCTTCCGAGCAGATACCTAGAACGGGGAAATCCGCGCACGCACAGGGCGGAGGTGCGCTGGCCGGGCGGGGAAGGGGCCTGACTGCTGGCGGCGGGGCTGAGCCAGGGCTGCTGGACGCACCGAAGCCCCTGTAGTTTATGGGAATTTATTACCAGCTCACGGTAATGGGATGGTCTCTCCAGCAGACCCGAGGCCCGCCCCCCGGAGACCGGCGAGCCGGCGCCTTCCAGGCCTTCAAGTGTGGCCGCCACGGGGAGCTTGCCGGCCCTCGGGGGACCGTGAGGCCTCTGCGGGTCGCGGCACAGAACGTGGCGTCCACCTCGGGGCGCACGGTGCGAGACCCCTGTCACCGTGACCCGGGGCCCGGCCGTGGAGGTGGGGGTAGCGTGCGCAGGACCTGGGTGGAGGGAATGGGGCCTCGGGGGCCGGGGCTCAGGTGAGATTTCAGACTTGGATTTTTTTCAAAGTAAGCTCCACACCCACCGTGGGGCTTGAATGCACTCTCCCGGGATCAGGGGTCACGCTCCCCCGACTGTGAGCCGGCCGGGGGGCGCTCCCTAACTTGGATTTATTTTGAAAGAGACGGAAAGTAACAGTAACAGGAGGGTTTTAGGCAGGTCCAATTTATGGGCTTCAAAATTTTTCTTGCTCTGGAGATGAAACTTACGTAACACTCAGGCATCGGGAAGGGCACCGTTCAGTGGCCTTTGGTGCATCGGCCCCCCCGCCGTTTCTCAGCGCCGTGGGAGGATGCCGGGAGCCCCCTCGGCACTCACCTGTGCTCCTCCCCCCGCTCCCTGTCTGTCTCCCTGCATTTACCGGTTCTGGACCGTTCACGCACGTGGACTCAGATGGACCCGCACCGCATACGTGGCCTTTTGAGTCGGCTGCTTCTACTGAGCGCGTGTTTCTGAGGCTCCCCCCGCAAACCGTGGCAGGTGTCAGGGCTCCATCCCTTTCCGTGGCTGAGTCCTGTCCCCCTTTATTTTCCTTTCACTTGATGGGCGCTTTGTCGCTTCCTCATTTTGGGGACTGAGGGCTCTGGCTGCTGCATGCA
>NW_022589704.1:652647-733074 GCF_004348235.1 Phoca vitulina | reverse complement strand
GTGGGGCGTGCGGGGCGTGTGCGTGCGGGGCATGTGGGGCGTGCGGGGCGGCGGCGCGTGCGGGGCATGTGGGGCGTGCGGGGCGGCGGCGCGTGCGGGGCGTGTGGGGCGTGCGGGGCGGCGGCGCGTGCGGGGCGTGTGGGGCGTGCAGGGCGGCGGCGTGTGCGGGGCGGCGGGACGTGCGGGGCGGCGGGGCGTGCGGGGCGTGGCCTTTCACGGCGCCTGCGGGCGCGCTCCGGCTGTGTGCCCCCCCCGGCCCACAAGGTGCGGCGCGCAGACATGTGCAGCTCTAATCTGATAGATGGCAATCTTACTTGTGTTCTCTGACCTTTCTTCGGTTATTCGTGAGGGCAGACATTTTGCAGACGTTTGATGCGTTTGTAGTTTTCCTTTGTGACGCAGCTGTTTACTCTGTGCTCCCGCTGACTCGTGCGCGTCCTTGCGCTGTAAGGAGGCCCGCGCCCCAGCGTCGGCGGGCCTGCTTGCCCGCACTGTCCTTCGCGGCCTCTGCCCGCCGGCGGGCTCCGTGGTGGCTCTGCTTCGCCGAGCTCCTTGGGCTGGAAGGCGGCTCCCCTCGGGCCTCGGCGGCTGTGTGCAGACCGCGTCCCGGTGCCCTCACCTGGCCCCTCAGAACAGACGGGCCCGGCGCAGGCGCCCCTGGAGGCCGCTCCCTGTGCGGCGTGCGCGTCTCTGAGTCAGTCGCCCCCCCCGCCTCGGTTTCCTCTTTCCCACGTGGCCTTGCTGTCTCCTCACCTCCTCCCGTGGCCGGCGGGCGGCGTGAGGTTGGCCTGGGCTCCGGCGCAGGGGCGCAGGTGTGTGATGGAGGCTGGGAAAATCTCCGCCCGAGCACTGCCCTCGAGCGTGGCAGGGCCGACGCGTCGCGGGTGGTGGCTGGGGCCCGCAGGGCGCCTGTGCGGGCGGGGAGCTGCGGGGAGGGGCAGCGTCGGAGGAGTGGCAGCGGCGGGGCTCAGTCTCAGCCTTCCTGTGAGCCCGAGGGCCGGACCGGAGCCGGGGCTTGGGCGGCCTTCTGACCAGCGTGTCTCTCTCCCTGCAGGCATCACGTGGGGCAAGGTGGTGTCCCTGTACTCGGTGGCCGCAGGGCTGGCTGTAGACTGTGTGCGGCAGGCCCAGCCTGCCATGGTCCACGCGCTCGTCGACTGCCTCGGGGAATTTGTGCGCAAGACCCTGGCACCCTGGCTGCGAAGGCGCGGTGGATGGGTGAGGGGGACCTGAGGTGCCCGGCGGGGGTGGGGATGGCCGAGAGCCCGAGCACCTGCGGTGGGGGTTGTGGGGGCTGGAGGAGGGGTGAGGCCGGGCTGCCAGGCCCAGAGCTGCTCCTGCTGCCCGGCTCCGGTGCTGACCGGCCCTCTGCTACCTCCACGCCCAGAGCCTCCCCCGTCCAGCTCCGGTGCTAAAGACCTGCCGCCCCAGAGCCCCTGCGTGGCAGAAGGTGGTCTGCAGACGTGGGCCCCTTGGCCTGTGAGAGGGAAAGTCCTGTCACTGCCCAGAGCCCCCGCACCCTACCCCCTCCCAGCCATGTTCTGATGCCAGGATGAGACCAGCCCAGCCCGCAGGGGTGGGTGCGTGAGTCATACCCACCACAGTCTCCGGGCCCCCCACCTGCCCACCCAGCCCCGGCCAGGCCTCGGGGGCTGCTGGGCCCTGGGCTTGGGGCGCCAGCCCCCCCAGAGGAGATCTCCGTTTTCTCCTCTGTGATGGGTGGTGGGCAAGGGTGTGTGACGTCCAGTGGCTGGGACGACAGAGCTTAGCCTCTGCTGAGGCCGCGCGGTGGCTGGGGCTGTGGTCTCCTCTGGAGTTGGCATTGGTGGGGACGAGAGTGCTTCCAGGTTGACCCTTGGCTGTGGTCATTCCTCAGCAGAGGGAGCTCGCCGAAGCCTCTGTCCTCCTGCTGTCCACCCCCCCCCCCTCCGGGGAGCCAGCACCGGTCGACCCCACGCTCAGCATCCAGACTGCAGCAGGAATAGAAAGAAATAAGGAATGGCCGTTCACTGGGCTTCTGGAAAGCTCGGTTCCCACTCCTGTTCTGAGGGACGGTGTAGCTGGATTGGTCGCTTCCTGGACCCCAGGCTCCACCGTGCCGAGGCAGGACGCGGGGGTGTTTGTGGCCCTGTGGGCAATAGGCAGGCGGCCGTGTTGGAAGCTGGCACCTGGCCTGGGGATGGAGGTGGAGTCCCCAGCTGGGCAGTGTCCCATCTGCCGGCCTCTGCCCACGTCGAGCTCCTCCCTTCCCCTCCCGCGGTCCAGAGCGGACCGCAGACCTTCCCTGACAGCCTCAGGCAGCTCCTCACAGGAGTCCGCTGACGTCCCGTACAAGGTGCTCTGTTCTCTAACTGTGTCCTCTTGCCTCCCAGACCGACGTCCTCAAGTGTGTGGTCAGCACGGAGCCCGGCTTCCGCTCCCACTGGCTCGTGGCCGCACTCTGCAGCTTCGGACGCTTCCTGAAGGCTGCCTTTTTCGTGCTGTTGCCAGAGAGATGAGCTGCTGGCTCCAGCACAGGCTGAACCCGGGCGCTCCGACCCAGGAGGCCCCGGCCCCCCGAGAGCATCCACATCCTCCTCGACCGGGCCGGGAAGGCTCCGACGCTCAGAGCCCCGCCTTCGTGCTGGAGGCCCTGCCCTGAGCCCCTCGCCCGCAGACCCGGGCCCTCCGGAAGGGGCAGCAGAGGGGGCCTCCCTGGCCTGGAGCTGGGCCTCAGTGCCTTCCCCGTTGCTCCCCTTCCTCTGGAAATTCTGCTCGTCCTCTTTCTGGAGCCAGAAAATCAGGGTCACCTCCCGGGCCTGAAAGGAAGGGAGATGGGAACACCAGGCTCTCACTTGATGCCCAGGTCCCCTCCGTGAAGAGGGACTGTGTCAGGACATGAGCTGGCCTTGGTCCTTGTGGGCAGTGGGCCCTGCTCACTCAGTCAGAAGGTGACGCTGGCCTGGCCGAGGCTGGAGGAGCCGTGGGGTCTTACTGACCTTGGAAACAGGGCATAAAGCTTATGTGCTGGTTGCTTAATCCATTTCTGGAGGGATGGGTGTGTCCCCCTCCCATGGCGGGGTTCCTGTGTGGCAGGGACCAGGGGTGAGGGGCTCCAGGATGGCACACTGACTTAAGAGCGCACGAGCCCATGAACAGGAAGGTTGGTGTGTGCGTGTTTAATTCCAATAAAGTGTCACGGCCATGGAGAGTGACCCATCTGCTTTCTTGTGCCTGTCCTCGTGCCACCGCCCAGGGCCCGCACAGAGGCAGTGAGCCCAGTGTGATAAACATGAAGCCCACGAGTGTCCCAGCGTCTTCCCTGATGAGGGGTCTGCGGCCACGCTCCACGATGGGGAGCTCACGTGCGCACATAACATGCATGCACGCACACGCACGCGCTCCTAGTCACACTATGCGCATGCACCGGTAACGAGTGGCGGGTTGCTCGGCTGTCCTGCCCGGTGCGGCTCCACAGTCCAGCCAGGCCATTCGATGCCTTCTCTTGGCCAACAACAGCCTCCACCCCCTTCTTGGGCTCCCCCGTGGCCACCTCGGGGCCGGCTCTGGGCAGTCCTCACTCTGCTTTCTGATGCAAGGACATTGTCCCCAAGCGGGCCCGACTCCTGCTCGGCCACAGGCACACGGTGCCGGGGGGCTGCGATGTGGCCTCTCTCAGTCTGGTTCCTGTTCTGGACGACAAGTGGCTGAGGCCTGCCGAGGTCAGCTGGCCCTGCCTTCCCATCCAGTCTCCCAGGGAGGCAGGAATCCTGACAGACGAGGCTTTTGTGCACGAGCGGCAGCCTGTCCACATCTCGCCGGGAATCGGCTGCGCTGGGAGGCCCGTTGCTTCCTTCAAGCCCTGCCTGGCCCCCTTGCACCCTCCCCAGGGCTGGTGCCCTGGTCAGGTCAGGTCTGCTGCACCTGCCTCGTGTCCTCCCTCACGCCTGTCCCCAATCCTGAGGCAGGCAGGCAGCAGAGGGGATGCTCAGGACAGTAGTGAGGTCTGGGGCCGCTCGGACACACGGGGTTAGAAAACGCAGCGGACGAGATGCCCCATTTCTAACAGCAACAAAAAGATCAGATTCCTACGCATCAACCACACAGGAAGCCTGAGAGCCCGTGTGAGGAAAACTATTGATGTGCCTTCAAGACCCCAAGTGGGCTTGAGCAGACAGAAACGCCATATTCTGGAGACAAAATCCATCTCATGAAGACAATTCTTCATTAAGTCAATTTATACATTTAATGCCATCCTTGTAAACATATCAGAATGGGTTTTTTTTTAAGATTTTATTTATTTGACAGAGAGAGACACAGGGAGAGAGGGGACACAGCAGGGGGAGTGGGAGAGGGAGAAGCAGGCTTCCCGCTGAGCAGGGAGCCTGATGTGGGGCTCGAACCCAGGACCCTGGGATCATGACCTGAGCCCGAGGCAGACGCTTAACGACGGAGCCACCCAGGCGCCCCAGAATGGGTTTTTCTAAACAAACTAATTATAAAGTTCACGTGGGAGGAAATTTCTTTTAAAAAAGCAAAAATAGCCAGGAAGAACCTTAAAAAGGAGAGAGGTGAGGGGGCAGTCTGCCTGCCGCCGAGCCCTGTGCGGCATCTGGCGTGGAACCTGGGTGGGGGACCACACGCAGGTGGTGGCCGGGGGACCCGGGACAGCCACAGTCAGACCCCGGTGCCCATGACACGGAGTCAGTGAGGAAGGTGTGGAGAAGATGCGTTTGCTGACAAGCGTGGACAGAGACCAGGTGGGATCGTAGGTCACCTTGTACACGGACACGAGTTCCACATGGACCACAGGGCTAAGTGTAAACACGAAGTAAGTACTACAAGAAATGGGTGATTTTTCTCTGTAACTGGGGAGTAGACAAAACCTTCCTAAGTATGACTCAAAATGCAGGAACAATAAAGACAAAATACTGGGTAAAAATGTTTATAACATTTAACATTTTCAAAAATATTTTAACTGAGACAGAAAGCAGGAGTGGTCTCCAGGGCCTGGGGCTGGGGGGGGTGGCAGTGACCGTCACGTGGTTACGGGGCTCGTGGGGCGACAGAAACGTCTTGGGAGTGGATAGTGGTGACGGCTGCACAATGCTGTGAATATACGAAATACCACTGCATTGCACAGTCTAGTTTTTATACACCTTAAGATGGTGAGCTTTATGTCGCAACAGTGCATTTAACCCAATAAAAAAGCCGTAATTGAATATTAAGAATATCAGGATTAATACTGCTAATTCAAAAGAGCTCAGCTACAAAATTCCAGAACAAAAAGAAAAAAAAGAAATGCAAACCCAGTCGACCCAGCTCCCTCTCCCCATTCGGTAGGCTAGCCCGTCCCAGGGCCAACCACAGCCGGTCAGTGGGGCAGGCGGTGGGGACGGGATGGCACAGCCCTGCGGGGACGGGTCCTGCGTGCCGTTCCCTCGGCGCTTGCAACCCCACCCCCTGACATCTAGCCCGCACACGCCGGCAGAAACCCCCAGCGACAGGTTGTTCATGTGACGTCACCAGCCGAAGCCGGGAAGCAGTGCGGGCGTCCAGCAGGAGGGGACCTGCCTGGGAAGCGGGGCTTGGCCGCGGTGCCACCCCCGCCCCGTGCTCCTCACCCGGGGCCGCCAAAGCGCCCCTTACTGCAGAGTTCCGACAATAAAGTCACGGAGGAGGTGTCTCATAAGAAAGCCACCTTGGGAACGGTCGATCTGTGGAAATTAAACAAATGAGCTTGTAGGTCGGGTCGCTGAGCTAAGCTTAACCAGAAAAACCAATTATTCCAATTATACCATATTTTCACTTTATTTCTTTGCTGTGAAAGGTGCAAAAACAAGAGGAACAACTGCAAGCTCTAGGCGTGGTCCTGTTGTTAATTAACAGTATTATTATCCTGAAAACATTACAGGTCTCTGTAGCATAAAGCAAGTAATATTGCAAAGAACCAAGATTTTTTTTTACCTTAGGAGGTCAAAATCCAAGCACGTAAGTAAAACATTCTGTGATCCTAAAACGTGCGTTGGAAATGGTTCGGACACATACTACTTTGTCTTTAAACGCAAAGCGTGGGACGCACGCGGGGCGGTGAGAGGGCCCGTACCACCATCTCCGCCCCCGCAAGGACGGACAAAACGAAGCACGAGGCCGTTTGCGGGCGGGAGGCAGGGCAGTGCGCCCGCGGCCTCGGAGCCCGCCCCACCCGCCGTGGCGCCGGCTGCCCCTGGCCCGGAGTCGCCCGCTACCGCCCCGCCACAGCCCCGCGTGGGCTCCTGGGCTCCCTGATGCCAACAGCCGACAATTAAAGGAAAGAATCCCTCTCACGCTGGGTTTCTGGCGGGAAGTTATTTCGGGGCAACCAAGCTGAGGCTGATGCACGTGGAGGGAGGTTCTTCCAGGGCGCTTCATGCCCGAATGCAGAGGTGACCACAGCTGGGGCGCCTGGCTGGCTCAGCCAGGGGCGCATGTGACTCTCGGTCTCGGGGTCCAGAGTTTGAGCCCCATGCCGGCCAGAGAGATTACTAAAAAACAAGTCGGGGGTGGGAGGCCTGTCTCTTCCCTACTTCGGGTGTCTGTGGGGTCTCCTTCCTTGTTGCCTGTCCCTGAATGTCCCTCTCCATGTCTGACGAGCTCCTTCTGTTCCTCTCTCCACGCTGCCTCTCTCACACCATGGCTACAGGGCAAGAACATCGTGAGGCCCATGCAGCTCTTTGACGGGGTCACCCAGCTCCCCAGGAGAGTGGGTCCGTTGTCCTGGTGGAACCCCCCCCCTTCTCTTCCCGGGTCTGTCCTCGTCCTCACCCTGCCCTGGGGGCTGTGGGGGCTTCAGTGATCCAGACTGCTGGAGCCAAAGGGGCCGGGGCGTGGGCAGAGTGTGTGTGGGGGGTGTTCCCCACTCCCAGCGGCCCCTGTCCTCTTCCTGCCTGACACTCAGTGCCCAGGGTGCCCCTGCTGGAGGAAATAAGTGCTTCTCCTCTGCTCGTCCCCACTCGAGGAACTACAGCACTAGACGGAATGCCTCCTGCTACGGCGCTCCCCCGTCCCTGATCTCACCCATTTCCGCTCAGATTCCCTTCTTAGGCCTCTCCGTCCGTGGCTCTGCCTGGCCCTTCAGACCAGGGCCTTTGAGAGCCTTGCAGGAGGGGACAAGACTGTGGAGGGAGCCAGAGGCCGGGACAGAGTGTAGAGGGGCCTGCAGACTCGGGGACAGTGCCCATGTGCCGGACCACAGCTCCGAGCTGCCACCCCAGCTCTTCAGAAGACGCGGCCTCCTTGGACACCCCAGGAACTTCCATACTCTCCTCAGGATCCCGGGAGGGCCTGACTCATGCCTGGACTTCCTCCCTCTCCTTCCTTCCTGTTTGTAGGGGTGGCGGCAGCAGCAGGGGAGTGTAGGTGAGAGAGGTCCCAGCTGATACCCTCCCTGGTGGCTACAACTTCAGCCTCCATTTGCCGTCCCTTCCAGACCCGGAGGCACAGAGTGAGTCAGGGGCCACCCAGTGGCTGCTGCCAAGAAAGGGGAAGGGGGAGGCAGGCACAGCATCTGCGCCCGGGGCACCCGGCCTCTTGCTTTGCTCAGCGCACCCAGAGATGCCCCTGGGCACACCTAGAACGCAGGGCCACAGGACCCAGTCCCACCCACGTCAGCACTCCTGCCGGGCAGCCTCCTGCTCGCTCCGTGTAGCCCGCCCCCCCAGTCCGTCAGGACCTGAGGGGAAGGGCCCAGGGGAGCCCCCTTGCCCATCACAATACTGTTGACTGCTCTGCATTTTTGGCTCCCCTGTATATTTTCTAAAATAAAAAATACACCAGATCCAGTAACATACAATGGCTATGTGCAAAAAAAGGGGAAAAAAAAGTGCCTGGCTGTTTCAGTCACAGGAGCACATGACTCTTGATCTGGGGGTCATGAGTTCAAGCCCCATGCTGGGCACAGAGATTATTAGATGCATAAGCAAACCTAAAAACAAGGAACTGACCATAGTAGGAAGGCGGCCAGTCTGTGATGCTGACCGAGGGGCTGGCTCAGGAGCAGGTGCCCCGCGGCGGCCTCTTCATTTTAGCATCAGCAGTGGTGGCAGGCCGACAGGTGAGGCTCCTGGCGCCAGGACAGAAGCGCTGGGCACGCCTTGGGAACAGCGCATCCGGTGAGAACTTCCCATCCGCAGGGAACAGAGGGGACAGAGGAACCAGATAGACACACCCAGAATCCAGCCCGGGAACCCTTCCGGGATTAGGGACCCGCTCCCCACCGAGTCAACGGCATGGGGGGAGGAGACCAGACAACCGTGCAGGGCGTTTGCGTCTTGTCCTGGGCTCCAAGCCCACCTTGCATGCAGGTCTTGGGGCTGACCTCCCAGACCCCCGGGAGGCCTGCGAGACTCAGGAGGAGGGAAGGAGGACTTCCTCGGCTCTGAGATACTTGCCGGTTCCCTCGGTGCTAAGGTCTGAATGCTTGTTTTCCCCAAACCCGTATACTGAAATCCTAACCAGAGGGGCTTTGCTATCTCCACCTAGATTTTGGAGGGTGAAGTGGCCAGGAGTCTTGGCCTCGACCCAGGCAGAGACCGGCGCCCCACACGGGTGGGGCCACTGCTGTGTGATTTCAGCCACAGAGATCCCAGAGAACGGCATATAACCCACGTGGTGTAACTGCCTAATCCCATAAGGGGGGCATCCAGGACACCGGCGGCGTGGGCTGCGTCCAGTGAAGCTGTGGAGGCAGGACCTCCGCCCCACGGGCCTGGACGGCGACAGGGAGCCAAAGAGAGTCCTCTGACGCCTTCGGGTTCTGGACGTGCCCAGGAATGTCCACCCAACCCTGTCCTGCCATGGTGCTTTGGAAGCTCATGGTCTGGTCTCATCTCACAGGTTCCCAGCTAGAGGGGATCCTGCCTCAGGGTGAATCTGTACCCTGAGTCTCCCACACCTGATTTACTCGGCAAGCCAGCAGCAACCTCCCCACCCCTTGGCACCGGGGGCACCAGCCCTGGTCCCTCGTCTGAGCTCCGAGGTCCTGGCGACCCCAGCTGGTAATGTCTTTGGTCCCCCAGCCCCGGGGCTCCCACCGGTCCTCGTCTCCCCGGGCTGGAGCACCACCCCCCTCGCATGTGGCTCCGTGTTCCTGGCATGGCTTGGGATATGGTGGTGTGTGAGGGAGAAGAAAACGGCTCTGCTTTGTTTTTACATGCATACTGAAGCAGTTAGGGGTGAATGCCCAGAATTTGTTTAAAAATATGCCAGCCTAAAGAGGGGAGAACAGGAAAAAAAAAAAAGGGGAGAACAGAGGAAGCCGTTGGTGGGAAATAGCAGGGTGACAGGTATGAGGGGTTCAAGCGTGTCTGGGAGACTTCACAGTGAACACACAAATGGAAGCAGTGTTCTGCTCCAGCGTAAGATGGACCTGAGGACGCCGAGCTCATGACCGTCCTCTGGCCTTGGGGATGCCCTTCATCTGTGTGGACGTGGGGCCCGAGACTGTTAGCTTCAAAAACAGTAACGTAACTGTGACCCTTTCTGTCCGTTTGTCGTCAGCTTACTACTTCCTCCAGGAAAACATATAAATATTTTAGGTCTTGCCAAAACTACCAGCAGAAAAAGAAAGGGAAAAAGCATCACTCCTTAATTTTTTAGGGAAACAACTGGAAAACAAGTACTCACCAGCTGATGAAAGGAACGCACAGTCTACACGAGTGATAATATTCAAAATGCTCAGTCATAAAAATAAAGGCCTTTTATTTGGTTTTTCTACGCCGTTACAGGAACCCGTGGCAATACTCTGGAACCCACGAGGCCTGCGGCCACACCCGCACCTGCTGCGAGCGTCTACGGAGAAGCCGAAGGGTCACGACACACACTCGGGGTCACGGGGTCACCTTCTTGTAGGTGATGTGAAGATGCTGAGTCATGGGCTGGGTAGTGGTCGCCATGGAGACTGTCTGTTCAAGTTTGCCTTCAGAATTCAGCCTGAATTTTCGGGTGATCTGAGCAGAACAAAACAAACACCTTAGTTTTACCTTCTAAAGGCGGCCCGCCATGGGCCAAGTGCTCTGTGAGGGCTGCAACACGCCGCCCCCGCTGTCAGAGGCCTGTGGGCCACGCAGTGTCCCCGCCAGTGCGTGACGGACACTCAGCCCACAGCCGCTGCGGGGTGTGCCAAGATCAAGGGGTCCTGACCCCTGGGTCCTTCCTCTGACCCTCGGCTGTCCCCAGAAGACCAACAGGCATGCATGGAACTTGGTCTCGTCTCAGCTCATTTAGAACCCAGCCACTTTTTCCTTTCAGACAAAAGCTGACCTTCCGATGCATTCCTGCTTTACCCCCCTTCCCTTTCATGCTTACAACCTGAACTGACGTCACCCGTGTTCTTGAAAAACTCAGCGCGACCACCTTTGGAACCACTAGTTTATCCCAACGAAGTGTGGCGGCCAATGAGAAAGTCCTATCCTTACTGAGCATGAAGCAACGCGGAGACCCAAGCGGATGGCCGACATCTCCCCAGTGTTCTGGAACACACCGGGGGCTCCAGAAATGTATGCAACAGGAGTTCTCCTCCACAGCCAACCACTCTGTAACTGACCATCTGGCACAGAAAAACCAGAAAAGCCACATCTCAGAAAGTCCATTTAAAGGCATAAGGGAACCAGCCCAGAAGGCAAGACAAAGGTCCCGGAGAGAAGAGAGTAGAGACGCAGCTGGGAGCAACCGTTCACCTGAGGAATGTGCGTGCGACGAGGGGACAGCAGTGGGGCCAAGAGGCTGGGGAGCCGGGCCAGCGCTCTGATTCCTGGCATACTTTGGAATGTGTGCCCATCGAGGAGGAGAGGCCATGGAAAGACCCCAGACCTTTGGCTGGGGCCCAACAGGCTGCACTCCAGGAGTGAGGGCTAACCAGAAACGGACAGGGAAGACCAGCTTCGAAACAGCTCAGCCGCCAGCAGTCAGGCTCTGCCCTCCCTGGACCGATGGCCAGCAGCACGAGGACCGCTCCGTGGTAGCAGAGAGCATCGCACGGAGCCTCACGGCAGCTACAGTTTTCACATGTGGTGCCGAGAAACAGAACAAACCGACCGAGCAAGCGAGGTAAGAGCAGCAGAGGTGCCGGGAGCAGATGCCCCAGGGCGGGTGCGCCCACACCAGAGTCACCAGGAAAGGACACGGAGCTTTTCAGCAGAGGCCTGCCCCACCAGAAAGAATAAAATGGGAATTCCGTAACTGCAAAATGCAATCCGCAGAATAGACACCGCCAGAAAACAGTCTGTAGGAAAACCCGGGCTGGAACCGGGAGGAGGACGGACGGAAGCCATGACGGAAGCGAAGAGACACAGTGGAGACCCAAAGTTCTGACATGCGCGCTGGAGATCCCAGGAGATGGGAAGAACGGAACACAAGCCAAACGTGACGGGGTCACAGCCAGCTCTCGGAGGCTGACTGAACATACAGCAAGTCGCAGATGCAATTACATCCTAGCAAGACGCCGGCTGCTCACCAAGGACCAGCCGGACACCCAGGGACACGTGGGAGGACAGCGTGTCCAGGGACCAACAGGCCACATGGGCTCTGGGCTTCCCCACAGAAGGACGGCAGCCAGAAGACGACGAGATGGCATCTCAAACCCATTAACATAACCACCACCCAAAGCATTCTCGGTGCAGTGAAAATACTACTCAAAAACTAAGGAAAAGGACGCCTGGGCGGCTCAGACGGTTGAGCGTCTGCCTTCGGCTCAGGTCATGATCCCGGGGTCCTGGGATCGAGCCCCACATCGGGCTCCCTGCTCAGCGGGAGGCCTGCTTCTGCCTCTCCCTCTGCTGCTCCCCCTGCTTATGTGCTCTCTCGCTGTCAAATAAGTAAATAAAATCTTTAAAAAAAAAAATGAAGGCAAAATGAAGACATTTCTAGACCAAAAAAACTCCGCAGAGGACTTACCAGCAGGAGTCCTCACCCCCTGGAAGAAAGTACCAGAGGAATTCCTCAGGCTTTCAGGGGAGAGGCCCACGGCAGCACGGAGAAGCAGGGACAGATGCGGCGCAGGGGAGCAGGGAGCCCGTGGCTGACCACGGCAGCGACGTGGCCCCAGTGCGCGCCGCTGAAGCGCACGAGTCGGGAACCCGAGGCGGCGGCGGCGCGTGTGAAGGGAGCTGGCCCGTGTCCAGCTCATGGACGGGCGCGAAAAACGGCCGAAATCTTAGTGCTGTTTCTGAAAATGCCCCTCCCCCATTCAAAGTCAAAACGCTGGTGTGGCCCATACTATGCCCTTACCTCAGAAATCTAAGTTTTTGTTTTTGAGCGAAGAGCGCCGCCTGTGACAGGTTTTGACGAGGCTCCCGGCTCCTTTTTAGCCAACGGTACCAAGGAGGGACACTCCTGTTCTCTGGAAAGGTGCTTACCCATGTTTTCAAGTGGGAGAGGAGATTTCCAAGGGTCATCTGCGAGGAAATCTCGGACTCGTGCGAAAATGACATAAAACATCTGTATTTACTCATAAGGAAAAAGTTTCATTTTGTTGCCATTAGGAAAAAGGGTACTGTAAGACCAGGAAAAGTAAAATAAAAAAATAAAACTGATACCCGCCCCCCCACAAAACCCCACGACCGCAGAAGCAGACAGGGCAAGGGAGACACATGGAGTCCGAGACCCGTGTCCCGAGCGCCGCCGCCGCGAGGAGCTGCACACGCGGCCCCAGGCTCCGCCCCAGGTGCACGTGGAACCGACACGCCAGCGCTGCAGAGCCCGGGCGCCTGGCATGCCCGCCGTGGTCTGAGAGGGCCTGTCCCAAGGTCCCTGCGGCGGTCTGGAAGCAGTCCGAGCACCAGCTTATGTCAGACGCCCGCGAACGCAGACCGCATCTGTAGTCCGCGGGCATCACCGAAGGACAGCAGGACGAGGTACCCCAAACGAGCCGGTAAGCAGGAAGACAGAAGAGTACACAGGGCGGGAAGGGGGAGAGCAGAGCGCCCAGAACCAGACAGACAGGAGGACACTTCGTGGGCCAGGCAAGTATTCCCATGCTATTTTAGCGTCTTTATTTTTTTTAAGGATTTTATTTATTTGACAGAGAGAGAAAGCGAGAGAGGGAACACAAACGGGGGGAGCGGGAGAGGGAGAAGCAGGCTCCCCGCTGAGCAGGGAGCCCAATGCGGGGCTCGATCCCAGGACCCTGGGATCATGACCTGAGCCGAAGGCAGACGCTTAACGACTGAACCACTCAGGTGCCCCTTGATTCTACATTACTTTTTCTGGAATTTCATTTACAGATAAACAAGGCTTTTACCTTTGAATCACTTCCCAGAGGAAACGAAGTGGCAGACATGCCCCACCTGCACCCACACTTGCCTTTGTCATGGAGACACGGTGGTCTTACGGCGCCCTCGCCTGAGGGCCTGTGACAGACTGTGCTCACAGAGCACAGGCGGGGCAAGGGGGTCAGCTGCGCAGGGGTGTTCGGGTGGGGCGGCCCCGTGGGAGCCAAGGCATCGGGCAAGGCCACTGCTTGTTTCCTCGGAGCCTGATAGGTGCTGAGGCTGACAGTCACCTCATAGACGCATCCAACGCCCGAGCACAACTGGCCTTTTCCAGGCGGCTCTGTCCCTGTGGGCTGCAGGGGCTCCTGGCAACACCGGGTTTCACGGCACAGCGATCTAAGTGTGGGCCCCCCACAGCCCTTCCCTGGGAACCCTGTCATGGTCATCCTGCTCCAGAACAAACATGGTGACAAGCAGCACACGAGGAAGGGACAGGGCACAGGCCCGGGAGTGCACACCACGACTGCCAGGTCCCAGGAGGGGTGGGGAGCTGGGAGAGCAGGGCGAGGGGCCGCCCCGTGCCCACTGCCCCAGGAGCGCACACTCACGGGGCTCCAGGACCACCGCCCCCGCCACAGAGAGGACAGCCACCACAACTAGCAACAGCACTGCCGTGCACGGGCCCTGGAGTCGCCTGTCGGCTTCCTTTGGGTTCGCAGTCCCTCAGAGGACGTTTCCCACGCCATCTTCCTCTTCCAGTGGAAGTCATTAGAAAGATTTAACGGGGACGCAGGCTGCACGTGGCCTCGCTCTGGTTCCCGTGGCCTCTGGCAACAGCTAGCAATCTGGTGAGTTCACTCGTACTCTGTGGTCATCCCGAGTCGGCCACCACAGCGAAAGCATCATCGACCCAAGACCCATCTGCGCCACAGACGGATCCCCGTGTGAGGAAGAGGGGGTTGGAGGCCGCCACCAGCCTGTACAACGTCAAGGGGAGCTCGTTCAGGCTGTCGGGGGTCAGAGGCCACGCGCCCACGCAGCCCAGAGCCCAGCCCCGGCACACAGAGCCGGGTCAGGGGGTCCCGTGGCCTCTGAAGGTTCAGGAAGAGTCCGTGTGAACAAACACAAGTTCTTATCTTAGCCAAGTGTGCTCACTTTCCCGAGACTGCAGCTACCCCACAGAAACAGGACTGTGCAGAGAAGTGCGCTGTGAGAATTTCTCCATGTTTTAATGCTTTCTCAAAGCGTTTTTTTTTTTCTTGTTTCCTTCAGCAGGGAAAAGGTGGAAAAGGAAGCTCAGGAGGAAGATGGCTGTGGCTGTGTTTTAGGCCCTAAAACAAAGATGTCAGGAAGCCACGGTGGCTAATGCGCCCCCCGTGGAGCAGGCGTGGGTGTGGAGGCAGGAAGGGCCCGGCTTGTCGGGCACGGGAATCCCAGTGTGCCGACAGCTTCCAGGCCGTCTTTTTTTTTTTTTAAGATTGTATTTATTTATTTGACAGAGAGAGACACAGCGAGAGAGGGAACACAGCAGGGGGAGTGGGAGAGGGAGAAGCAGGCTTCCCGCTGAGCAGGGAGCCCGATGCGGGGCTCAATCCCAGGACCCTGGGATCACGACCTGAGCCGAAGGCAGACGCCTAACGACCGAGCCCCCCAGGCGCCCCTTCACGGCCGTCTTTACAGAAATGATGGCCTGCCGCCCGTCAGCACAACCGGGGATCAGAGCATGTGCACGCTGTCTGCCGCCAACACTCAGGTTCTTCCGCCAACCCCGGCTTTCCTGGGATGGGACCGGCACACAGGCTGTGGGTGTAAAGCTACAACGTGACGCTTGCACACGTGTGTGTACGGCGTCAACACCCCGTCCCCTCACAGTTACCTTGTGTGGAGCGTGAGAGCTTTTAAGATTTACTCTCTGAGCAAATTTTACACGATACAGCATTAACCACAGACGGCGTGCTGTGCGTAATTTCCCCACGACTCGCTCCTCTTACACCCGGACGTCTATGCCCTCTGACCTACAACCTGCCATCCCTCTGCCCCCAGGCAACACCATTCTACTCTGTTTTTTAAAAATCTCACATATAAATGAAGCCATGCAGTATTTCTCTTTCTCTATCGGACTGGTTTACTTCACTTAATGTAATCCCCTCAGGGATTCACGTTGCAAATGGCAGGATTTAATTTTTTTTACTGGCAGAATAATCCTCCTCGTGTGCGTGTATGTATACGCATACATCCGTGCGGGCACGTGTTTCCGTGTCCTTGAACAGGCGAAGCAGCTCACCCAGGGGCTCCAGGGCCAGAATCTGTTTCACAGCCAGACACACAGCTGTGCCACAACTGTAAGCAGACCCCTCCCTGCCCCTCACGGACGACAAGGGAAGGTCGGTGTGGGAGGAGGGGAGGCAAAGGAGAGGAAACTGGGGGAACGTGTCATTTTGAGAAAAGGCACAAAGACAGAAAGACGAAAAATTCACTTAATAGCTCAACAGCAAACTGGAGACAGAAGAAAGACTCGGTGAATTTGAGAACAGGTCAATAAAAATGTCCAGATTGGGGGTCCCTGGATGGCTCAGTCAGTGGAGTGTGTGACTCCTGATCTCAGGGTTGTGAGTTCAAGCCCCATCATGGGCGCAGAGATTAAAAATAAAATCTTTAAAATATCTAAAATGACTAATATAGAGAAAAGAGACTGAAGAAGAATGAACAGTCTCAGGGACACGCGGGACAGTATTAAATGGCCTAACATCTGTTTAGTAGCAGTTCTGATGAGAAAAGTTAAGAATGGAACAGAAAATGTTGGAGAAACAATGGCAGAAAATCCCCAAATATGACCCAAAACACCATCTTACAGATCCAAGAATTTCAGGAGACCCACACAGGATAAGTACAAGGAAACCAAACCCAGGAACACCATAGTGAAAGGAAGATGAAGGAAAAAAACCTCAAAAATGACTAGAGAAAGGACCCCTGGGTGGCTCAGTCGGTGAAGCACCTGCCTTCAACTCAGGTCATGATCTCAGGGTCCTGGGGTCGAGCCCTTCATCGGGCTCCCTGCTCCGCGAGAAGCCTGCTTCTCCCTCTCCCTCTGCTGCTCCCCCTGCTTGTGCTCTGTCTCTCAAATAGATGCATGAAATCTTAAAAAAATGACTAGAGAAAAAAGACAAATCACGTGCAGGGCATGAAGAATTTTGGCTGACTTTTCAACAAACACAATTAAGGTCAGAAGGCAATGGAACAAAATAATTACTTTAAAAAACTATGCCTGTTGACCCAGAATTTTATTTATGGTAAACATATCCTTCAAAACTGGGAGTGAAAGAGGATTCCGTGAAGATGGCTGAGTAGGAAGTCCCTGGAATTGGTCTCCCCACTGGACACAACTGCACTAGCCTGTCCAGCAGCCAGGAAACAGGCCGCTGTGCGGGTGTTTCTGGAGCAGCCTGTGGGGGCCAGGGTGGGCAAGGACCCTGTCCTCCAAATACGGAGGACCTGTCATCAGTGGGCAGCAAAGGCCCCGCCCCCTCCAGCTCAACAGACTCACAGGAGATCCGAAGGGCCAGCACCCCCTTACCCCACTTCATTTTAACTTTTTCTGGTTTTGGGACCCAGATTTTAGAGACTAGGACAAACAATGACATATATGGAGAAATTAGAAAGTGAGTGCTCATGCCCAGGGAAAGGCTCAGAAAAGACCCGAGAAGACCTTCAGTTTACATCTCAGGTGGCTCCTGGGCACAGAGACAGCCCACAACAACCAACCAACCAAACAAAAATAAACATAAGTAAATGGAAACACATCCAATGTTCATGGTTTAGAAGACTTAATATGGGTAAGATATCACTACTGCCCAAACATGTATAGGATTAATGAAATCCCTATGAAAATCCCAATGGTATGTTCTGTAGAAACAGAAAAACGGATCCTAAGATTCACATGGAATCCCAAGGGACCCAGAATAGGAAAAATAAAAATCCTGAGGAAGAAGAACAAAGCTGAAGGACAGGTACCTCTTGATCTCCAAGCACACGGCACTGGCACAATGAGAGCGATACAGACCGATGGAGCCGAACAGAGAACCCAGAAATGATCCAACTCTCACATGTGTGGTCAGATGATTTTCAACAAAGCTGTCAAGACCACTCAATGGGCAGAGGACAGTGTCTTCAACAAACGTGCCGGGAAAACTGGGCATCCACATGCGGAAGAATAGAGTTGGATGCTTACCTATCACCACACACAAAAACTAACTCAAACACGCTGCAATTCATGAAAATTAAAGACTTTTATGCATCAAAAGATATTATAAGCAGAGTGGAAAAGCAGCTCACAAAAGGAGAGAAAATATTTGGGAACCGCATATCTGATAAGGGATTCCGAGATAGCGGAGACTCCAGCTGCTGTAACACAAGCAGAAACAGCTAGTGTTGGTGAGGACGTGGGGAGCTGGGGGCCACGCACAGCTGACGGGAGCACACACTGGTGCAGCCACTTGGGAAACGGTGTGGTGGTACCCCAAAAAATTAAATAGAGCTACCCTACGACCCAGCAAGTCCATTTCTGGGTACACCCTCAAAAGGACTGAGAGCAGAGTCTTAAAGAGATGTCTGTACACCCAAGTTAATGGCGGCATTATTCACAGTAGATAAAACACGGGGGCAACTCTGCCGTCCACTGACGGATGGATAAGCAGAACGTCAATACACACATACGACAGACAACCATTCAGCCTTAAAAAGGAGGGAAATTCCACAATATTCTACAACATGGAGGAACACTGAGTGAAATAAGCCAATCACAAAAAGACTAGTGTGGGATTCCACCTACACAAGGTCCCTAGGGTAGTCGGTTCGTAGACACAGAAAGCAGAATGGGGGATCCCAGTGGGTGTGGGAGGAGAGAGGGGGGAGTTATTGCTTAACGGGCACGGGGGCTTCAGTTCTGTAAGATGCAAGGGTTCTGGCGATGGATGGCGGTGACGTCTGCACACCACCTAAGTGTAGCCTCAGGAACCATTAAGATGCTGAAGTCTGTTATCTGTATTTGAACCACAGTTAAATAGTTAGGGACTGAAATAACCCCGAGCGAGCTGCCGACAACAGACCTATACTGCAAAGAAGGCGTGAACGCATGGCTTCCAGATGAAGGCAAACTATGCCCCGGGAGACGTGGGTCTAAGGAAGGTGAAAAGAGCAACACAGAAGAAAAATAAGTGGGTAAGTAGAAGAGATTGCTTTTACCCCCTCACTGTAATGTCTCTGAAAGTCAGCTCATTATTTAAAGCAAAAGTACTGGGGCGCCCGGGTGGCTCAGTCAGTTAAGTGTCTGACTCTTGGTTTCTGCTCAGGTCGTGATCTCGCGGTTGTGGGATTGGGCCCCGTGTAGTCAGGCTCTGCGCTCAGCGTGGAGTCTGCTTGAGATTCTTTCTCTCCCTCCCCCTCTGCCCCTCCCCATCCGTGCTTGCTTTCTCTCTCTCACAAATAATAAAATGTTTAAAAAAATAAAGCGAAAGTAACAATACTGTAAAGGTTTATGGTATATGTGTATGTACAGTTCTTACACACGTATTTACATATATAGGTTAGTGTAACAGAAACGGTCAGTGGGGTTACAGAGCTGTAAGGTCACGACCCACAAGCAGGACCAGGAAAGTGTCAGCTGTAAAGTAGGGGATTATCCAAGATCAACGTGAAGGGGGAGATGTAACGGTACCACATTGATTATAGACTTTGGCAAGTTTAGGATTTACACTGTTAGCCTCAAAGCAACCATTAAAAGAAACAAGAAAGACACAGATAAGAAGCTAACAGAAGAGGGAGCCTGGGTGGCTCAGTCGGTGAAGCGTCTGCCTTCGGCCCAGGTCATGATCCTGGGGTCCTGGGATCGAGTCCTGCGTCGTGCTCCTTGCTCAGCCGGGAACCTGCTTCTCAATCTACCTGCCCCTCCCCCTGCTTGTGCTCTCTCTCTGTCAAATAAATAAATAAGATCTTAAAAAAAAAGAAGCTAACAGAAGAAATATCACTCAGCCATAAAAAAGGAGATCTTGCCATTTGCTACAACATGAGTGGACCTAGAGGGCGCTATGCTAAGGGAAATAAGTCAGAGAAAGACAAATACCATAGGATTTCACTTGTATGTGGAATCTAACACACAAAGCAAGTGCATAATCGCACAAAGAGCAGACTCAGACCCATAAACGCACAGGGGGGAGGGGGTGGAGGGTGGACAGAAGGGGTGAAGGGGCGGGAGGTGCCGCGTGCAGTTACGGAGCGAGTGCGTCCCGGGGATGACAGGCGCAGCACGGGGACCGCGGTCAGTGATCCCGCGATGGCGTCGTGTCCTGACCGGGGGGGCCACACGTGCGGCGAGCCCAGCGTAACAGAGTTTATGGAGTTGTCCCATCACTAAGTTGTACACCTGAGACAAATGTAACATTGTGTGTCAACTACACTTCACTAAAAAAAGAAAAAAAAAGCTAACAAAAGAAAGAAAACAATGCTAAAATTACTTAAACCAAGAGAACACAGTAAAGGAAAAAAACAAGAAAGAACAAAAGACAAATCAAGATGGTGGTCTTACAACCAACCATACCAGCAGTATTTTTATTAAATGTAAATGGACTAAACATTCCAATTAAAATATGGAGCTTTTTGACTAGACAAAAAAAGCAAGACTACAGGAGATATACTGTGAATATAGAGAGATAAATAAGTAAAACGTAAAAAGGAAGGAAAACAGATGCACCAAATAAACAAGCATTGGACAGCAGCTGTGGTTCTGTTACCATCAGACTTCAAGGTACATACTCCAAGCTACCAAGAGGAACATTTCATAAATATAATACATATCATCACACGTACGCATCTTATGACAGAGCTTCAAAGTCATGAAGCAAAAACAGACAGAACCCAAGAAAGGAACGGAAATAGCCCCGATCATCTTTGGAGATTCTAGCACCTCTCGGTAATCAGACAGAACCAGACCCCCCCACCCCGCCCCCGACCAAAAAAATCAGCAGTATGAAGGAAATCGGAATGACGTTATCAATCGACTTGAACTAAGTCCACTACACCCAACAACTGTCAAATATGTATTTATTTGGAGTGTGCATGAAGTATTCACCAAGTTACATCATATATTGTGGCAGAGTAACTCAGAAAGCATGTGTTCTGGGCCTTACAGAATTGAATTAGAAATCATTAGCAATAGATTATGTAGAAAATCCTCAAATATTTGAAAAGTAAGTAACATACTTCTAAATGACCCAGTTCAAATAAGAAAGTCACCAGGGAAAGTATTTTGAGCTGGAGGTGATAAGAGCACACTCTTTATACCTGCGGGATGCAGCTGAAGCAGGGCTTGGAGCAAAATTCATAGTTTCAAGTGGTGCATCACAAACTAAAAATGGGCTAAATACCAATGACTTAAGTTTCCCATTTAAGAAATCAAAAAAGAGGAAATTAAACTCAGGATAATTAGAATAAAACAAATAACATGATGCAAAAATCCTTCAACTTACATATTTTAGTAATATAAACAGCAATAACTAAAAATGACAAATTATCTGTCATTGGGGTTTATCTGAAGAATGTGGGGTTGGGTCAACATCTGAAACCCTGTTCCTATAACTCACCACATTAAGAGAATGAAGGAGAAAAATCACAGAAGCATCTCAATAGCAGAAGCACCTGTCAGAATTCAACACCCATTTATAATTTTTAATAACTGGCAAACTAAAAATATAAGAAAACAGAATGTGGTAAAGGGCACTGGTAAAAACCCGACAGCGACCATCACACCCAATGGTGAAAGACGGAGTGCTTCCCATGAACAGAGAACAGGGCCTGGCATCTACTCCCACCACCGGTCCCGAACATTACATAGGCTGCCCTTTCCAAAGTCCTAGCACAGAAGAAAGAAATGGCATCGAGACTGGAAAGTAAGAAGTGACACTTTAACAGCAGATGACATGACTGTGTAGAAAACCCCAAAGAATCTATTAAAAAATGAGTAAAATAAAAAAGTGAATTTAAGAAGGTTACATGATATAAAATCAATGTGTAACAGTCAAATGTATTTCTATACGCTAGCAACAAATAATTCAGAAAATTAAGAAATCATTTCTAACAGCATCCAAAAACCACAAAATACCCAGGCATAAATTTTACAAAATACATGCAACACATGTACTGAAAACTACAACACAATTTAGGGTGAGGAAATCCTATATAAATGGAGAGATTTACACGGTATTGGATTAGGAGAGTCAGTTTGCTGAAGATGGTACTTCCCAAATTAATCTCGAAATTCAAGTAATCCTAAAAAAATTCTTCTAGAAGTTGACAAGCTAATTCTAAACTTCATACGAAAATGCAAAGGGTCCTTGGGTACCCAAAACAATTTTGTAAAAAAGAAAAAAAAGTTGGACAACCAATATGATCTGATTTCAAATATCAGTCTAAAGCTACAGTAATCCAGATCGCGTGGCCTCAGTGTACACAGAAACTCAGAGATCACCTGGGTGTAAGACAGTCCAAAATGGACCCACGCAAGTGCACCTCACTGCGGGACGAGGGAATAACGGCAGTCTTTTCAACAAACGGTGCTGGAACAATGGGTTATCTATCCGGGGGGAAAAAATAAAAGAATCTTGACGCCTACCTCATACCATACAAAAACACAAATTCCAAAATTATAGACCCTAAAGCAAAAAGGAAAACCGTAACAGTTATTGGAGAAAATGCAGGTTTTCTCTGCAGCCTGGGTTAGGCAAAAGAATTTAAGACAGGGCACAAAAAGCAGAGCATAAAAGAAAGCGCTGGTAAGCGAACATGAAAAGTCAAACATTTTGTCATAAGCTGGGAGCACATGTACCTGATGAAGGACCCGTACTTAGAACATGTAACTCTCAGAACTCAACCCGCTGGAGAGAGGGGCCCAGGATCTGAATGCTTCCTTCACAAAACAAGAAATAACTGGCAAATAAGCACCACGGAAGGAGGACCAACATCATCAGTCATCTGGGAAATGTATTTTTTTTTTAAAGATTTTATTTATTTATTTGGCAGAGAGAGAGAGAGACACAGCGAGAGAGGGAACACAAGCAGGGGGAGTGGGAGAGGGAGAAGCAGGCTTCCCAATGAGCAGGGAGCCCGATGCGGGGCTCGATCCAGGACCCCGGGATCATGACCTGAGCCGAAGGCAGACGCTTAACGACTGAGCCCCCAGGCGCCCCTGGGAAATGTATTTAACCGCATGAAACACCCCTGTGCAGCCACCAGGACGGCGGACACTCAAGGACCAACGTGGCTGGGGGCGGGCGGTGGGGGTGGAGCGGCACAAGACCCAGCCTGGTGGTTCCGGCTCGCTCACCTGGCCCTCCCCACGGGACTCAGCAGTCCCAGTCCTAGGTCCTCACCCAAGAGACGGGAAGACACACGTCCACACACATGCTCACAGCAGCTTTATTCCCAACAGCCCAGCACTGGAAACAAGCCAATCGGTGTCTGTCAACAGAGGGGAGACAGACGGAGCTGTGACATATTTGCCCAGTGGAACACTACTCAGCAATCAAAAACACCCAAACTACTGCTAAATGCAACAGCATGGATGAATCTCACAAATGTTACCTTGAATGAAAGGAGCAAACACGTACGGCCCCATTTACAGGGAATCCTACAAGATGCAAGTCTAGTGGACTGACAGAGATCTGGCCCTGGCTGTGGGGGGCTGGGGGCTGGTAGGGACAGCACAAGGCTCTTTCTGGGGTGAGGGGCTGTTCTCGTCCTGACCGGGGCATAGTCCAAGGGTGTCCACCTGAACTGGATGCACTAACTGTATGTAAATTACACCTCCAGGCAGCTAATTTTTTTTAAGTAAAAAAAAAAAAATTCTAGTAAGCCACGGTAATTAGCGGGAACTGGCAGGGGTGGGGGGAAGCGGGAACTGGTGGGGGGCGGGGAGGGCTCTGCCACCAGGGGCCGGGGCAGCCGGCATTCAACTGCACAAAACTCAAATCTGGGTGAATTAATGACCTGAAGGGGAGGTTTTAGGTCAAGCTGTAATGCTTCCAGGAAAAAAAATACAGAATATATATTTTTTGACCTGTTTTCAGGGAAGCCTGCTTAAGTAAGAAATTCTAAAACCAATCCAGAAAAGAGAACCTGGGAAACGGAACCACATAAAATCAAGAACTTCTGTTTCTCAGAAGCAGAAGAGGGGAGCAAAGATACAAACTGGAAGGGATATTGGCCACACCAGTAGCTGGGGAGGAGCTTACATCCAACTCAGAGAAGAACGAGTGTCAGGAAGGACAGCAGACACAGTGGAAGTGGTCAGAGGACCTGGACAGGACTCCACCAGAGGAGGGCCAAGCAGGACAGGACGGGACGCTGGTCATCAGAGCAGCTCTGGCCGCAGGAGTCAGCCGCTCAGGAGGCAGCGAGCATTAATGGGGGGAGTTTCTGGAAGGCAGCGGCCTCTCTGATCCTCAGCATCAAATGCGGGCACAGGTCTGGACCTGTCCTGTCTCAGGGCTGCTGTAGGGCACCACCCTGTGGGCTGTGTGGGGTCCTCAGTGACCGAGCACCGACAGCAGGGCAACAGAGAAGGGGTGAGGTCAGGCTTCAACAACAGATAAGCAAGGACCCCTCCCAACACCTGCCGCTCCCGGGCATCTGCAGAAGCCAGGCATTCTGCCCACCAGCTGCTGGGAGGACAGACAGATGCTTCCAGCCCCAGCCTCCCTCCCTACCAGGTTCTGTGCATGTTGACCCAGCAGGAAGGCCAACCCAGTCGCACCCAGCCAGCCGTGGTCAGCATGTCACCCTGAAGAGCTGAGCCCTCCTCTGGCCCCACCCCATGGGGGTGCCTCCCCTCACTGTGCCCTCAGCGGCTTCCCCTCACCTCCTCTCTCCTTTTACAGAGAGGGATTCTTGTGTTTAATTAATAAAGCCCAAACTTAGTTCTCTAGCAAAAATAAACAAACAAAATCCACCCCTCCAAATCCCTGATAAAGTCAAGTATGAGCAAGAAAAAGAGAAAACAGACATATGCAAAAGATCAGAAATATAAAGGGGACACAGAATGGCAGATGCAGAGAAAGCAGTGAGTGTTACTTCTTCCTCAAACTCTGAAAATCTAGATGAAAGAGCACGGGTCCTGGGAACCTTGACCTTGCAAATGCAGGGAGGTCGGAGGGCCAGGTAAGCAGGGAGGAGAGCAAGGGCACTCCCCCCACTGGGCCCAGATGCTTTCCTGAGGACATCTAGGAGGACCAGGCAACGTTGATGGGGCTCCCTCCTTGTCAGGGAACAGACACAGCTAAAAAGTGCCCAGCTCACTCTATGAATAACTCTGGTACCAAAATCAGGACAAGTAGGAGTTATCTTCAAAAAGCAAACACGCCTCAACACTTAGAAGTTATTAATACAATTCACTGCATCAACAGCTTCAAGTGGAAAAAACAGAATCCTCCCAAAAGAGGCTGCAAAAGCATTTAATGGAACTCAAAACCCATTCCTGAATATAATTCTTACCACAGTAGAAATAGGACATGCTTACCCGACACATAAAATCAAGAACCTCTGTTTCTGAGAAGCAGAAGAGGGGGGCAAAGATACAAACTGGTAGCCTCGGGCGAGCACCTTGCGGGGTAAGCGCTCTATCCGGGCTGCGCCCGAGAGCCAGCTGTCGGACGGGACGTCCCGTTCAGCAGAGCAGCACAGAGCCAGAGCCCCCCCAACACACCCAGGAGACGGAACAGCAGCCAGGTGCCAGACACACCCTCGGAAACCAGAAAGCGCCACAGCGCTACGCAGCCACGCAACGTCCAAGGCCTGCATAATTAACATCATACAGGAATTAACCGGGTACCCACTGAAGTACCCCAAACTAGACCACCACGCTGCTGTCCACTGCTACCAACCAGAACTCCTCTTGTCCTCAAATTAACCCATGTGTTTATGTGATCCTGGCGTAAACGGTGTGGACCTGGACAAACTCACCGGACGGTCCGCCCAGAAGAGGGAATGCAGAAGAATTAACCAAGAAAATGTAGAGTAAAGAATATCGGGAACTTTCCCCAGATACTAAGATAGGACATAGAGCTATGGTAACCTCAGTTATTACATGACTTTTAATTACTGTCGGTAAAGAAGTAGACAAAAGGAACAGACCCTCCTCCCCTACTTATGGGGATGGGCTTAAGACAGGCATGACATCTCAAATCTGGGGGCTGCTGGTCACCCGTCTGTACACGGCATCATGTGAAAACCAATCTGGGAGGGACTAAGGTCTAAGTGTGAAAGGGAAAGCTACAGGAGTGCAGGGAAACAAAAGACTAATTTCATCATGTGAGTAGAAACGCCTTCCAGAGCTAGAATCCAAATCCAGACCCCATAAAGGAAAAGACCCCCAGAGAGAACCACAGAAAAGCTCGCAATCTGTTGAGTAGAACACATCATAAACCACACTCACATATACCACCAAATGGGGAAACATCTGCCGCACAAACAGCCATGGTACATAGAAAGCTCCGGTAAACCAGTCAGATGGCAGCCCACAGAAACACAGGCAATGACTCTGAACACCAACCATGCGGAGCAAGAAACACAAACGGCCCACAAGTGTGGGAAATGCTCCCTTGCATCCATTCAATTTCAAACACAAATGAGCCACCATCTTTTACGGATCAGATTCAAAAGACCAGTGAGTCTGGAACACGCCGTGTAGACGACGGTGCAGAGAAGCAGGTAGGTCCCTGCAGAGCTGGAGGGGACAGTCGTCAAGAAAAGCAATGCAAAATGTACCTGTCCTCTGATCCAGCAACTCAAATGGGAGAAATCTCCCCAACAGATAATGGACTCATTTGGCAAAGTGGACAGCCCAAACGTAAAAGGATGTTTGTGACTGAAAAACCGCAGTCGACCTGAGAACCCCTAAGTGCCCACCTGCCAGGGACCGGATTCCGCTGTGGCACACCCCCACCTCAGCATGTGTGGGGAGCGACCACATGACGGTGCAGACAGGCCAAGGGGTGATCTGTGGCCCCTCTGAGGACTGCAAGTGCGTGGTGGAAGGAGGGAAGGCTGCAGGGGCAGACTCACCTGCTCCACGTGAGGCTCCTTGGCGAAGGAGATCCTGGCGATGGAGTGGGACGTGATGCTCAGCTCCTGCCCGTTCACCTCGCCCTCTTCCACCTCCACGAGGCCTGCAGGGGGCCGCCAGTCCTCAGCAGCCTGCCCACGGCCTGCTGGTGCCACTGCTCCTACCACCACCTTCCGCACCCAGCGCTTCAACAGGCCTGAACTCGGAAGCCAGAGCCTCCCAGGCACCAAGGGGGAAAGACTCGCAAGTCCTCTTATAGGCAGGGCAGGGGGTCTATGGAGGGTCACCCTGTCGGGGGGGGAGGGGGAGAGGGAGGAGGTGCCCTGACCCCAGCCCTGCCCCATCAAACAGGACAGGGAGCCTCCCCCCGGCCCCAGCTGCTGGCTGCCCCCCGACTTCTAGCTCACCAATGCCTTGGGCAGGCCCACTCCAGGATGGGCTAGTTTCTGACTGTCCACCAGCTTCTAGGACGTGAGACTCACTCGAGCCAGGGAGCAAGGTAAAGGTGAAGCAGGTGTGTTTTTGAGTCATTTCTAATTAATGAGTCTGGTTAACTATCTTAGGGTGGCCTCCCACTGGGGACAGAGTGGATTTCCGGACAGCTTCTGGCTGCACAGCGAGCCTCCCATTCTCGTGCACACATTCCGCACCTGTGCGCTGCGGCAGACAGAGGCTCTGTCGTGAGCTCGGGAGAAAAGGGAATCAGCCCCTCTCACCAGCTCCCTCCTGCCAGCCCTGCTGAGTCCGTCCAAAGGCCTGACGCTTTCCACCCTGACAAGCACTCAGTCCCTCCCCACAAATGTGCCCACGAGCACGGACACCCCCAAAGGTCACTCTGAAAGCAGGAGGCAGATGCCGCCTCCCCGGCTGGCCAGCCCTCTGCTGGCATGCATGGTGCGTGGGCAGGGGCAGGCCAGGGACGGCCGCCAAGCGGGGGGTACCTGTGTTCTGGGCGCTGACGAAGGCCACCTTGTTGGTGTCGGGCTTGAGGCGGATGAAGCCACACTCCCTGTGCATGGGTTTGCGTGTGTCCGGGTGGAAGGCGTTGAACCTAGTGGGAAGCAGGAGACGTGAAGCCCCAGGGATCAGATGCCCCCCCAGAGCGTGCCGGACTTTGTGGATACATTTTTCTCACTCTATAAAGCACCCCACCCACCGAATATAAATAATGCAGTTAGTTGGGGCGCCTGGGTGGCTCAGTCAGTTAAGTGACTGACTCTTGATCTCAGGGTAGTGAGTTCAAGCCCCATGCTGGGCGGACAGATGACTTAAATAAAACTTAAAAAAAAAAAAAAAAAAAGATGCAGTTTCTTGTTCATGCGGAAACAGAGGGATGCATAAAAGACATAGCATAAGGGACATGAGAGACCACATGTGTGGGCCCCGGCCGCCAGGCACCCCAGGACCTTCCACCTCTGACCCGGAAGCAGCTCCCCCACATGCGCCTCCCCCCGTCGTTTGTGTGTGCTGTCCCTCTCTTCCCAGCCGCCATGACTGACCCTGACCCTAAAGACGGGACCCTGAAATCTGTAAGTTCGGCAGACCCCCGCCCCCAGGGTTCCTTCGTGCTTCGCGGTCCCAAGCACCCTACGTGCACAGTAAAATCCCACCCTTACACCAGGCTCTGCCTCTTGTGAGCAGTTCACAGGTGAGAAACAGAACAGGTGCTGGGTCAGGATGCGGCTGGAGGACTCCGAGGACTCTCGCTTTACTGTGTAGTAAGACTCTGAGAACCACAATACTAACAGCCTCTCTGGGACCTCAAACAGCTCGGGGGGAGATTCTAAAAGAAATCCAGGTCATTTTATTTCCAGTAATGTGTGTCGGGGGGACAGCATAGGCACTTACTTCGTGTCTGCATTAGCAAGCCCGAGATTTTGTGGTCACCTTCAAAAACATGAGAGACCCAGAAAGTACCATTTTTACCCACCGTGTGACCAGGTTCAGGGCAGGAAGAGGGTGCCTCTCTGAAACACAACCAGGTTCCTTTTGCATCTTCCGGCCTGCCTGTCTGTCAGCCTGGAGTTGCTGGGGCAGGCGGCCGGGGGAGGGGGGGGGGGGCACTTACGAGAAGTTGAGCACAGGTTGACCCACGTGGGAGATGTACACCTCCTCCAGGTACTGGAAAGGCTGCAGCGTCGGGAAGGTCCCGGCTCCCGGCGGGTCTGACAGCCAGGTACCCAGCATCCAGGACAGGGGCTCCACCACTGGGTTCATCGTGGGGGGCTCTGCGGACAGAAGGAAGAGGCGGTCAGTGGGCTCTGTGTCCACTGACTCCTTGTAAGCGTGCCCTGCTGAGCTCTGTGTGGACACACACACTCTCTGTGGAAGCACGCCCTCACACGCCCCGCGTGACCAGAATATGCCACTAGCCACCTGTCAAGAGGGGGAGAAAAAGGGCAAACAATTAGCAAAGGTCACCTTGCCACCGCCAACCCTCTGCAGCTCCTACGCAGAAAAGACAAGAGGGTCTGGAGGCCAAGGACAACGGGACCTGAGGTGGAGGGTCCTGCTCCACAGGCTGGCGGCACCACTGTGGGTGGAGAACGGAGGGCCGCATCTCCAACTTCTGAGCTCGCAGGGGGCAACACGGGCAGCCGGGACTGGGAGGGTGGGCGAAACCCGCTCTTGCCCCACCTAGCTGGCGCCTCTAGTCCTGCCTCTTCTGATCGCCTGCGAACAACTGGGAAGGGAGGAAGGCTGCGGTTGAGATTTATGCGATCAAACTCTCCTAATCAGACCCTTTGCCAAAGAAAGTCAAGTCAGGACGCTAACCACAATCTAGAGTGCAGGTAAGGAGTAAAAGCTTCAGAACCCAAGGTCTGGATCGCAGGGCTCTGCTGCCACCAGCCGAGTGGGACAGGCGCTGACCCCTGCCCACCCGGGACCCCTGCGCCCCACTGAGCGAAGACAGCAGTGCACCGAGAAGAAAAGGATGCTGAATGTAACGTGTCTGAGGTGACAAGCCAGAAAGGGACACGGGGCTGTTGGACATTTTGAGGTCTAAACTGTGAGGACCGAGGACGGCTCTCTCAGGAGGGGGCCCGCAGCCACTCTGCAGACACACCGTGGACTGGGGGGTTCTGGGCGGTGCAGGCTGGGGCCGGGGAGGCCCCCAGAAAGGCCCTGGCGAGGTCTGAGCAGGAGGCACAGAGCACGGGAGGAGGGCGGCCGGGGCTCAGTGTCACCGGTGGAAAGGGCCCGATTCGGGGTCTGGTGTGAAGGCAGAGTGTGGGCTGATGGCTGGGACGTGGGGCAGCAGAGCAGGCAGCAGCCCCAGGGTTCACGGCCTCCACAACAGAGGAGGTGAGAGGAAGAGCGCCGCTGGTTCGGGCTGGGAGTTGGAACAGCCACTCGCTCGGCTCGGACAGCCCTCGTTCTGCGGTTCGCAGAGTAAATAGAAATCGCTGTTTTTTAGCCAGCCGTGGCCTCGGAGACGCCGTCTGTCTGGTGCACCTGTCGCGCTCGAGGCGACACGGAGGAAAGCCGCCGGCCCGGCCCGCCTAACCCTCCCCTGGTGTCCACACGCGGCGGAGGCGGGGTGGGGCAGCGCGCTTTCCCTCTCGGGCCGGCCCGCCGCCTAGGGAGCCAGGGACGCAACTGCAGCGGCCTGCGCCTCCAGGAAGGAGCCCTCCGCGCCCCTTCTCCCGGGTCAGAGCCGCAGGACCACGCGCTCCCGCTCCTGCCACCCAACGCTTCCCCCTGGGACCCCCTCAAAGGCAAGCATTGATGAGGATGAGCGGAGCCCCGGCCCAGATGGCGCCCCCCAGCCTCCAGGGCCACCACACCCCCTCCCCAGCAGCTCCTCAGCCCGCGGGGCGGGGCGGCCTCTGCAAGTCCACACACAGCCCCTCCTCTTAGACCCGGCCCCACTGGGGGGCCCCTGAGGGCAGGAGCCCCGTCCTCATCAGATCTGCTCTTCAGGGCCACCCAGGGAGGGGGAGCGCCTCCACTGTGGGGTGAGGGGGAGAGAGGCAGAGGGACAGTGACAGAGAGACGGAGAGGGAGAGAGGCAGGCAGACAGAGAGACAGGGAAAGACCCAGAGAGAGAGCTGGGTGTTGCTCTTATCCTCCCTCACAGTCTCTCGGGGTCTCTCTGAGGGAACAGGACTGGGTAAGTGAGCATTATCATCTCTACCAGAAAACAATAAAAAAACAACAGAGAATTAACCCCCCTGCCCCCTGCAGCCTGGCCTTTCCAGGAAGGTCACAGCCCCCGAATATGCTGAGGGCCGTGGCGGAGGGGATGGCCTGGCGAGGGGCCCTGGGACCCCGTCTGTGTTGACACACAGGGCATCATGTGCCACTCGCCAAGGTGCACTCAGCTTCTCCTTCAGACTGTGTGAAGGGTGGCAGTTGGCCTGAAAGTGGACGCCCTGCCTGGAACCCGACGCCCGGGAGGAGCAGTGAGCGAGCCAAGGGACAGCACACCACCCGCCACCGCCAGGGCCCTGGTGAGGCTGCGAGCACGCGGCTCAGCACCGGCTGAAGCAACCACCTCTGGGGAGAAAGAGCCCTGGCGAGAGATGGGAGAACTGGGGAAGGGGGGTGCAGTCGGGTGAGCTCAGGTCATGATCTCAGGGTCCCGGGTTCAGGGCGTGTTGGGCTCCCAGCTCAGTGGGGAGCCTGCTTCTCTCCCTTTGCCTCTGTCCCTCCCCCTACCCGTGCTCAGTCGAGCGGTCTCTCTCTCTTTCTAAAATAAATAAATCTTGGGGCACCTGGGTGGCTCAGTCGGTGAAGTGTCTGCCTTCAGCTCAGGTCACGATCTCAGGGTCCTGGGATCGAGCCCCGCATCGGGCTCCCTGCTCAGTGGGGAGCCTGCCTCCCTCTGCCCCTCCCCCTGCTTGTACGCTTGCTCGCTGTCAAATAAATAAAATCTTTTAAAAAAAAAAAACTAAAAAAAGAGATATAGTAATGTTTATTTAAAAAAAACAACTAAGGAAAGAAGTGGCAAGAAAGCAGGAGGTGCAGGAAGTCAGGAGAGACAGACCGAAGCTCCACCATAAGGAAGCTGGAAGTGGCCCGGGACGGCGTGGAACTCAGGGCAGACCCACGCCACAGAGGGGCGAGAAAAGTGCAATGAAAAAGTCAGGAAGGCCAAGAGACCCTCTTGCTGGGGGCACGTGCAGTGCGTAGCCTGCGCGGGGACAGTGGGCACCCCTCCGAGCCCCGCCTGGCCAGTCCCGCTGCTGGGCGTCCCCCGTGACAGGACGACACACATCCACATGGGGTCTCTGTTCACAGTTGCTAGACGTGGATCATTGGCCATAAAAAGGAATGAAGCACTGACGCATGCTACCACGTGGATGAACCAAGGAGAGAAGCCAGAGCTAAGGCCACACGCTGGAGGGTTCCATTTACATGAGGAGAGCAGAGCGGGGGGCTCCTCCACAGCAGGGCCCAGCAGGAGCTGCCAGAGCCACACTCACAAGATGCACAGGAGAGTGAGCACCACCGTTTTCTCTGACACCGGCTATGACCTCACGGCCACACGTGGACATCTAACGTCACTGGTCCACCGAGATGTGCTTTAAGGCTAAGACACACACTGGATTTCAAAAACTCAAGGCAAAAAGGAGGACTTCACACATCTTATTAACTTTTAGGTATTGATGGTTACATGTTGAAATGATAATATTTCAGACAGTATTGGGTTAAGTAAAATAAACTAAAATATATAGATATTTATTTGAGAGAGAGAGCATAAGTGGGGGAGAGGCAGAGGGAGAAGCAGACTCCCTGCTGAGCAAGGAGCCCCACACGGGGCTTGATCCCAGGACCCTAGGATCATGACCTGAGCTGAAGACAGACGCTTAACGACTGAGCCACTCAGGCGCCCCTATTATTATTTTTAAAGTTTTTATTTATTTACTTTTTAGTAATTCCTACACCCAACTTTGGGGCTCCAACTCACGACGCCAACATCAAGAGTCAGAGCCAGCCAGGTGCCCCCAGTTAAACAGAATATAAAGTTAATTTCACCTGTTTGTCTTTACTTTTTTTTTTTTAAGTAAGCTCTAGGGGCACCTGGGTGGCTCAGTCAGTTAAGCGTCTGCCTTCGGCTCAGGTCATGATCCCGGGGTCCTGGGATTGAGCCCCGCGTCGGGCTCCCTGCTCAGCGGGAAGCCTGCTTCTCCCTCTCCCACTCCCCCTGCTGTGTTCCCTCTCTCGCTGTGTCTCTCTCTGTCAAATAAATAAATAAAATCTTTAATAAAATAAAAGCAAAATGCCACAGGCACAATATAAAAAGTAAGGCAGAACGAAGGCCAAACACACCTGAAATCACACATGAAAAGAACAAGCTTTTCAGAATGGATCACAAATTAAGACCCTCAACTCTTGCTGTAAGTGAGAGATGCACCAGAACTAAGAGTGATTCGGAAGGGCATTTCAGAGCCAGGCAAAGGGAGGCAGCAGGAGAGCAAACATCATGATCTCACTATGAGGGACAATGAACTTCAAGCCAAAATGCATTAAACAAAGAACGGCCAAGTCAGGACGAAGACCCCGGTCGGAGAGACTGACGCACCAAATGCAGCGCAGATTCACAGCCCAGGACCTGCGGGAGACACACGGATGCTCACGGAAAGCAACAAAAGGGAGTCCCGCCTGCACTGTGTCCAAGTGACCTCCACACCTCCTACAACGAGGAGCTAGTTCTGGTGGGGGGACCCTGCACCTGAAAACTAGGGAACACGCCTTCAAGTTCCTCTGGAATATTCATGAAAACGGACCTTATAAATGGTTGGAGAAAACCCCCTAAGTTTCAAAAAGTAGAAAGAGTTCCCACCACATTGATGACGATGCAGCAAGGCTAGAAATTAAAACACTATCAGATTTCCCTCAAAAATGTTATGCCACAAAAGAGAAGACAGACACAAACACGTACGTATTCTGTGATTCCATCTGCGTGAAATTCTAGAAGAGGGTGAGGAGCACAGCAGTGGTGGGGTGGGGGCTGGGGTGGGAGGGCACAAGAGAACCTGGGGATTCTGGATGGGGGTGCGTCACACAGGTGTCCGCACCCATCTGAAGTCTCGGGGGGAGCACCTAAGGGCTGTTTCACTTACTTAAATTGTACCGCAATGAAAACATTCAGAGGCAAAACAAACAAAAAATCAGAGCCCGAAATGCCTTCCCAGGACCTGTTTACTATGTCGCCGCAGCACGGGGTCGTGGATGGTGAGGTGACACCAGCCTAGCCTCCCAGGGCCTCCGGTCCGTGCTAGCCAACTGCTGCCCACGGGGGCGGGGGGGGGCCTTCTGTTGCAGATCTTCTATTTTAAGAAAATCCAGAACTATTGATTGGGGAGTTAAATATCCCAATTTCTAAAGATGTGTTCGAATTAAAGCAACAACAGTTTGCGTGTGAGGCGTGGGTCAGTGGGGAGTGAGAGCACAGCAGTCCCAGGCCGGGGCCCGGACGTGTGGACGTCCTCCGGACACCCCTCCAGGGGCCCAGGCCCTGAAGACGACCCTTGGTGAACCCCAGAGCTTTCTGCCTTGGCCCTCGTCTGCTAGGAGGCAAGAAATACCTGTACAAACAACTGAAAATGACACCAGCAGGAGAGAGAAGACAGGAAGAGGTGCCCCAGGGAGGGTCCTGTGAAGGGACAGGGGACGGGAGACCGTGACCAACCAGCCGGCTAACAAATGCACACAAACACAGAGCCCAGCCTGCAGACTTCATACCTTCGGGGCACTGATGCAGGGCCTGGGGACACAACAGCTGCCCGCGGCGGTCCGCTAGCCCCGGTCAGACCTGTTCGCTCTTTCCTGGGTGTCAATGTCCCCAGGCCAGGTCTGAATACAGGTGCTGTGCTGTGGGGGCTCAGGCCGGGGACAGGAGGACCGCAGGGGAGGAGCCGGGTAAGGTGGAACAGGGGGACGGCCTGCCCGGGGTGGGGACGGAGGCTGGAAGCCCGGAGAACAGAGCTGCCAGAACCAGAACACAGGAATGGGGGTCAGGGAAGTGGATGAGGACAGAGGTAGGAGGCCAGGCGGGGGTCAGGTGGAGTCAAGTCCAGCAGTGGCTGGTGTCCCAGGCTGGCAGCCTAGAGGGGTATGGGAGACCAGGGTAGAGGCCATCCCAGGATTGGTCAGGACCCCGAGAGGGGCGAGCGCAGCATGGTCATGGCACCTGAACACGGGGTGGGAGGGTGTCTCCAGAAGAGCAAGTGGGAGAGATGGCCGAGGGCCTAACTTCTGCCTCTAACCAGTTCTGTCTAAACCCATTCCATGACTCTGCTGCGGTGGGAAGGCGCACGCAGGTTACGTGGGGCCTCTGTAAGTGAAGCTGGCCAGGCCTTGTGGAAACACGACTCACTTCAGACGCTGGCTGTTTCTGAGGCCCACAGAGCTCCTGAGTGAAAGCCTCTACGGACAAACGCTCCACAGCACTGCACGAGGTGAAAGGGAAGCCTTTTACCTGGCGGCACGTTAAAAAATTCTAAAATGACGCTCAAAAAATCAGAAGCACCATTTTGAGTAGAAAAAGCAAGCACCGGGGCGCCTGGGTGGCTCAGTCGGTTGAGCGTCTGCCTTCAGCTCAGGTCATGATCCCAGGGTCCTGAGATCTCGAACCCCATATCGGGCTCCCTGCTCTGCGGGAAGCCTGCTTCTCCCTCTCCTGCTCCCCCTGCTTGTGTTCCCTCTCTCACTGTGTCTCTGTCAAATAAATAATCTTAAAAAAAATAAATAAAAAAAAATAAAGAAAAGAAAAAGCAAGCACCTGCGTGGAGTGAAGGCGCACGCTATGAAATCAACGTCAGGCCCAGCTTCACCGACCAGCACACACACAGAATGCCCAATACCATGAAGCCACATCTGATTCTGCGTCAGCACTCCTGACGGCTCCCAGAAACACTTCCAAGTTAGCTCTCCTGGCTGGCTGTCATAATCTTACCTCAATATAGGGCAGGCGGTAAACCACCAGCAGCGGGCAGGTGGGTCCCACGCCTCCTTCCAGGTCTGCCGCCCCAGGGCGGCCAGCACAGCCAGGTTGCTTGGTAGGGCGGGCTCCGCAGCCCCCACCCCCTCGCACCACCGCCCACCGGCCCACCACAGCCTCGGTCTCTCCTCTTGTTTCCAATGAAGCGTTGCAGGGGAGAACCAACAAGGTAACCCTGAGACCCAAATGTCAGGTTACAAGAGTCTACATGTGTATATCAAAATTCATCCAACTAAATCCTTAGGATTTGTGTATTTACTCCATGTAAATGATACTTCACTAGAAAAATAAAAGTAAAATGAACTTAAAGTCAAACAAAAAACATAAAAAATTAAGGGATTTTAAGCCTATTTGCCACTTTTAACCTCTTCAAGTAAACCAGACAGGCTTTTATATGCAATTTTTTCTTATTTCTTTTTTCTTTTATTAACATCTCAACCAAAATGCAAAAACAAGAATTTAAATTTTCTCCAAGAAAATTAAATTTTCACTTTTTGGCCTAAGAGCGCAAGCAGGCTTACCCATCAGTGATGGTAAATTTTCTGAACTCCAGACTCGGTCAAGGTTCTTCAAGGTTGTTTTCTGCCCATTGACGGGAAACGTTTGCACCTGGCTGTTAGCAGCTTGGCAGGAAGTGAATACTACCAAACTGAAGACGGCATTCTGGGAACTGTAGTTCTACTCTAGGAGATGGTTCCTCAGAAACCCGTGGGGACACAGAGACCTGGAGGGAACTGAACCTTGGATGTGGGAGCAGACCCAGTCGACTCGGACGACGGTGGGACAGGCCAGGGAGTGCGGAGGGGGCTTCCGCCCTCTGCTGCTTCCACCGGGGACCCCGGAGGGAACCGATCTGTGTCACGGGGAAGCGGGCGGAGCCAGGCACACAGCAAAAGCTGTTTCTGGAAGAGTCACTCTGGAAACTCCTGATGCGTCCCCATCTGTCTGTCTCCTAGAGGGCTGGTGGCCCACTTATCTTGGCTTTAAGAGTGGAGGCTCGGACACTGCTCGGTCTCCGGGCAAAGGTGTCAGCAGGCGGGAGGGCCCCAAGAACAGGAAGGGAGCAGACACACTCACTGGGACAGACTGCTTCCTGGCGCCTCCCACCCTCACACTGAGTGACGACAGTTTCCGACACAACAGGGAGAGAGCCCAGGCTGCACTGGCCGTCCCAGGTGGGGCAGACACTGTCCTGCCACGGGTGACCAGTCTGTACCCCACTTGCACGGCACAGCAGGGGAGGCTGTTCTTCTAAAATGATTACATGAGATGGGAAGGTGTGTGTGCACGCAAGGAAAAAAAGAAATGACAGGAAGTAGAGCATGTTTCTGTAAAATACAAGACATAAAAGGAGACCCAGTAATTTTAATTTGCAAAAGTTATGGTTGATTACCTAGTTAACTCAAAAGTCTCCACTGAAAAACTATTAGATTAAGTGATTTTTTTTTTTTTAAGATTTTTTATTTATTTGCGAGAGAGAGAACGAGAGACAGAGAGCATGAGAAGGAGGAGGGTCAGAGGGAGAAGCAGACTCCCTGCTGAGCAGGGAGCCCGATGTGGGACTCGATCCCGGGACTCCAGGATCATGACCTGAGCCGAAGGCAGTCGCTTAACCAACTGAGCCACCCAGGCGCCCCTAGATTAAGTGATTTTGATAGAATGATTGGTTATTAAAATTTGTAGCTTTCTTATATATTAACAATAACCACATTAAAAGCAGGGGTGGGGGCTTCAGGGTTCAACTCTGACCTATAAAGACCTTAGAAGCCCTAACTCCTGTCCTTACAACAAGAAAAACATGGAACAAACTGAAAATCAGTGACTTTGCTTGGGCCCATCAGAGAAGTGAGGTCCCAGGTCTCCCAGAATTTGGAGGACGTGCTCACCGGGAGCAGACGCAAGCTGATAGGGACCACGGATGGCAACTGGGCAGGAGGCTGGAGCTGAGCGCAGATGAGCATGACAGTCTGCTGGGGGCCCCATGCTTCCATGGGTCTGACTTCCAGGAACCCAACAAGTGCTCACCGTGAAAATCCAAGAAAAAAAATCCCGTGTCTCTGCAGTGGGAGGGGAAGGAACAGTTCTGAACTAAGGTCAGAGCACTCTCCAACAGGAAAGGAGGCTCAGCAGGGGAGATGATCTCACCTGAGCTTTACTTCACCTGGGGGCAGGGCTTTCCCCACAAGCCGCTCCACCTTTCCCTTCTCACTCCAGGAGGACTCGGGAAGGTCACAGCCCAGAAACATAGGCCACACAAGGCTGAACCCCAACCCTGACATTGCAGAATGTCCCCCTCCCCCATGCCACTCCTCAGGGCTCCAGCAGGTAAGGGGATCAGAGCAGAAAAAGCCCCAGGTGCTCTTGCTGGGAGGGAGTCCTGAGCCAAACAGTGAAGACTGGAGAGGAATGTGAAGCCAGCAGGACTGCACTAGAGATGGTACAACCCACCTGCCAGGCAGGCCGACCTGACACCTCCAGCCAAAAGCCCGTTCGGCTCAGCTTCTATTACCTGTTATACCATGTCCACCTCTTAAAAAAATTACGAGCCATGCTAAAAAGCGAGGAAAAAACGCAATCCGAAGAGACCACATCAGAACCTGATGCAGATGAGGCAGTGGTTCTGGAATCCTCAGACCTGGAATTTAAAAGAACTGATTCATCTAAGGGTTCTCATGGAGAAAGCACACCTGTGCACGGACAGAGGCGCTCTGTAGGAGGAGAGGCTGCTGAGGAAGAACCCAAAGGAAAGGTTGCACACGAGAGCCGTGGCAACAGAAGTGAAGCCCGGGGCACATGAGGTCAAGGACAGAGCCAGTGAACTTGAGGATATTCAGTAGAACCCCCCGCCCCGAGATGCCAAGAGCAGCACGCACAGAATACTGGAGGACTGGGGGGCAGTTATGAAAGGGATATGTACGCATAGTGGACACGACAGAAAGAAAGAAGACATGTGAAGTAACAGCTGAGAAGTTTTCAGAATTGATGTCAGCAAACCACAGATCCAGGAAGCCCAGACACCAAGCACAATAAATGCCAAAAAATCTACATCTAGGCATTTCATATTCAAATTGTCTAAAACCAAAGATGGAGAGTCTTGAAAGAAGCCAGAGGAAACCATTCTTACCCACAGAACAAAATGGGTAAGACTCACAGCGGCCGACTCGTGAGCAAACAAGAGTGGAATTCTGGGGGCGCCTGGGTGGCTCAGTCGTTAAGCGTCTGCCTTCGGCTCAGGTCATGATTCCAGGTCCTGGGATCGAGCCCCGCATCGGGCTCCCTGCTCCGCGGGAAGCCTGCTTCTCCCTCTCCCACTCCCCCTGCTTGTGTTCCCTCTCTCGCTGTCTCTCTGTCAAATAAATAAATAAAATCTTTAAAAAAAAAAAAAAAAAAAAGAGTGGAATTCTGTATCCAGTGACGCAGTCCTTCAAATACAACCCCAAATGCTGACTGACGGAATTAGAAAGAAACTTAAAATTAAAAATGAAATGAAAATTAAAATAAAAACTTAAAAAAAAAGACAGCCCTTCAAAAGTAAAGAAAAACTAAAGACTTTTTCAAACAAAAACAGGGAATTACATGCCCTGTAAGAAATATTAGAAGTTCTTCAGGGAGGAGGATGTAGGCCAGAAACCTGAATCTGCAGGCAGAGAAGAGCGCTGGAGAAGGAATACGTGAAGGTAAAATAAAATCTTTTCTTTCTTCTACTACTACTACTACTTTTTTTTTTTTAAAGATTGATTTATTAGAGAGAGGAGAGAGCCTGGGGCGCGCGGAGGGGGTAGGGGCAGAGGAACAGAGAGTCTGAGGCAGACTCTGTGCTGAGCAGAGCCTGATGCGGGGCTTGTTCCCACGACCCTGAGATCACGACCTGAGCTGAAACTGAGTCAGACGCCCACCCAACTGCGCCAGGCAGGTGCCCCTCTCTTATTCTTAACTGACCCAACAGATAAATGTTTGTTCAGATTAATGATGGTGTGATTACAGCACATGTACAAAGGAAATGAATGACTGCAATTTTATAAGGGACGACAGGGAGAAACTGGGATGTCCCACTCCAAGGCGCTGGCGCCACTGGGGAAGCAGCACTGTCCGCTAGTGGACCAGAGGACCTGCGAATGTGAAGACTCCAGGGCACCACGAACAAAGTTCCCGCAAGAAGTAAAATCCATCTGCTAAGGAAGGGGAAATCACACACAACGCTCAATCAGAACCAGAGAAGGCAGAAAAGGAGAGGAACGACACACAAGAAGCCAACAGGAAGCAGCTACAGACACGAGAGATATTAGTACAACTGTAGCAATGACTACTTTAAATGTGAATGGTCCAAGTACACCAATTAAATGATGGAGACTGTCAGAGTAGACTGAAGAAAAAGACCCAAGTATATGTCATCTATAGAAACCCACCTCAAATATAAAGACGCAGATCAAAGGTAGAGGGACAGAGCAAGACTTACCATGCTAACAAATCAAGAGAGCTGCAAGACTATATTAACTTCAGACAAGCAGACATTAGGACAAGAAAAATGATCAGTGCTAAAGAGGAGCATTATATAACAAATATGTCAATACTCCAAGAAGACAGGAGAATCCTTGATGTCCACGTATGTGAGACCAAGACTGATAGAACTGTAATGGAAACAGACAAATCCACCGTACGGTTGGAGACTTCAACACTCCTCTGTCAGGAACGGACAGATCCAGCAGCAGAAAATCAGAAGGACTTGGCTGAACTCAACTGCATCATCAGTCACCTGGACGTAACTGATGTCTACGAGCTACCGTGATAGGTAACTTCATATGTCCACTTGAGGGGGCTAAGAGATGTGCAGAGAGCTGGTAAGACATTACTCCTGGGCGCGTCTGTGAGGGAGTTTCCGGAAGCATGTGAATTGGTGAACAGAGTAAAGCAGAGGGCCCTCCCCTATGTGGGTGGGCACTGAAGGACTGAATAGTACAAAAAGGCAGAGGAAGGGGGAATTTGCTCTCTGGTTGAGCCGGGTGTCTATCAGTCCTGGGACATCAGTGTTCCTGTCTTCAGACTCAGTCAGACTCAGACTGGGACTCACACCCCATTCCCTCACCCCCCTGACAATTCTCAGGCCTTTGGACAGGGACTAAATGATGCCCCCAGCTTTTATGGTACCCCATCCTGCCATTCATAACCATGGGGGCCAATTCCTATAAGAAAATCTCCTGTTCTCTGTGCATATAGACACATCCTACTGGTTCTGTTTCTCTGAAGAACCCAAACTAACAACTACTTCATCCAACAGCAGAACACACATTCTTCTCAAGCTCACATGGAACATTCACCAAAACCATAAAACATATCTTCACAAATTTAACAGACTAGAAATCAAACAAAGTACGCTTTGAGACCATAATGGAATTAAATTGGAAGTCAGTAACAGCAAGGTAGTTGAGAAATCCCCAAATATTTGTAGATTATATGAGACACTTCTAAATAACAAGTGGGTCAAGAGAAATAAAAAATTATTTGAACAGAATGAAAAATACACCTTATCAAATTTTGTAGGGTGCAGTAAATGTTTAGAGGAAAATTTACAGCACTGAATGAGTATATTAGAAAAAATATCTCAAATCAATAATCTATTTTTTTTTAATTTTTATTTATTTATTTGACAGAGAGAGACACAGCGAGAGAGGGAACACAAGCAGGGGGGGAATGGGAGAGGGAAAAGCAGGCTTCCCGCTGAGCAGAGAGCCCAACGCGGGGCTCAATCCCAGGACTCGGGGATCATGACCTGAGCCGAAGGCAGACGCTCAACGACTGAGCCACCCAGGCGCCCCTAAAAATCAATAATCTAAGTTTCCACTTTAGGAAAGTAGGAAAAGAAGAGCAATTAAGTCGAAAGCAAACAGAAGCAAAAAGAAAATTAGACCAGAAACCAATGAAATTGAAAATAAACACAATAAACAAAAAAGTCAACATCAAAGGTTTTTTAAAAGATCAGTAATGTTGATAAACATCTAGTCCAGTTAAGTAAGAACAGAGAAACAGAAACACAGAACGTAAAATACCAATATTATAAATAAAAGAGGGCCATCACTACAAATTCTGTGGACATTAGAAGGTCAGTCAGGGGGTTAGGTGAAATGGACCAATTCCTTGAAAGACATATATTACCAAAACTCACACAGAACTAATAATCTGAAGAGGTCTATATCCCTCAAAGAAATTGAATAACCTTCCAAAACAAAAAGCACCAGGCCTAGATGGGTTTATCAACGAACTATACCAAAGAATTAAGGAAGACGTTAGGGTGCCTGGGTGGCTCAGTCGGTTAAGCGTCTGCCTTCGGCTCAGGTCATGATCCCAGGGTCGTGGGATCAGGCCCCACATTGGGCTCCCTGCTCAGCGGGAAACCTGCTTCTCCCTCTCCCACTCCCCCTGCTTGTGTTCCCTCTCTCACCGTGTCTCTCTCTGTCAAATAAACAAATAAAATATTTAAAAAAAAAAAAAGAATTAAGGAAGAAGTTATACCAATTCTCTATAATCTCTCGTAGAAGATAGAAACAGAGGGAATATTTCCTAACTCATTCTATGAGATGCGTAGTACCCTAACACCAAAACCAGACAAAGATATTACAAGAAAGGAAACTACAGACAGATATCTCTCATGAACATAGATGCAAAAATCCTTAACAAGCATTTAGCAAATTGAATCCAAAAATGTAAGAAAGTGAATTATACACCAGGGCTGTGGGTTTATTCCAGGTATGCAAGGCTGGTTCAGCACTCCACAATCCATTAATGTAATTAATTAATTAATGTAACTCACCACACCAAAAGGCTAGAAGAAAAAACACCACATAATGACCTCAATAGATGCAGAGTGTTTAACAAAATCCAATACCCACACCTGATAAAAACTCTTGATAAACTAGGAATAAAGGGAAACTTCCTAACTTAATAAAGAACATCACTGATAAAACCTTACAGCTAACATCATACTCAATGGTGAGAAACTCAAAAGCTCTCCTACTAAGATCAGCACCACTCATAGTCAACAATGTGCTGGAAATCCTACTTGATGTAATAAAAAAGGAAATAAAAGGTATACAAGTTGGGACAGAAAAAATTAAACCATCTTTGTTTGCAGATGACATGACTATCCATGTAGAAAATCCCAGAGAATTGATAAAAAACCTGGAATTGATAAGCAATGACAGCAAGGTTGCAGAATACAAGGTTAACAAATGAAAGTCAATTGTTCTCTTATACACCAGCAAGAAACAACTGGAGTATGAAACTCTGATGAAAATAAAAGATCTAAATAAATGGATAGATATTCCATGTTGATGCACCAAAGACTCAATACTGTTAAGATGTCAATTCTTCCCAAGTTGATCTATAGATTCAACACAACCCCAATGTCAAAATCCCAACAAGCCATTTTCTGGAAATCAACCAGCTGATTCTAAAGTTTATATGGAGAGGCAAAAGACCCAGAACAGCCAACACAACATTCACGGAAAAGAATAAAGTTGGAAAACTCACAATCCCCTATATTTCAAAACTTAGTAAAAGCTACAAGCTACAATAATCACTACAGCATGGTGCTGATGAAACAGTAGACACACAGATCAACACAACACAGAGAGTCCAGAAACAGATCCACACTAATTCCTGCACCTGATTTTTAACAAAGGGGCAAAGGCAACTTGGTGGAGAAAAGATAGTCTTCTCGACAAACGGTGCTGGAACAACTGGACATCCACATAAACATAAATAAATGGAAACAAATCCTATGTTTATCGAGGCTTAATATTGTTAAAATGTTGATACTACCCAAAGCAATTTACAGATTTAATGCAATCCCTATCAAAACCCCAATAATCTTGCTTGTAGAAATAGAAAAACCCATTTTAAAATTCACATGGAGGGGTGCCTGGGTGGCTCAGTTATTAAGCGTCTGCCTTCGGCTCAGGTCATGATCCCAGGGTCCTGGATCGAGCCCCGCATTGGGCTCCCTGCTCCGCGGGAAGCCTGCTTCTCCCTCTCCCACTCCCCCTGCTTGTGTTCCCTCTTTCACTGTGTCTCTGTCAAGTAAATAAGTAAAAATCTTTATAAATAAATAAATAATAAATAAATAAATAAATAAATAAAATAAAATTCACGTGCAATCTCAAGGGCCCCAGAATAGCCAAAATGATCCTGAAGAAGAACAAAACTAGACGACTCACACTTCCAGATTTTACAACTCACTACAAAGCTACGGTAATAAAAACAGTGTGGTGTTGGCATAAAGACAGACATAAAACAATGGAACAGATTATCGAGAGCCCAGAAATAAACCCTTGTATGTATACGGTCAACTGATTTTTGACAAGGGAGCCATGACCATTCATTCAATGGAGAAAGGACAATGTTTTCAAACATACGGCGCTGGGAAAACTGGATATCCACATGCAAAGGAATAAAGTTGGATCCTTACCTAACACCTATAAAAATTTATTCAAAATAGATCAAGAACCTAACTGTAAGACCTAAAACAATACAACTCTTAGAAGAAAACAGCACAAAAGCTTCACGGCCGCTGACTCGGCAATGATTTCGCAGATATGATACTATGGGCACAGGTAATACAAGGAAAAAATAGACAAATCTGACCTCATGAAAATTAAAAAAATTTGTACATCAAAAGGCACTACGCACAGAATAAAAGGGTACCCCACAGAATGGGAGAAATATTTACAAATCCTGTTTCTGATCAGAGGTTGATGTCCATAGCAGACAGAGAAATCCTAAAACTCAGCAATTGGAACAGGACAAACCCAACTCAACGGACAATCGAGACTTTTCTCCAAAGACACACAAATGGCCAATAAGCGCATGAAAAGATGTTCAACGTCACTGATCATTAGGGAAGCGCTGATCAGAACCACAAAGAGACAGCACCTCACACCCACGGGGATGGCTGGGATCAAGCAAACAGGAAGCAGCCAGTGCTGGTGAGGACGCAGACGGAGCCCATGCGCGACCGTCGGAAGCGTTAAGATGGTGCAGTCAGTGTGGAAAACAGCACAGGAGTCCTCAAAGGAATTAAACACAGAACTACCACATGATCCTACAATTCCACTTCTGGGTATATACTCAAAACAATTCAAAGTAAGGTCTCGAAGAGAGATTTGTTCACAGCAGCATTACTCATGATGACGAAGATGTGGACACAACCCATGAATGGATGAGCAAGATGTAGTCCATTCACACGACGGAATAAGCTGATTCAGCCTTAAAGAGGAAGCAAGTTCTGTGACATACTACAACTTAAGGACATTATGTTAAGTGCAATAAGCCAGTGACAAAAGGACAAATACAAGTATTATTCCTCTTACACGAGCCACTCGGAGGCGTCGAGCTCACAGCAAAAAAAGTAGAATGGTGACTGCCAAGGGTTGAGGGGGAGACAGGAGAGTTACCATTTAATAGGCATCGAATTTCAGACTAACCAGAGTTATGGGGATGGATAGTGGTAATAGCTGCGCAACCCTCTGAATGTATTTAATACCACTGAACTCTACACCTAAAAATGGTTACGATGGTAAGTTTTTTTTTGTTCTGTGTATTTTAACTAAGTGTAAAAAAAAAAAAAAAGGTAAAACAATGAACCATCAAGCCACAAAAAGACAGATAGGAACCTTAAATATATACATATTGCTTAAGTGAAAGAAGCCAATCTGAAAGAGCTGTGTATCTATTCCATAGGATCCATATATTCCAATATATTCCATAGATCCTACAGGACATTCTGGAAAAGGCAAAATGACAGAAACACTAAAAAGACCAGTGGTGCCAGGGCTTGGAAGGGAGGAGGGGACCACACGGAGCACAGGGATTTTTAGGGCAATGGTAGGATACTGAGGTTACCCATTTATCAAAATCCAAGTGCAAGACAGTACACTGTAATATGCACGAAGGTCTTCGTTAGTAACCATGTATCCATGTTGGTTCCCAACTTGAGGGAGTGCACCCCTGGGCTAACAGGTGGGCCAGCATGGGTGGTCAGGCAGCATGTAAATACACCGTGGCAGGAAGAGGGGCGAACTCCTCCCTGTGAGCACGCTGTGAGAAGGCCAATCAGCACCAGCTTTCTGGAGGGCAAAACTCTGCACCCGGAACCTGTAGGCCCCTGGCCCAGCTGCCCTGTTGTACAGAATCTGTCCAGAAATAAAGGACGGGCTAAAGATAATGGACTGAATAAACACGTGGGTAGCTCCTTCGACGTAAGATCCCTAAAAAGTTTCCTTCACTGACTAACAAATTCACGATAGCACTGGGAACCACTAAGATGGAAAACATTTTGAATCAGGGGCTCCAGGCAGCCCTCGGAGACCATGCCAGGGAAGCCGCCCTCCCTCCCCCGCCACTCCCTAACACCCCTTGCACCCTCCCCTCCACTCCATGCCAGCGACCAGCCTCGTCCTCCAGGGAGCACAGGCGCAGGTACACCTCCAGCCCCTCGCCAGGCACCCCCCCCGGGCCCCAGCACACTCCTTCCTGGCCCTCGGCACTCCTCCTCTCCATCCCGCCCACCAGCAGCACAGACAGCTGCTTGCTTATCTCCACAAATAAACTCCCCCCTGGAGCCATGCTCCCCTTCGGTTACTGTCCACTCCTCCATGGCTAAACCTCTTCAAATGCCTCACCCCAGCCCCACCTTCACCCTCTAGACCCAGCAGCATTCCCACTGCTCCAGCGAGAACATGATCACCAGTGACCCCATGTGGCTGAGTCCAGCCTTCTCTTCTCCATTCTGATCAGAGCTTGATCCAACGTGGCTGAGCAACCCTCATTTCCCCTCCAGACCGACATGACCCCACACTCCCTTCTTTCACTCTCCTCTCCTGGGCCCTCTTCCACTGCCCTCCACAAACACGGCTTGCTCCTAGGCTGGGCCCCAGCCCCTTCCCCAGCTATAGCTTCTCCAGGAAACCCTGTTCAGTCCCATGGCTTTAAATGCCCCTGACCTCATCCCGACACTGCAGACAAACACACGAAACTTTAAGAGGATAGGTGCTGGCTCTCGGGCATCAGCACCTAAGGAGTGTCTCAAACTCAATGCCTCTCAAAATTTTACTGTGCTAGGAATTCCAAAAATATCATTAAATATTCCCTGAAAGGAAGAAACATTTGGATACAATAAATGGTGGTGAGTGAAGTAACCGATCAGATGTGTACTTACATCTAATTATGGCTCTGATGGGAAAGCTGGGAATAGGGAACCAAGATCACAGACAGTCCTGGCCAGGGGAGCAGAGGGGAGGAGCCGGGGGCGTGGAGCACAGCAGCAGATCAGCTCTAAGTGTTACACAGAGATGAGCTTCAATGATTATTGTTAAAAGCCAAAAGACATCCACTAGAAGAGCAGAAAAAGAAACGAGAAAACCTAACAAATTAAAAAATGAAACAGGCACAGATTCCAACTTATTAATAATCACAAGTAAATGGATTAAATTGCTCTATAAAAAATGAAGACCCACAGATCGAGTTAAAATGTATCTAAAAAAAATAAAGGGATATAAAAAAGTTTGAAAAATAAGGAGATAGAGAAGTAACACTTAAACTGGGGCAAAGAAGGGGTGCTCCCTGTTGATAACTGTCAGCACCTGAGCATCTGACACAGGGCGGGGAGACATCCAGCAGAACCGGGCACCTCCACGCTCTCTCGCAGGGATCGAGGGATTCAGGAAGTCAGGGCGCAGATCTGTTGACTCACAAGCCAGACTCAGGCTCAGTGAGACAGAGAACAATGTAACCAACTACTGGGGCTGATACATTCTTCTCAAACCACAATGAAACAGTCACAAAAACAAGCCAATCTAAACCACAATGAAATCCCAAAAAAGAGCCCCCAAAGTAGCTATCTTTATGTGACCAAATCACTGGACCTTGAAAAAATAAAGTTTAAAAATCATCACAAAAAAGAGACGGGGAAACCACACGGGTGAAACAGGTGAAGGGGATTAAAGCACCCTTATCTTGATGAGCAGAGTCCTGTCTACGATTGTACACCTGAAACTAATACAACACTGCACGTTAATTACACTGGAACTTAAAAAAATCTTAAATAAATAGAATATTTGAACCTGTCAAAAAAAAAAAAATCACAAAAAATTAGCTCCCCTGCCTCAACCCATCCACTTGAAAAACTTCCAAGCCCTTCTAAATCAGTTAAAGAGGGAATAAAGACTGAACTAACTATTCAGAAATGAACAGCAATGAGAGGAGCACGAGATAAATCCTCGGGGGGACCAACGGGATGGAAGAAGCGAAACACCTTCAAGAGTATGTATCAGGAAATATAAACTGCACATGCAGAAGCTAAGCGCTTCCTTCCAGGAGCCAGAACAACAAAATAAAACCGAAGAAAAGTAGAAAGAAGTGAGGATTAATGAAGTGGAAACAGCAAACAAAGCAGCCTTGCTCGATGGAGCGAAGGCTTAGTTTGAAAAGACCTGTAATCTTGACAGACCTGGGGAAGTCTGACCGAGAACAGAAAAAGGTACCAAAGTAGTACCAGCTACGAGAAACTACAAAAACCGCTTTAAAATGATAGCAGACCAGTACATCGGTGGTCCTCAACTGGAGCTGTTCTTCCCCCAGTGTGCATTTGGAAATGCACAGGGTGGGTCTGTTTTTCTGCTTTTGTTTTTGGTTGTGCTGATGGTTGTTGCCCTGGGGTCCAGGAGGTCCTAAACAGCCTGTCACACTGAGAGCCTCCCCACGAAGTGTTCATTATATCCAGGAAGACAAATATTGATCCAGATTAAATGAACAATAAGCAGGAAAACATCTTCCACGATACACAGCAGGTAAAAGATACTATACTCAAAATGCAAAGAATAACTAGAAAGCAAAAATTTTTACAAGCACTAGTAAGACGAAAAGCATAAACAGAGCCAATAAACATATAAAATATATATCCTACCTATCAGTATATGTACAAAGACACGTACATAAAAGCATAGAAAATAATCTAAAAGATTACACAAGAAATTTTAACAAGGACTAAAAGGTGGGAGGTAAGAAAAGGAAACTCTCACCACTTCTTAGCCCATATATTCCTGTAGTATTTTAAGTTTTACAAAACGAATAGATTCGGACGCCTGGGTGGCTCAGTCTGTTGGGCGTCTACCTTCGGCTCAGGTCATGATCCCAGAGTCCTGGGATCAAGCCCCACACCAGGCTCCCTGCTCAGTGGAGAGCCTGCTTCTCCCTCTGCTTGCTGCTCCCCCTGCTTGTGCTCGCTCTCTCACTCTCTGACAGTAAATCTTTAAAAAAAAAAAAGAATATATTCTACTTAAAGAGATGCTTAAAATTTTAAAGAAATTATTAATGTTCAAAATGACATAACCTCAAGGATATTCACTAAAACACAAATGGAAAGAAACTCCCCGTGATTTTCAGAGTCTCCTACCATTTTTCTAATAGTTTACTGTGCCTACTTCATTCTGCAGCGAGCCGTTAACTCGGCTGGAACTGAGGTTTGTGTGAGGCGTGCAGCGGAAGCGGCCTCTCCCCTGTTTCGGTGGGAGACCACACAGTGAGTAGTCGTGGCTCTCCCAGCGGACGTGAAATGCCTCCCTTCTCCTGGGCTAAACCCTCACAGCTACAAATGCCCCTCGAGCGCCCCGGAGCGAAGTAAGCTTCCAAGCGGGGCTCCCTCTCTACAAAGTACAGCTACTTTTAGAGTCTCCTCCCGAGACAGCTGGGCGCTCTCGACACACACAGACGCTCAGGGACCGTCAGCCACACAGCACGAAACCCGTCCCAACGACCAGGCAGTGTGGGAGCGCGAGGCTCTGGTACTGACCGCGGCTGAAGGGCAGCAGGCCGCTCAGGTAGGGGAAGCTCACTCTCCTCAGCTCGTCCAGCTTCTCCTGCAGCTTGCGCACCTGGCTGTCGGAGCGGCTGACCCTCTGCCGCAGGGTCTTCAGCTCGCCGTTCTTCTTCTCCACCTGCTCCCGCAGGCAGCACACCTGGCTCTTGTTCTGTCGGGAGGAGAAGCAGTAGGAGTGCAGCGAGTCGATGAGTTTGCAGGCCCCCGATGCCGACAGGATGACCTCGTTGATGGACATGGGGCTGGCGTCGCTGCGCTCACTCTGCACGGCTTCGGCCGCGGGCTTCGGGGTGACGTCTGCCGGAGGGGCAGAGGGGCTCTGGGAGGGCTTCTGAGGCGTGGCTGTGAGTGATGAACTTGGGGGGCTCTGGGCCAAGCCCTTGTCGGGCCCCAGGCTGGTCCCGCTGCAACCGGGCTCCACGTCTCTCTTCAGCCTCTTTCGGTCAACAGGCTCTCGGGGGACAGATGCCCTCTCTCGAGTGTGCTTGGAGGAGAAACTGTAAGAATGAAGTGAGCCAATAAACTTGCAAGCCCCGGACCCTGGTGGGGTAAAGTCGTCCATGGAAATGCCGCTCTTATCCACCAGGTCACCGTGGTCGGGGGCAGCGCTCTCACCACCAGCATCCACAGCTGCTCCCTGGCTGCCCGCCGCAGCCGTGGCCAGACCATCGCCTGCAGTTCCTTCCGGGGCCTGCCACGTGCGCTCCGGACTGGTGGCTTCTTGGGAGGCCCTGGGCGCAGTTTCATTCTGCAGTGCAGCCTGCTTCACCTTCCGGGACCCTGGCTTGGCCATCAGGTTTTCACCCGAGGACGATGATGGACCTGTAGCTCCCTTCCCGTCCACCCCGCTCGCGTGTCCCCTCAGGCCGCCCGAGGCCTTTCTGGTGACCTTTCTCCTCGTGCGGCCATGACCTCCAGTGCCCCTCTTCTTCTCGGGCAGGTGGAAGATGGAGGGCACTGCCGTGGGCTTGAGCAGACGATGCTGATCCTCCAGCCTTTTGGAGAAGCTATCTTTGGTGAAGTGTTCACTACAGAGAAAAGAATACTTAGTGGGGGTCCAGTTATCCCTCTGAACAGCTTTTAACCACTGGATCAGACGTTTTGAGTCTTTTAGGGGGAACCTGTGGGAAAAATGACAACAGAATTAGAAAGAAGTAACTACATGTCTCCTCCCAAATTTATCAACTATAATAAGGCAAAACAAGTGTTTCTGCAAATACCCAATCCTGTATTGACTCTACCCATTTAAAATTTTAGTAAAAATTTAAGGAACACCTTCCACTTGGAAGTAATCACGAGATAGAAAGATAATGGGCTCATTGCCTACCCTTAAGGCGCTTACAACTGGTAGGGCAGATAGAGAATGAAGGTAAATCCTCCCAGGCTGTGGTAAATGCCCTGTAGGAGAGATTGCACAGGATGGCATCCAACAACAGGAAAGGCTTCAGGAAGCCTTGGAAATAGCTGCTAGAATCACACAGCTGAACAACCCTCCTGGTGTGCCTCAGATGCAGGTTGGGTGCTAAAACAGGGGTGGTTGGCTCCCCTCCCTGCTCAGAAGCCAGGTATGGCGCTGGCCAGCAGAGAGGGGAGCAAAAAGCCAGAAGAGCATCCCAGATGGTGCCTGAGCCCAGCCTGAGCTGTGACTCAAGCAGCTGAGGATGCGAGACAGACTCTAAGACGAGGTCAAACTCAACAGTCCCACTGCCAGGAGCAAAACTGCTTTTTAAAAAGCAACCAGCTCCCGGAAAATACTGAGTAAGATACTTAGTAATTATTTCTTCTCTTTTAAACAAGATCTCTATTTAAAAAACTGGGAGGAAACTCTACCCAGGGGCGGGGTGGTTATTCTGGAGGGCTATCTGCTCCACCTGAGGTCATCTAACCCACCTGTGGCCACTGTGGACCAGAACCAGGACCAAGACGGATACTAACTCCCCAGGAAGTTCTGTGCAACACGACCTTCTACACTTCCTCAATGCTTTGTGAACCCATTTCCCGAAGACCCCAATTCCCACATCCTTTGCCCCATACCAGCAAAGACCATTGTGAAGGCCAAGGGCAGCCTTCTCTGCGGTGCTTTGCCCGGTTTTTGAAAGCAGTATCAAAACTTTCTGGACACAGGCTCTGAAAGAAACTCTCAAGAAAGCACAGTGGCTGGCTTCTAACACAATGTATTGCCAGTTCTTCTGACAGATTGTAACAGTTTAAGAGAACAAACCACTGCGAACTTCCAATAAAACTACAGGTAACAAATACCACTGGAGTCTCTAAAACCTAACTCCCTGTACCCTAAAACCGAAGTATCTGCGAGGAGGCTTTCCAGGGAGCCAGCCGGCAGAAGAGGACTCGCTGAATCAGGCTGAATTCCAGAAGCCCTCAGGAAGGGAGCCAGGCCAGCGAGAAGGCAGAGCCCTGTCCCTGCCTCCGCGTCCAAGCAAGAAGCGGCGAACAGGGCCCCGTCCGCGAGTCGCAGGGCGAGCCTCCGGCTGCAGAGCCGGCCTCGTCCTGCTCCAGCGCAGGATGCTGCGAGGCCGCCTGTCCAGGGACGCCCCGCCGCGCAGCAGGGCCACCTCTCCCCGCGTGCGGGAGCGCGTGTCAGTCCTCGAGGTACAACTTGCATTTACTCAGCCGCACAGATCAAGGCAGGCTCCCTTGCGATCAAAAGAGCAAAAAAGTCACAGCAAATGCAAGAGGACAACTGACCCAAGAGCGTTTCCAGAACACACTGTCTGGAAATTGGCGGTGCCAGCCCGAATCAATGGAGCCCAGGGTGGCCGCGGGGTGGGGGGGGGAGAGGGCGGTGGTGGCCGTGGGATGGCCTCCGGGTGGCCTCCAAGTCGGCGTGGGGTGGGCGCCGGGTGGCGGAAGGACGAGAGGCGCGGGGCCGCGGGGGGGGGTGCGCAGCCGGCCGCCGTGGCCCGCGACGCCCGGCCCAGAGACGGCGGCCCGGGCCAAGGTCACACAGCGCCCGGCGCTGACTCACTCGCGGGACCGGCCCCGAGGCCAGGCGCGCCGAGGGCCTCCCGCCTCGGGCCGGGCCGCGCGGCCTCAGTTTCCCCGCCGTGCCGGGCCGGGCCGGGCCGGGCCGGGCGGGGGCGTGGCCGGCAGAGCCGCGCGGGCGGCGGGCCGGGCGGCGGCGGGCGGAGCCCGGTTACCTGTGGAAGGAGACGGCGCGCTTCTCCCCCTTGCCCTGCCGGTTGGAGCAGTTCGCGGCCGCGCAGCAGATCACCATCTCGGGCCTCAGGCCGCCGCGCCGCCGCCAGGCTCCGGCCCTCGCCTCGCCGCGCCGCGAGCGGGACCGCCCCGAGGGGAGGGCGCGCGGCGACACGGCTGCGGGACGTGGGAGCCGGCCCCGGCGGCTCCCGTACGGCAAGATGGCGGCGCACGCCCGGCCGCCCCGCCGCCCGGCCGCCCGGCCGGGCCTCGGCGTGCCCGGGTTCCCCAATACCTGGCGGGGCGCAGCCCGCGGCTCGCGGCGTCGGGGGTGGGCGGGGGCGCTCTGGGCCGGCGGCCCCGTACGGCGGCATGGCGCGCCGGGCCGTCCGTACGGCAAGATGGCCGCGCCGGCGGCCCGGCCGAACGGCGGATTAACATGCCCTCCCCGGCACTCCGCCGCTCGTCCGCGTCTGCTTCCGCTACTCCCACGGGTCGCTGTCGGGGTCTCCGGAGCGCACGGTGCAGGCCGCCAGGGAGCCGAGCGCGCGGGCCCAGCCCCCGGCGTTGGGCCCCACCGTACGCCAAGATGGCGGACGTGCATTTCCTCCCGCACTTCCGGCCCCGCCCGCGCCCTCGCCCTCTAGGCCCGGATTGGCCCCGGCAGCGGCCCGTCGCGTCGCGCTGCGGAACCGTCGGAGCGACGCCGCTCTCAGTCGGCGGCCGGAGAGGGAAGATGGACGCAGGTGAGGGCCTTAGCGGACGCGGCGCGACCCGCGGGCGACGCCCTCCTGGCCCCTCGGCCACCGGGGTCTCGCCCAGCGCGGCGTGGGTGCGGGATGGGCGCGGGGCCGCGGGGCGGAGCCGGCGCTGGCGCCGAGCGGGGCGGGGACGGCGTCTGTGGGAAGGCCGGCGCGGGTCTGACAGTCGGCTGTCTGCGTGTCTCGGCGCTTTTTCAGCCCCGCCCGCAGCGCCTGGGCGCCCGGCGACAGGCCCAAAGCCGGCGCGGACAAGCGGGGGCAGCGTGGTGTCCGAGACGGGCGGGAGGGGCGCCGGGCGGAGCTGGCTCCAGAACCGGGGGCCGGAGAGTGCTGTGCCTGCCGCCACCCCACGCCCCAAGCATTAAGGAGTGGAAGCTCTTTACCTCTTAGGAAGTTGCATTGGGAGGCTGGGGGCGAGAAACATGCTCCCCACACTCACTGCACACGCGTTTCAGTGACCAGTAGATCACGCAAGCTTCCTCTTCGTGGTTGAAGAGAGAAACTGAACTCATCTCGTCATATCTTAACTTCTTGGGGTCGTGATGCGAAGTATGTGGCGGGTGGGAGGGCGTATGTGTACATGTGTGTCCGTGTACACGTGGGAATATGTGCATATGTGGCGTTCTGGCCTGTCTCGTCATGCTTCTGTTCCAGAGGGGACAATTCCTTAATTTTTGCTTGCAAACTATTTTGGGTCTTTGTTCAGTAGGCTTAAAAGTGATCTGACACGGGCTCTCTCATCCCAGGGTAGTTGTAGTCCTTTCATTCCTTGTAGGGAGTGATTTGCCTTCAGCACCTCCCCCCTCCCCCACCGCCACCTGGTTTAATTCCACCTGTCATTCTGGGTGGCTTTGTTTGCTTTGTCTTTCTTCTCTTGGCATGGGCAACTTAAATTTACCGAAATCTCAGTTTGGAAACTGGAATGCAGACGTGTATGGCCAGTATTTCAATGACTTGTGGCATCTGGCTGGAGCAAACAGTAGTCCTAACTCCCAAAGAAGCATGTTAACCAGATTATTTTTTGTGAAGTTTGTTTAAAAAAGAGAAACCAGAGAGCATGTTTTACTGTTTGCTGGGGAAATGGGGTGGAGAAAGGAATAGAACTCTTTATCCACTTTCTTTGAAGTTATTGCTGCTCGGATATTTTAGACTTTGTAGGAGAGACTTGGGTAAGGTGGAAAAACACAATTCAGTGTTGGTCATGTTACCTTAAACGTGAAAATCATCATGTTAAGGTTGAAGGGTATTTCAAAGTAGAAAAAAGTGCATTTGAAGGCTGCTGTTGATGCTGATGAAAATACGTATGATCTCTGGAGGCTGTGGTGGAGAGTTTTTTTTCTGACACGATGCTGCACATCTTTTTAGGGGTGATTAATGGTGCAGCCTCTTCTGATCCCTGGACTCCTTACAAAGCCTGCCTTTCTTGACCAAGTCTTACGCAGTTTCTAGTTGTTTTTATAGTGATCCATTCAATAAACTGCATTTGTTATTGAATGAGAGGTTTGTCTTGGGCATTGTTCTAGACCCTGGGGCTAGAGAAGTGAACAAAATAGACAAAACCATGTGGCTCATGTGGGAGAGTGATGTGGGCCAAGCAAGAGGGAGTTAGAATTATAGCCAGGATGGCCAGGGGAAAAAATCTCACTGCAGACAGAGGTAAGTTTTGACCAAGACCCAAAAGCAGTGCAGGAGGAAGGGCAAGTGGGCCAGTGTGGCCAGGATGCAGCAGGTGGGGGTGAGAGAAGTAGGAGCTGAAGGCAGAGAGACAAATTTGGCCCAGTCATGGGGCCTGGTTGGGTCATAGTGAGGACTGGGGCGTTTATTCTGAATGAGTTGGTGAGTCTTTGGAAGGTTTTGAGTAGAGAAATAATGTGACTGGGCGGATGTTTAGCAGACTGGTTCTGGCTGCTCTGTCCAGGATATACGGCATGTCCTGCAGAGGGGCAAGGGCAGAAACAGGGAGACCAGTTAGGAGGCTGTTGCTAAGCCAATGAAAGGCCGTGGAAGCTTGGCTCAGGGTGGAGAGAGGAGGTGACTTCTGGATGTATTTGAGGGTTGAGACATCAGGATTGTGTACAGACTGGAAGTGGTGGGGGTGGTGGGAAGCATGGAGAGGGACAACTTGAAGATGGTGCTGAGGTTTATGGCCTGAACTGAGAATGTCTTGTGGGGAAGACTTTGGGGGTCTTGGTGGGGGAGCTGTTGGTTTTGTATGTGCTGACTGTTGTTAGACATCTTTGTTATGATGTCCAGGGAGGCTCTGGGTCCACGGGCCTGGAGCTCAGGGCGTAGGCCTGGACTCGAGGTCGAAGTGTGTGGGAAGCTGCTTTGGATGAGTCACTGAGGGTCTGAGAGGAGAAAGAAAGAGCAGGGGCCTGGGAGGGGCACCCAGGGCTGCTGGCTGGCATGGAGAGGTCCAGAAGGTGGCAGGCGGACTACAGGCTGGTTGTGTTCTCCACCGAGCCCCCAGCACTGTGTGTGAGAACACATTCAGGGCTCAAGGAGCGGTGGGTGCCCGCAGTTAAATGGCTGTGCTGTCCGTCCCTTGAGGACAGAGCCCGTATCTTGAGCTTGCGTCTCCAGGGCTTCAGTTGTGTCTGGCATGTGGGTGGTAATCAAGGAAGCAGAACTCGAATTAATGGCAACTTACACGTTCCTGCACTATAAGGACTTCAGTTTAGAGAGTCTGTTAGTGTGTAAGGTGTCAGTGGTGAGAAGGGGCTGCTGACCCTTGCAGGGCAGAGGGGCTCAGTGTGGTGTTCTGTCCAGTGTGCTCTCGAGTGCAGTATTTTCTAGGTCTCTGGTGTAGCTGATGTTCTGGGTGCTTTTCCTTCCTTTTCCTTCCTTTTCATTCAAAACTGAACTACCAACATCTTCATGAAAACTATTTGGGATTTTAAAAAGTAACTACTTGCAAACCTGTTACTCTAAACATAAACATTTTCCTTTTTTTTTTTTTAAGATTTTATTTATTTACCTGACGGAGAGAGCGAGCGCACAAGCAGGGGGAGCGGCAGCGAGTGGGAGAAGCAGACTCCTCGCTGAGCAGGGAGCTCAGTGTGGGACTTGATCCCAGGACACTGGGATCATGACCTGAGCCGTGGACTGAGCCACCCAGGCGTCCCTAAACATAAACATTTTCTAAAGGAAAGGGAGAACTTTTCTTTTTTTTTTTTTTTTTTTTTAAGATTTTATTTATTTATTTGACAGAGAGAGACACAGCGAGAGAGGGAACACAAGCAGGGGGAGTGGGAGAGGGAGAAGCAGGCTTCCCGAGGAGCAGGGAGCCCGATGCGGGGCTCGATCCCAGGACCCTGGGACCATGTCCTGAGCCGAAGGCAGACGCTTAACGACTGAGCCACCCAGGCGCCCCTAGGGAGAACTTTTCTTTTGATTTTATTTGTAAAGCATAATCTCTCAGAAGCTATAGATGTTTGGGGGAAATATCTTTGAAAAGTGATGCTTTATGTAAAAAAAAGGTAGTGGTGCGTGTTTTTGTGGTTCTCCCTGGTTAAATTATAGTGTGATTGGTACTAAGTGGAGACAAATTGGTTACCTTCATTGAGCACAATTCCCTAATTTTCTGCCAGATTAATAATATTAAAACATTTGTTTCTAATGGAATTACCATACTATTAAAGGGCTTTCTGCTTCCTCTTCTGGGTGTGGTCAGAGACATCTCGGAGGAAAATGTGGAAAATCAAGTGTCTGGAACCCAAGTGACCAAATGAGGGAGAGTGCCTCTGAAAGAGCCTCATTCTTAACTGGGTGACACCTGTCAGTCTTGCTTGTCCTGTGTGTCCTCTTAGTGGAAGTTAAAACCATTTCCTGGAGTCTGGAGATTGGCATTGTTTTTGAGATTTGACCCCTTTTCACTCAGGAGGTATGTGAACTGCTTCACATATGATGTTGCATGTGGTGATGATGAAATTATTCTGAGGCCTAATTAATTTGGGGTGACCCTCTGTGGGAAGGATGCAGATCAAGCCCCTGTGAAGCTGGTCAGTCTGAGCAGAGAGCTGGAGGTCAGTCTACACCTCCTCTGTGTTGGCCGATCTGTGCCGATATTACTGATTGTGAACTTAAGTTTTAAAATAGAAAAGTACTAGCTTTTCTACTGAACTGTTTTCTGAACAGGCGCTCTGTGATGTTTTTTGTTCTACAGAAGTATTAATATGTGTTTTGACTAAGTTAATACCAACGATAAAAGTGGTGTTGTGTAGGGGACAAGGGAGATTTATTTTCATCTTGCAGATAACAAGGCTTGAAATAATATGAAAAGGAGGAAGAGAAGGTGCTGCACACGTGGCTGGAACCTGGCCCGGGCCTTGCGTTCCTGCCCCACGGGGCAGAGCCAGCAGCTGTGTCCGCCTCGTGGCCCAGGGACCAGGGCCGTGCATCCTATAGCTGGCAAGTGGGCTCTCTGTCTCCAAAAAACAAATCTTCGTAGAGATGAGAAAGTTGAACGTCAGGAATGAACGGTATTTTCGAGAGTACCATCAGAGAGTGAGGTCTGGAAGGTCCGGGAGCTTGGTGGTCTGGTGGAGGCAGCCTGTGCTAAGTGAGCATGCCTCTGTCCGAGGGAGCCGTGAGGGCACCCGGGCTGTGACATTTATTCCAGGTGTCGGTGTCCTCTGCTGCAGGCGGGACGGGGCAGAGCCGCCGAAGGTCAGTCAAGACTCTGCCGGCTATACGGGGACGAGAAGCCCTTCACTTGCTTTCCTGGTTGGAAGTGCTGAGGGGCCGTGGGACTCTGTGCTCATTTTCCAGGGCGGAAGCCTCAGGATGTTGAACTAGCCTGTGAAGTGTCTCGGATGGCTGGCTTCTGCTCCCTAAACCCCAGTCTTGTGAGGAAAGCTTGTTGCTTACATTCTGCTTTAGTGAGGTAGATCACGTATTTGGGTGAGTCTCCTGTGTGTGTTGCACTGAGTGCCACACCTGTTACAGCACGTGGAGACTGGCCTTCACTGCACACTGTGGCGTCACCAACTTACCCGTCCCAGTGACTCCCAGGGGACCCGCCCCAAAACGTGCTTCCTGTTGCCCAGCATGGGGCAAAGCTTTCCACGTTTCCTCACACCGTCCCTGAGGGAAACACAGCTGTTCCCATCTTACCAGTGAGAAAACTGAGGCACAGTAAGGTCACCACCAAGTGAGGGTCAGACTTCGGGCTGCCCACGGCGGGGACTGTGTTCAGCAGGCATGGTGGACACACACTGCATGCGCAGTGTCCCCCAGGACCGACGGGAACACGGTCCCTGTCTGAGGAAGCTGCCATGCCATGGGGGAGCTGTGTCTGCAGCCAGTTCCAGAGGCTCACGTGACCTGCACCCAACAGGAGCAGGATTCGGGGGGAGCGGCTCGCACGGTCAGCTGGAGGGGCAGAGGCAGGAGGAGCAATGATGTGAGGGGCATGGGGGACACAGGGGCGTGGAGCACTCCTTAGGGAGCCTGCAGATGATAAATTTGCACCCTCACTTCGAGGCTCCTGCTCATCTGGCAAGAGCTGGGGTCACTTTCTGGTAGTTCATTCCCCTCGGGTGTGTCTGTCTCCTTGCTTGGTTTTGGCTGAAGCAGAAAAGAATCTGAGGCCACACAACCCATAATTTGGTTAGCTGTCTTAGGAAATTGGGTGATAAAGTGTTAAGTTAATAGAACATCTCTTACTTCTTTCCCTCTGAAGTTGGCTTGGTTGCCTATAAAGTTTGCTAGTAAACCTAAGAAGTACGCCTGTTTCGCATTTTGCCACCTCAGTGATGAAAACCTCTCTACTTCAGAGGTGCCGCAGCTTTGATACAGGGCTGTGGTCCTTTGACGGGTGCTGCGCCCCTCCGGCGCCAAGCGCACACGAGGTGCTCGCCCACGGCATCAGTAGCCCTCCAGGGTTGTCAGCCATCTCTGCATCGTTGGTTCACGGCTGTGGTCTTCAGAGGGTCCTGGGCATCAGTAGGGCAGGAGGACAGTTAACGTCCTGCAGTGCAGTCGAGTGGTTTGCATCCTTTCTCACTGAGAGTCAGTGTTTGGGTTTGAATCTACCTATCAGTTGAAGCCCGGGGTTCCTAACGATAGAGAAGTAACAAACACCATGTGCAGCTCCTCGAGAACGTGGAACTTGAACTCACTCCAGCGTAGCTTTGATAATCACCTGCAGAAAAGAGGGGGAGATCAACCTGGACTCTGTAAGCGTAGAGCAGCTTGGTTGGCGTTGTGGAAGCACCGGCAAGTCGGACGCACTGAGCAGAGCCCCTGCAGGAAGCCCCGCGGGTGAGGGCCCCTGTGCCCGCCATCGTGCTCAGGCGCTCCGGGAAGCACAGCTTGTTCTGGAAGCACTGGGACTGCCCTGACGCTGTCAGGTTTCCGGCGGAAAGAAAAAAAGGCGGAGCCGGGTCTGGGTTCCTGACAGCCAGAGAATTCTTGAAGTGGCGAACACAGGGTCTTCGGGTGCTGTGGATTTCTCTGTTCATGGAGCATTGTTTTCCCAACCCTGGGCCTGGGAATTAGCTGCGCATCCAGTTTAGCCTTTTGGGTGTAGTAAAATCATATGCCCTTGAGCCTGCAGTTCTGCGTCCTCGGTATTAATGACACTGGCTGACCTTGGCGCCCTTCTGTCTGCCAGCTTGTGTGCGCGCACCTCATGGGAAGGGGTTCACGGACACTTTGCAGCTGCGCTGTGAGGGCATCCTATTATTTTCCCCCATTTTATGAGTAAGGAAATTTTTACACTGAGGGGTCAACCCAAAGAACCTACAACCTGGGAGTGCTTGAGCTAGGGTTTGAACCTCCACTGCCAGGCGCCAGAGCCAGCACTGGACCCCCAACATCCCCAAGGGATTGTGCGCAGCACAGAGGGACACGCAGGGATGCTCCGCAGGGTATGTTAGGAGCATCTCGACAGGGTGCGGGAGTTACCGGTGGCCTGGACAGGGTGCTGCGAGACCGTCAGACACTTGCTAGAGCTCTAGGTCTGTGTGGACTATCACCGTTGAGAGACTAGAGACGAGGAAATCACAGGTGTGGTATGGTTTCCTTTACGGATCAACGCAGAGACTTCTGGAAGGAGATTCCTTGCTGGGTGTGAAGCTGCAGAAGATTTTTTTAATAATATTTTTGTAGTCTTTGGGTTTTTAAAAATTAATACGTCATTGTTACCAAAAGGTGGGGCTATTGTCAAAAAGTAAATTCAGATGTGGGAGAAACGATTATAATAGATTTTCCAAAGTTATCTGGGCAATTGCAGGTGAAGAGTACGAGTGACTAGGTACCATTGAGGCTTGCGAGGCAGCAGATGAGAACTGTGTGTTTCGGGTTCTGTGAGGAGCAGCTGAAGAGTCGGGGGACCCGGGATACACTGCCCTTTGCCTCGCGGGTGTCGGTCTGTGCTCTGCTGAATCTGGGAACCGTGTATAGAGGGTTTCTTCAGCTGGCTTCCGAGGACAGAGAGGGACACTGGGCCTCTCTAGTTTCTTAACTGAAGCAACACAGAATAAAATGGCGCTCAGGTCTTGTTAGCTGCATACACAGCGATCTTCTTAGGAGGTGGGAGCTGGTGGCCGTGCTCTTCTGGGAGCATCTTGAAGTGAAAACAGCTGCAAGAGCCTCAGGGAGTTTTGCAGAAGGGTCTGTCTGTTTCTGGGGATCTGTGTCCCACCCAGGAATAGTACCTGCCCTTCCACGGCTGGTCGTCATCATCCCCGAGCTTGTGTTTCTTGCCCGTGAAGTACCTGCCTTCTCCTCGGCCTCTGGGCACCTGCTCCTGGGGGACACTGGCTCCACCGTCTACTCAGCGTGTGGCCTCGCTTACATACTGAGATGCAAGGGTTACTTTTGTCCTGTCGGTGTAAGGCTAAAACCAGTACTGAGGTCAGGTACTTCCTTGCCCCGGGCCTGGTGCTGTCGGCCTCACCCTCGTGTCTGCCGGAAGGCGAGGCTCAGGAGCTGCTGCCCTGTTGCTTGCGGTTGCTTTGTCTGTGGTGGTTGTCACATACCTGACGAGACACAGGATCACACAGAGCTCTTTACGCGGAAACGCTAGAAATCATCTTCCATATTGTTTTATGAAATTATAAAAATGGGATCAATGTGTGTTTGGTTTCAATAGCTACTCTGACCTACGACACTCTTCGATTTGCTGAGTTTGAAGATTTCCCGGAGACCTCAGAGCCTGTGTGGATACTGGGTAGAAAATACAGCATCTTCACAGGTATTCGCCGCCTCAGAGCCTGCTGTGCTCTCAGGGCTCAGGCTGTGAAAAGCACGTTGTGGTGATAATAGTTATTTGCTAACTTTCTGTAACATATGATCTACGAAGTTAAGGCTGTGTGTGTTTTCTTCTTTTAAACAATCCCTAGAAAAGGACGAGATCTTGTCTGATGTGGCGTCCAGACTTTGGTTTACATACAGGAAAAACTTCCCAGCCATTGGTAAGTACGCCGTCGGTTACTACACGTGGCGGTGGATACAGGCCTTGTAAGGAGGGCAACTTGGGTGTGGAGTGTTGATGTCGGTGTGTGGGTGCTTGTCACTGCACCTCAGACCTCCCGGCAGCCCTAGTGGCGTAAGCCGGCTGAGGTCTCGCGCCTAGCGTGGTGAAGTTAGGGTCCAAACTCGGGACTCCTGACTCTCCCGAGGGCAGGGATTTTCCAACTGCTGGTCCTGGGTTCTTACTGGGATCTAAAATCAGGATAATGAGTTATAAGCAGCATTTAAAAGTATAGAGCAGAATGGAGTGTGAAGTCGTGTGTCTCCACAGTGAGGCAGCGTACGGCTTCAGGAGGCTTCAGTCTGTACGTCAGAAGGGTGTCCTGGGTCACGCTTGTCACAGTGTGCTTCGGACTGTAGGCCCAGGATGTTTGGAGGCCGTTGCTCTGTGTCCATCACCTTTTCTCTCGTGTCCCGCACTTAGTTGTGGGGAGAGCTGAAAGGCAAGGTGGATGTGCCACGTCTTCGCATAGCGCTGATGTACGCCCCATTCAGAGTGGCTCTTCGTCGTCGTGACCCTGGAGGTGGGCAGTGGAGGGGCCCCAGCTCTCGGCCTTGCCTTTGCTGGTTGGAGAACCTGAGACCAGGGGGTCGGCAGCAGGAGGCTACGGCTCCCGGGTGGCAGGTCTCTGTCAGGCCCCTCACCAAGATGCAGTCGCCGGTGTTCTCTGGGAGTGAGCTGGATGCGGTACAGCCACAGGGCTTGACATTCAGGAGCGCCGTGGGGTGGGGAGACCAGGCCAGTGCCACCACAGGCCACCCAATGATGGGATTTGTCCGCTGTGCTCCGGGATGTCGTTTATGCCAGCCGTGCTCTGCTCAGCCCTGAGGACGGGGCAGGCCCGGGCGGTGGGGGTGTGCCGGGCGGTGCTGGGGGACCACCACTCTCCTGCAGGTCTCTGTCTGGACTCACAGAGCAGGGACAGGCTGAGAGGAGCCTTGTACTGTTTGGTCAAGTCGCTGAGGAGGACGGTGCCTGCCGCTAAGGGCCAGCGTGGTCCTTCCTTCCCTAGCCACGGAGAGTCGACTAGTTTGTACGGGCGTCGTTGCTGCGCGTCCCGAGCACTGCGCTTCGTCTACCCGCCCCGCTGTGCCCCTCGAGGCTTTGTCCACCCACGTTTGTGGGAGGGGCTGCCCCAGGCTCCGAGGTGATGCTGCGGGGAAACGGTGGAGCCGGCCGGGGCTGCGGCTCGCTGGGCTGGCCCTGGCGTCTCGGCTCCGCCGCCGCTTCATGCCTCTCGCCTTGCCGGTACTTAGGATGGCCGGGGCTTCTCCTGTCATGCTGGGGCCTGTCTCGGAGTGCACGCAGAGCTGTGGTGCCCAGTGTCGGCATCCTTTTGTGCCCTGGCAGTGGGCGTGACGTGGAGGGGCCCCGGGGCAAGTGTGCTTTAAGTGCTGAGGGTGGTTGCTGACCGCCCCTGGGTTATGTTCCTGCCCTCCCGCATGCATGACCCACTCTCCCGGCAACTGCATCTTTGCCCTTCCGGTGCTTGGAGAGAGGTCCTCCTTATCTGACTTGGAGTTTCCTCATTACTCGTGAGACTTAGTGTCTTTTCATATGTTTTCCAGACATTCTTAATTCTCTGTGACTGACTTGTTCACATATTTTGCCCGTTTCGAGGGGTTGGCAGGACGTATCATTGCCCAGTAAATGTGCCCTTGGCATGACCAGGTTCTAAATGGCCTGTCACCTGAGATGGAGCTGACGCAGTGTAGGGCTGCCCCAAGTGTGCTAGGGCCGCCCCAAGTGTGCTAGGGCCAAGGCCTCCTGCCAGTGGACTCCTGACCTGCTGGGCCATCTGACGGCGAGCCCTCTCTCTTTGTCCACCATGACAGGGGGCACCGGCCCCACCTCGGACACGGGCTGGGGCTGCATGCTGCGGTGCGGACAGATGATCTTTGCCCAGGCCCTGGTGTGCCGCCATTTAGGCCGAGGTAAGTCACGGCACCGGGGACGACAGCGTTTTTAGGAAGCAAACAGGACTGTGGGGTTAGGTTACCCAAAGCACACAGACTGGGATTCAGGGTTTTCTTGAGTGGTGACCCACTGGTATTCGTTGATTTGAAAAAGTGACTTTAAAGAATATTGATGAATGTTTGTCTTTTAGAAATTATCTTTACGTCACTGAAACTGTTTTCTGTTCTTTATGGATTTGTTTTGGTGGGTTAGCATATGTGCATTTGGAATCCTGGAGAATTTGGCTTTTAACTTTGGAAAGGTTCAAGAAAGGGTATCACCTGTGGCTTGAGTGTTTCATAAACGTAAAGGCTTCTTTCTCCTCTTTTGGTAAAACTGATCTTGTGCATCTCTCCAATAGATTGGAGGTGGACACAGCGGAAGAGGCAGCCGGATAGCTACTTCAATGTCCTCAATGCGTTCATCGACAGGAAGGACAGTTACTACTCCATTCACCAGATAGGTGGGGGATTGCCGAGTGAGCCAGTCCCCGCGGCTTAGAGCAGGCCGAGGCGCTGGGTTCCCCCTGAGCGCTTCTCTGGTATCGGGTGTGGGAGGCCTGAGGCTGTAGGTCCCTCTGGCCCGGGGCCATCTGGGGCTGCTGTCCTGGGCCAGGGCAGCTCGGACCCGGGGCCTTGCTGTGGCGCGGGGGGCCGTGTGGCCGCAGTGGTGTGCGGGCTGCTCGTCGCGGCGGCTGTGCAGGGGGATGCCATCTCCAGGGGTCGTCCCTCTCTGCGCCCATCGCTAAGCCTAAATGCTCCTTTGTTTTGAGCGTCTCATTCTCACCTACAGAAGGAAGTAAAGGTATAGCTTTGAGTCCTTTGATTTCCTCCATCCTGCTCCTTCTTGAAGGGCTAGGGCCCTGACTCGTAGTGAGGGACAAACCTTGAGGCAGCGTCTCTCCCTCTTGGAGGAGGCGTCCTGGGGTCTGTCAGGAGCTCCTGCTGGAGGCAGGGGTGGGTGTGCCTGTCCAGGCTTCCTGTGGAGTGTTCCCATTACCACGTGCTGCTGTCAGGACGGGCCTCTTCTGGGGGACGGGCGGGGCGGGAGGGGGGCTCACATCACTAATCCCATCTGTTTCCTGCAGCACAAATGGGAGTTGGCGAGGGCAAGTCCATCGGCCAGTGGTACGGGCCCAACACCGTTGCCCAGGTGCTCAAGTATGTGCCAAGCCCCATGCCTCCCATTTCCTCGGGGTAGCGTGAGCATGACCTGTGGGTTCAAACTCTCCTGAGTCTTGGTTGCGGAAGGAGATGAGGGACCTTTTACTCTTCCCCTCACGGCTCTCCTGAGAGTCCTCAGAGGCGGCCACACCCAGTGCGCTCCTGTGTGGAATTTATGTTTCCTGATGGATGAGTGTCTTCAGATGGCGCCCACTGGATGGGGCCCCTGTGTGTCTGTCACGTGGACCTGTCCACTAGGGTGCTTTTCTGATGGTCTGGGAGGTGGAAACTGCTGTGGAGTGACAGCAGTCAGGTGCCGTGGGCCTCTGCCTCTGCGCTGACCCCGCTTCTCCCTGCCTTGGACCCTGTGTCCGCAGCTGCGGCTTTCCCTCCACATCCAGATTCGTGCATCTGTTGCCTGCTCCCTGTCGCCCAGGCTCCTTGCTCGGGGTGTCTGTACCCGCCCTTCTCCACCCCTTGTCCCCCAGCCCACTTCTTGTTGCAGTGAAGGGCTGCCCTCTCCCATCTGGCTGCTCTTGGCAGGTTCTTTGGGATCCTCCACCCACCTTCCGGCTGATCCCAAGCCTGCCCACTGTCTCTCTGTCCTCTCACCCAGCCCCCCCATTTACTCTACCGAGCCCCTGCCACATGCCCCTTAGAACCCTGGGTCTAGCCCTGCACGCACTGAAAGCAGCCTTTTCTGCATGGTCCATCTCCCTGCGTGGTCAGTGTGTGGTCCGTCCGTGTGCGGCCTGCGTGAGTCGTCTGCGTGGCCTGTGTGTATGGTCTGTGTGCGTGCCTGCGCGTGGGGTCTGCCGGCGTGGTCTGCGTGCGGGTTCTCACTGTCCCCACTTCTGCTCTGAAGCAGCTCCTCCGAGGTTGCTGTCCATCTGGTCCCGTCCCAGCGCCCGGGTTCGGTCTTCTGTTTGCTCAGTTGTCCAGCAGGACAACTGGCCTTGGTGCAGGTGTTCTCTCTCGGAAGCCCTGGGCCCCACAGTCACGCCCTCTGGTCCCTGTTGATGGTCGATGGCTCCACTGCGGGGCTCCCTCCCCCCTCAGTGAGCACTGCGGGGCTGGCTTGGCCTTTGGCGGCTTCTCTTTTCTGCCAGCACCAGTGTGAGCTGGGTCTGCGTGGCACAGCTCCGAGCATCACACCCCCAGTGCTGATTTGTGCCCAGACCCCAGCCTCAGGTCCAGATGCTTCCTCAGCAGCACCCCTTGTCTGAGGGGCATGTCAGCCTAACGGCCAAAACCCAAAGCTGACCCTTCTCCCCATCCTCGGCCTGTTCCTTCTACAGGGAATGCGGTCCTTCCAGGAACTCAGGCCAGAAACTGGGGTCGTGCTAGATGCCTTTTCTCAACACACCCCTTCCAGACGCGTCCAGACTAACCTTTGCTCGTTGCCTCCCTGTCCTAACCCCGGTCCAAGCCCCAACTTCTGCCTCCTCGTTCGTCTTCCCTTTTTTTGACATCCTTAAGGCTCTTTTTTTTTTTTTTTTTTTTTTTTTTAATTTTATTTGTTCGTTTGAGAGACAGAGAGAGAGCATGAGCAGAGGGAGGGGCAGAGGGAGAAGCAGGCTCCCCACTGAGCCAGGAGCCTGACGTGGGGCTCGATCCCAGGACCCTGGGATCATGACCTGAGCCGAAGGCAGACGCTTAACCATCTGAGCCACCCAGGTGCCCCCCTCAAGGCTCTTTTAAAATACGGATAGGCATTGGGGCACCTGGGTGGCTCCATCAGTTAAGCATCCGGCTCTTGATTTTGGCTCAGGTCATGATCTCAGGGTTGTGGGATCGAACCCCCCCACCAGCATCGGGCTCCGTGCTCAGCGGGGAGTCTGCTGGAGATTCTTTCCCCACTGCCGCGCTTGTGCACACTCTAAAGTACATCAGTGAGTTTTTTTAAAGATTATTTGAGAGAGAGAGAGTGTGTACAGGCGGGGGGGTGGGGGGCAGTGTGCAGAGGAAGTGAGAGAAGCAGGCTTCCCACTGAGTGCGGAGCGCAACGTGGGGCTTAGTTCCAGGAACCTGAGATCATGACCTGAGCCAAAGCCAGGCGCTTAACTGACTGAGCCACCCAGGTGCCCCTAAATCAGTAAATCTTTAAAAAAATAAATAAATAAATAAAAATAAAATAGCAATAGGTGTCATCTTCGTAAAATACATGTCGGCCGTCTGCCCCTTCTCTACTGGAACCGTCCTGGGGGTCCCAGCCGACTCCAGGGAAAGCTGCAGGCGTGGGCACGGCTCTGCCTACCTTCCCGGGCCTGTCTCCACTGCGTGCCCCGCGCACACACCCGCCCCGGGGCCTCTGTTCCAGCCTCCCCCGGCATCAAGGCTTCCTGCACCTGCACTGGTCGTGCCCGCAGTTACTGCTCTCTTGTTCTCCATCGTGCTCGCTACCCACAGTTACTTCTTTTTTGCCTGCCTCGTGTCTGGAATGTCCGCATCTTGGGGGGGCTGCTTTGTCTTGTGTGTCAGTGGGTTTCAGCCCCATACCTGGCCCTCTGCAGGTGAGGGAGAGGCAGCCAGTGGAGTGTTGCACGTGTTCCTCCGGCTGCCACTTCGGCCTTCCCGTGGGGAGGGGCTTTGTGTGGTTGCCCTGATGCCCCGCACCCTCCACGTGTGTCCCCAGATGGACCAGGTTCTCCCACTAGACGTTTGGTTGTAGTTCGCTTATCTTTCAGAGGCTCGGGGCTTTGACCAGGGTTCTTGCGGTTGTTAAGCCACAGATTCTCTGTGGGGACTCAAACTGCTTGTCAGTGCATCACTTTCGGGGTGAGGTGGAGCAGAGTGTGAAGGTACCATGGGGAGTGGGGGTGCTGGGCCTTCCTGATTTGGGAGAACCTGTGGTGTTCTGAGACAGGGTCTGTGCTCCCTTTCTCAGGACAGAACGCCCCGCGGGCAGGGCTTCTGTGCAGGGACCCTGTCCACATGTGGCAGCTGGGGGTAATGGAAGGAGCACTGGGCCCAGGTGGGAAGAAGCAGGCCGCAGCCTCAGCTTTATTCCCGTCTGGGGCCCTGAATGTCTCAGCTGTGATCTTTCTCATCTGTAAAAACTGCTGGAGCATTCGTTGCTCTTTCCTTTGCTTGCCCCGCGGAAGTGAAATGTCTTTGAATTGTGAAGACTTACTGGTGTGTCCTCCCCCTTTCTGTTAGGAAACTGGCTGTCTTCGACACCTGGAGCGCCTTGGCAGTCCACATAGCAATGGACAACACGGTGGTGATGGAGGACATCAGTAAGTGAACGAGAGTGCAGGGGTTGTAGCTGGTGGGACTCAGGGAGCGGCTCCCTGGCCCACGGCCAGGCCTTGACTGGCATGCAGGTTGGGGATCCCTCGTCCGTGTCCAGTATACAACAGGCTAAGGGGAAGGGCCTGGACTCTCCGCAGAGCTGGGCTACATCGTACCCCGACTTGCTCTGTGTCCTCGTTGCAAGAACTTGTTCAGGTGTACTGGGTCAGCCCTTCTCGGGCATCGTCCTCTTCGAGGACAGGCAAGAACAGCTTTCTCGCCAAGGTGTAACAGGAAAGGGGAGCATAGCTCTGTTCCTCTTTCTGGAAGGATCCACTGGAAACCTGAAGGAGTCCAGGCATGCTGACGTTTTAGTCCAGGAGGAAAATGATGGCTGGGTTTGGCAAATGGCCTCTAGTGAGTGAGTTTTGAATTTGGAGTTTACATCCCGTTATACAACCAAGCTGACAAAACTCTATTTAATGTCTTAGGTTTTTGCTTAGGAACACCTTTTCCCCAAAGAATTTGCCAGAGCTCCCTCCACTCCAGTTTTATTGAAGTTCCACATATTTGCTGCTGCTTTGCTTTGAATTTTACCTAAGAAAGAGCCCTTTGAGCGTGCTCATCTGGGGTTTGCCTGGACGGTCGGAGGTGGGCCTCGTGTCATGACTGCAGGCACGGACCCCACGGCGGTGTTGCTCCTTGCTGCTGCCCGGCCCTTCGCTTCTGCAGCCTGGGGCCTGTGACCTCGCAGAGTTGGGGGAGCCAGCCAGCCCTCCCTGCCCGCTGACCCTGTCCCCTGACCCTTTGCCCCTAAGAGCTGACAAACTAGGGACTTGCACGCAAGGACAGGTGTTTTTCCCTTCTGCCTTCTCCTCACGTTTTATTTCTTGAAATTTTTGCGAAGCATGGGAAACTGGAAACATACAGAGAATGGGGGAGAAAACCACTTGGAAACAGTTCCTCCTGACGTGGAGATGCCGCTCCCCCCAGTGTTTGTCGTTCTGAGCAGCCCTTGCACGTTGCCAGAGCACGTCTTCTGTCGGGGACGTTGCAGCCTTCCTGCTGTCTGGCTGCTCATTTCCCAGTACATGTCCGTTTCCCTTTTCCCCCAGTGCTGGGGAAACCACCTCCCTCAGGGTCGACCCAGTCACCCGCCCAGCCTGCCCTCCGAGGCTGGTTCCCCGGTGCGGTGCCAGGAGGGAGTGAGGGACAGGCTGCTTTCCAGGGCCTGCATTCCTGGGGAGGGTGGGGGCGGGGGGAGGTGCTGGCTGGGGCCTGGAGGAGACTCGGCCGTGTGCCCGGATTTAACAGGCTCCCAGGTGGGGTGTGTGTGGCCGCCCACCCATGGTCAGGGCCCTGGGGTTCTCCCCTCCTGAGTCAGAAGTGATGCATGCTCTTCATGGGGACAGCTTAGGAGGAATAGCATCAATACACCACGAGCAAGGACGCTGGGAACAAAAATAGTGCCTGGGGTCCTGTGCACAGTTTAGTGAGGTGAGTGGTAGATGGTGGGGAGTCTGAATGGCTGTGCTAACTGCTTTTGGCTTTAGGGGCCCCAGGGGGCTAGAGGGGACACCAAGGCCTCAGGCAAGGCAGGCAAGGAGCCACTTTTGTAGTCACGGCTGCCTGAGGTCGCAGGTGTGGGAGAGAAAGCTCCAGTTCATCAACGCAGATGGAGAACCAATACTGGCCAAGCCAGGGCTGTCCAGGTCTCCCGAGCGGCTCCCCGGCAAAAGCACCGGCTTTCCGCCTTCCCTGTCCATTTCGGGGGGAGAGTGCTCTGCGGGGGAGCCTTGCAGGCGGAGATGTGCCGCCCTCCGTGGGGCACCAGCCGGGACCCCCAGAGCAGCCTCCGCCAGGGCTTGCCCTGGATGAATTTGGAGCTTTGTGAGACACTGGAAAGGCACTGAATCTGGGGGGGACTCACAGATGGAAGAAGACAGTGAGACAGTGCACACACAGGCACGCCACAGGAAGACCCTGGCGGCAGAAATAAAGCAGAGGTGCCTGTGGCTGGAACTTCCAGGAGGCGAAGGAGCGGGCGGCCAGCCTCCCTGTGCCCGAGCTGGCGTTTTCACAGCTGAGCACCTCCCAGTTTTTTAACCAGGGGTTCTTCAAATACGCGTGTTCCTAGTGACACTTCCAAACTGCAGAGACGGACACTTGGAAGCGTCCGGAGGAAGGTGGTGGTGGTGATAAGCTGCCGTTGAAGAGCGGCGGTCCGCTGGCCGGGCTGTCTGGTCTTCCTGCCGCAGCAGGTGGTGGTGGGGCCGGGGCAGCGTGCTGAGGAGGCGGCAGGCCGTGTGGGGCTCCTGTCACGGATGGGCTCGGAGAGAGCTCACGCGTGGTGGGGATGTGAAGGGAGCATGAGCAAGGGACCCGTGGGTGCCTGGACGCTTGCCATGTCACAGGCCACGTGCAGCCTCGTGAGTCCCCACAGTGCCGCGTGACAGGCCCTGCTTCCGTCATTTCTTGAGCCGATCCATGTGAGGGTCTGTGCTGGTGAGAAGATGGAGTCAGCAAGTAGTCCCCCCACCCCCATTCTTCATTTTCCAGCTATGCATTTTGAGAAATTCCAGTCCCGTGTTCATGCAGCCGTCCTCCTCCCTCCTGCATCCCCAGTTGTCGGCCTCAGCTCACCTGCTTTCCTGCTGCCCAGCGCCCTGGCCCTCCCTGGCCCGCTCCGGCCTGTGGTCGAGGGGCCGGGGTTGTATGTGGTTGCCATGCCTGTGCAGTCTCCTCTGATCTGGAAAGTTCTCCTTCTTGGTTTATTTTCCTGCTTTATCATGGCACGTTTTGAAGAACCCAGGCCAGTTTGGTGCAGTGCCCCACGCTCAATGTATGTGCGTCGTCAGGATTAGATCGGGGGAAACCTCGGCAGTACCTGGCGGCCGTGTCCTCAGCCCACAGCCGGAGGCCCGTCAGTAACACTTCCTCGGCCACCTGCTCGGGCCGTGTCCCTGCTTCCCTGTGATTAACAGGGATCTGGGGGTGATACCGAATGCGTGTCGAGGATTTTTGCCTGGAATGGTGGCTTCTGTAACCATCCTTCCCTTTGGGTTTACCGGCTGGCAAGGTGGCTGGCCCACCTTGTCCTTTCTCTGTCCCCGGCCAGGGATCAGCGGTTTCTCCGAGGAGCCCTGTTTCCGTTTAGCAGGGAAAGGTGTTCAGAAACCACGGTCTGGGCGCCTGCTGGGCTGGGGCCCCTGGAGCGTCCTGTCCCCACCACCAGCCTCCTCGGTAGCACACCGACGGAGGATTAGCAGTGCGCTTAGAAGAAACAAGTTGTCTCCACGTTGACGAGGGAGGAGCAAGGCTGTTTCCCGATGGTGTCCTTGGCGTGGGGCCAGTGCGCGTGCCCACCAGCGTGCTCACCAGCGTGGTGGCTGCCCGGGACGCACGGTGCTGTTTGCTTTGTTTCACTTGAGACTTCATTTCACGGCAACGGTTTTAAATTGGACATGCGTAGAAAACGATTTTTTTTTTCTCTGTGGGCGGCAGGACTTATTTTCCAGGTTCAGATTGTGTTAAGCACTTGACTTTTTTATACTCGTTTCCTATGACTGAGTAATTATGTACTTGTTCCTTTTGGGTAAACTTGTGTCTGCTGCTGTTCAGCCTTTGAAAGCACGTCTCTGTTTCGCAGGAAGGTTGTGCAGGGGCAGTCTTCCGTGTGCGGGGGCCACCGCGCTCCCCGCGGACTCCAGCCGGCACTGTAACGGCTTCCCCGCGGGAGCTGAGCTCACCAATAGGCCGGCACCGTGGAGACCCCTGGTGCTTCTCATCCCCCTGCGCCTGGGGCTCACGGACATCAACGAGGCCTACGTGGAGACCCTGAAGGTGGGTCTTCTCGCCGACCAGCAGCGGGGAGAGATGCTGCTGCTTGTCGCCATGTCGGCCCCTTCTGCCCTCTGGCCCCTGTGGACTCCTGGCCCCCACCTGCCCGCCTCCGGGCAGTCCTGACCGCCTGTCCCGTGGGCCTCTGCGCTCACCCTGCAGTCTCTGCTCTTCCTGACTAAGCTCTTGGGGACCACGTCTTCCCGCTCTCCTTCCCGTCACCCTGTCGGGCCCTGGGGTCGGCTTCCCGCAGCACACAGACTCCTGGTCGGGTGGCCTGCTCAGCCGCCCCGCCTTCCCCTCTGTCCTGCAGCGCTGCTTCATGATGCCCCAGTCCCTGGGAGTGATCGGAGGGAAGCCCAACAGTGCCCACTACTTCATCGGCTACGTTGGTGAGTGGTGGTTCTGCAGACGTGAGGTCAGCCGGAAGCTGAGGGAGAGGGAGTCCTCTGCAGAGCAGCCTAAACATCCTTAGGGTGTTGGCTTGACCCAGGGTGTCCAGTTAAAAAGCAGCATGCTCCCGTGAGGGGTCAGTGTCCCCACCCGGCTGGTGCCGGCCTCCTGTGGACCCTCTTCTCCCCAGCAGTCGGGTTCCCACCCCAACCTGGCGTGTCCAGCTAAGTGGATTTCTGTGTGGCACGTCTGAGTGGGACCCCAGCCTGCTCCCTGTCGTCTTACCCAGGTGAAGAGCTCATCTACCTGGACCCTCACACGACACAGCCAGCGGTGGAGTTCACCGACAGCTGCTTCATCCCGGACGAGAGCTTCCACTGCCAGCACCCGCCGAGCAGGATGAGCATCGGGGAGCTCGACCCGTCCATTGCCGTGGTGCGTCCCCCACTGCGTCCTGCCTCCTCCTCTGACCACGTGAGCTAGTGGGCAGGTGTTCTGAGTCCGTCTGTGCTCAGTCCTGCTGTTCTGGAATGGAAGGGAAGGGTCTCCGAGTTTTAGGATTTTTTTTTTCAGTGTTTTGGAGTAGGTCTCACGTTCACGTGGTTTCAAGTGCACAGAGCACAAAAGGGTTAGCAATGTCTGTTAGCTCCTTACGCCCCCCAGGGGCCCTCAGCCCGTGTGGCCCTCATGGCCCTCACAGCGAGCGGCCCCTTGAACATAGCGGCAGTCTGCCCCACTCCCTGCTCTGCACCACCTTTTTGGGGTTTGGGGTTTGACTTTCAGTTTTTCGACTTCAGGGATCTGGGAGATGATTGCTAAGAATGAGCTTCCTTGCTCTGATTACAAAGTGGAATTTTGGGCTGTGATTTACGTAAACCTGTGTATTCTCAAAATGCATTTGATGGGGGCGGGGGGGTCAGAAACATCTGGAAGGAATGGTGTTCCTCAGGGAGCGATTAACTGAGTCACAGACGACAAGGTAGATTCCGGTCCTGAAACAGATCTCTCTGGACGCGCAGTCTGTGGGTCTTGTGTCTTGAGGTCCTCAGCTTCCGGCTCATTGTGTCTTGAGGTGGCCGGGGAAGCCGCCCGAGGGTGGCGGGGCGTGGCCGGAGTTGGAGGGTTGAGCCCCCGTCCAGCAAGCGCGAGGCACGCTGTGGCAGTAAGCGCGTTTCCATAGGGGACTGGGGCTGGTGTAGACACAGAGCAGACTGGACCGCAGTGCCGTACGCAGCGGGCACGCGGACACGGGGAGGGCAGGTGTGACCCCGTCCTCACCTGAGAAAGGGGGCTGTGCACGGGCTCCTCAGGAGAAGCCAGCTTCCCGTCTACCAACGGAATGTTGCCCGTGTCCTTCCGCCAGAGCCCGGGGCAGTGTGGATGGTCTTCGCAGCGAGAGCGGGCGCCCGTTCCGTGATCATCCCTGTAGTCCTGGCGGTGCCCGGAGCGTCTAGTAACGTGTCCAGGCGTCGGAGCTTCGTGGGGGTGGCTCTGGGAGCGCGCTGTGGCCACCGACTCTGTGCGGGACCCAGGGCTCCCTGCGGCCAGGGGCACTGGGTGGGGGGGCCATTAACCCGCACGTGGCCTCCGTGGCCTGGTCGGCCAGGGCAGAGCGCGGAGGGTCGAGCCTTGAACCCAGCCCCCGGAGGCAGGCGGAGACCCTGGCCTCTCTCTAGGCCACCATGCGCTGTGCGCGGCACCGGAGCGCGGCCTGTTTGTGCGCCTTGCCGCGTGCGGCTCATGGTCCCTTCTGTTCTAGGGCTTCTTCTGTAAGACTGAGGACGACTTTGATGACTGGTGCCGACAAGTCAGGCAGGTGGGTGGTGGGTCCCTGCGCGTGGGGTGGGGGCTGGGGGAGGGCCGTCTCAGGGTCTCCAGCTTGGGGTCCCGCCTCCCTCGGCACCCTGCGCGCAGCTTGCGGCATGGCTTGCGGCATTGACCTCGTCGTGCGCAGGGAACACAGGCGCAGACCTTGCTCGTGAGCCTTCGGGGGGCTCGGGTTTGTCAGGGTCGTGGCCATGACCTTGAGCGGAGGCAGCACGCGGAGGTGCCCCCAGGGCGGCTGCTTTCCCGCCCTCCGGGTGAGCAGTCTCAGGGACCTGACGACGCGCAGACCTGGCAGAGGCCCGAGAGCCTATTGTACGGAGGCCGCCTCCCCTTCCTCCTGCGCGGTTCCCCCCGCGGGCAGTGCTGATCTCTGGGCGGGGGCGCCAGGCTGTGTCTCACGGCTGCGTCGGCCGACAGGTGTCGCTGCTCGGGGGCGCCCTGCCCATGTTTGAGCTGGTGGAGCAACAACCTTCGCACCTGGCCTGTCCTGATGTCCTGAACCTGTCCTTAGGTGAGTCTGGCGGCCACAGGGCCTCGTCTCGTCTCGGGTCGGGGCACGGCTGTTCCGCGTGTTCCGTCCTCTCTCTCTGCTTCCCCCAGGCCCTGTGCCAGTTGCTTCTGACCTTTAAGATTTGTATGAGCCCAGGCTGTGACCCCTTGGTGGTGTGTGTGTGGGACCGGGGTGCTGCCGGACAGCCTGTGCGGGGCCCCGAGTGGGCAGCGCCACAGTCTGCTGCCTTGTCCTTCACCTCGTGCGCCATAACCCGGCCCCCGAGCACGGAGCCGGGTGTGCTCCTCCCGCGGCCGCCTGGGCCCCTGCGAGCCAGGACGTGCTAGGCTCTCCGCGACAGCCCAGGGTCTCTGCGAGGTCCGGCCCGGGAGCCAGCCCTGGGATGGCAGGCCACAGGCGGGCTCCGTGTCCTCCTGCTCAGTGGCTCTAGGCCCAGGGCCTCCTCCCTCGCTCAGGCCCTCAGTTTCCCTGAAGTGAGTCAACGTGTGGCACACACAGAACCGGGACTCAGCAGGAAGGCGTGAGCACATGCAGTTCATGCATCCATCTGTCTCTGGGACGAGGATGAGGCCCGTGTCCCTGTCCCTCCGAGAAGATCATGGAGGATGGTGACTGAGCCACTGTCCGACAGAAACCAGAAGGGAGTCAGGGTGCCGCACTGGAGACTCGGGACAGGGGGTGCCCCCCCCTCTTGGGACGGGAAGCCCTGCCCTCCCAGCCCCTGCCCCTTCCCTCTGGGCTCCTCCGAGAAGCGTGTTCTCTCTTCGGACGCGCCTGTGGGATTCTCTTCCCCGCCCTCCCCTCGCCAGTGGAAGCTCCCGGCCTGCCGACGCCCACAGCCCGGGAGGCCGACGCCCCAGCGGGCTGGTCCTGGTGTCCCGCCTTCTGCTGTCCCGAGGGCCAGATGCAGGGTGCGGGGGGCAGTCCCCACAGCCGGACACCCCACGCCGGGCGTCTGCTGAGGTGGTGTCTTGTTTCTTCTAGATTCTTCTGACGCAGAGCGACTGGAAAGATTCTTTGATTCAGAAGATGAAGACTTTGAAATCTTGTCTCTTTGAAAATCCTGGAGTTGGGGGACGGTATCCACTGGCCCTCCCTGGGGGCACCTTCGAGAGCCCGGCCTTGCTTCGGGGCGCTTGGCGCCGCCGCATTTCATCCATCCAGCCTGCCCGTCCGCTGAATGCCCGTGCCCCGTGCCGCCTCCGCCCGCAGATGGAGGACTGCCCTGTCCCGGAGGCCTTCCTGCGAGCCCCGGGGCTGCGCAGGCCTGGAGGGCTCGTCGGGCTCCCGGGCACAAAGGAGGAGCCGCCTGCGGGAAGCCCCGCGCAGCCCGTCAGGAGCTCCTGAGAGCAGAGCCTTCCACCTTCCCGGAGCTCTCCCTGCGACACTGCCAGCCCCGCACCCGCCTCTGCCCTGCTTCCTCCTGGGCGCTCGGTTCTGGGTTTGCTTGTTCGAAGTTACAAGGACACGCATTTCTGTGGGGCGTGTCCCGAGTCCGTCTTCTCCGAAGACCTGCGGGGCGGGGGCGGGGGCGGGCGTGTGCGGAGTGCCACCTGCGGGCTCGGCCTGGGCCCTGCCCTCCGCGGCCTCCGCCCGGCGTGCTTGTCAAGGGCTACCTCAGTGGGGATCAGACTGAAAGAATTCCGGCAAGGTCTCTCCTTGCTTTGGGGAGCAAAGTAGTGAAGTGGTGGGCATGGTGGAAATCCAAAGATGTCACCGAGCGTGCGTGTGACTCGCTAGGACAGGGACATGCCTGCTCTCCTGGAGCCGCAGGTAAAGCCCGAGTGGGATGCGCCTTTCTCACGCCTCCTCTGCGGGCCCCACGTGCTGCCGCTCTCTTGTCTCGCCAGCTTCCCCTGGGTCGGGGGTCTGTGGCCTTCAGGCCTGGGGGGAGGGGGCGCGGCACGCTGCCATCCAGAGCCTTCCTCCTGGTCACCAAGGCTTTAGATGGTTTGGGGCCAGAGGGTAAAGCCCACAGCTTGACGCGTGAGCCCGGCGCCCCCACCCCTCTGTGTACCAGTCAGAGACGTTTCCAGACCCTTGTCAGCACTAACGTCAGCACCTGCGGCCTTTAGCCCACGTACTCGGGGCCCAAACTGCGCCACTCCCACCCGGGTTTGCCGTCCGTCCTGGAAGACTGGCTTCTGTCCCACCGGAAGCGTAAAGGGGCTCTGGGGGGCTCGGGTGGAGACGACGGCCTGTCCCAGAGCGCCTCCGCTCGCAGCCTCCAAGTCCTTGCTTGGGCGGGCGGGGCTGGAGCACACGTGTGCCCCGGGCCTGCTCGTCCTGCCGGCCCACGTGTTGCCCACATAAGCGATTTTCTTTTTTCCCTTCTGTTCCCTGCACCCCGTCTGTGAGGTCGAGTTGGGGGAGCAGGGAAGGTTGGCTGGTGTCCACTCCTCCAGCGCTGCACTTCTCTGAACGAACAAATGTGCCGCCGCGCTGGGGGCGGGGGGGGGGGGGGCTGTCGGCAGCCCCTGCAGCTGGTACAAATTGGGGACGTGGGCGACGGCCTGACCCACGGGAGCTTTGTTTCATGTGTTTTGAAAAAGGCTTACTGAGAGAATGTTGTTCATTCTTTGTAGTGTAGTTTGCAATTCTTAATGGCAAATAATAACAGTTTCAGTAGAAAACACTTGGCTGTCTGTGTCTTGATTTCTTCTCACGTTCTAGGTGGATGTGGGAAGACGGAGCAAGAACGTTGCCTAGGCTCCTGCTGCCACGGAGGGGGGGTGCTCTGGGGTGGGGCCTCTGGGGTGGGGTCTCTGGGGTGGGCTCTGGCGGGCGGCTGTGGCCTGCTCATCGCCCCAGACCTGTCCCGCGTCCCACCCAGCCTGTAAGCGGGGATGCTCTCCTCGGCCTCGCGGTCCCAGAAGTGAAAACCACAAGGGAACCTGCTTTTGGGAGAACGCACAGTAGCTCCTTCTTCGACAAGAGGCTTTGTAGAAAGTGTCCCCAGCGCGGTGTTAGCCTTAGTTTGCTTCATGAAAGCAGCGTCCCTCCAGGTGGGCTGAGACTGCTAGCCGCGGGCAGGCGCACGCAGGACATGGGCAGGGCCGTGGGGGGACGGTCAGGGGTGCCCCCCACCCTCCGGCGCCGCTGCGAGGGGCCCAGGGCAGACACAAGTGGGAAGCACTGAGCTGATCCCAGCTGAGGAAGTCCACCTGCATCGTGGCCTCTAGAAAATGCCCGTGGGACCTTCTTGTGCTGGAACCGTCCTCCACACTCCGCAGCTTCAAGCCACAGCCTTCCTGTCGGGATCCCGGAGGCCGGGGCTCCAAGTCAAGGTCTCTACAGGGCCGTTTCCTCCTGGAGGCTCCAGGGGACAAGGTTTACCCCTCTTCCCCCCCTTCTGGAAGCTGCCCGCGTCCCCTGGGTGCTCGGCCCTCCTTCCACCTCGAGTGCCCTCTGACCCATCCTGCTGCCCCCAGTGTCCCGACCAGGGCTCCTGCCTCCCTGCCAGAGACCCTGTGGCTGCGCCTTGGGCCTCCCTGGACGAGGCGGGATGGCCTCTCCTCTCCACCTCGCTGTGCAGGTGCCCTGTCCCCAGGCTCCAGGAGGACCGCGTGTCCATCCTCGGGGACCATCACTCCGCCCACGCCCGTGCAAAAGCCACTGGAGCCAGGGGCTCTGGACCGTGTCACAGCCCGTAACCCTCCCCGCCCACCCCTGCCCGTCGGCCGGCCTGGCCAGATGTCTCCAGACACATGCTGTATTTCCTGAAGAAAGTTGAAGTGTCGGACCGCTTCTGCCCCCGTCCCAGCCCCGCTGCCCCGCACGCGCGGGACCCTCTCTGCTCCGGCTGTTCCTCCCGAGGAGGTTGCTCCCACCTCTGGCCCCACAGCCCGGCTCGCTCGCGCCCCCGCCCCCCAGCAGCCCTGACGAGGCTGCAAGAGGCAGAGAGGCTGGTTTGGGGTCTTAGGACTTCAGGCTGACTCGCGTTTTCCTCACAGGGGGCGTGGCCTCGGTCGTGTGAAGAAGCACGAAGGCGGCTACAGACAGTGCTGTCGGACCGTCCCCATGGGTGACCCCGGGGCTCTAGTCGAACCCCGTGTGCAGTTCTGATGGCTTCTGTCTCTCCGTGGCGGGTCCTCGGGCCCTGACCACACGTGTGCTGCCCGGTCTGGGTGCACGTAAGCGGACGCTTCAGATGCCCGGCCGCCCGCGGCCGTAGGAGCTGCTGGAGGCCCCTCTGTAAGCAGGTGACACCGAACTGCGTCTCCACGACTGTCCCCTTGTGGCCTCACTCAAGGCCGCACAGCCACCAGCCACGCTCACCTGTCACGTCCTTTGCCCCCTTCTGAGGTGCCACCCAAGGACCGGGACCGAGGGCCGGCTGCCCAGTGACCACAGACAAGGAACCCAGACAAGCACGGACCCTCGTGGCCGCACGCAGGCTCTGCCCGGGCCCCGTCGGCATCGCCGGGCCACCACTTGGTGTTCACACAGATCCCATCCCAGCCACAGAAGGCAGCTGCCCCTCCAGGTGGGGGGGCCCAGACCCACGGAGTGGACGGGGGGAACCCTGCCTGCCCTCCGTCCAGCACTCGGCCCTGCTCCGCTCCGGATTCTCCCAGGAGTCAACAGAGCGCCCCGAGTGGCTCCCAACGGGGCAGACTGACAACAGCGAGCGGCCGAGCCCGCGTCTGCAGCCTCGAGACCGGACAGGCCCCCGCGCCCCAGGGACGAGCCCTCGCCCACGAGGAAGGACGCCCCGTCAAGCCCACGGCGGCTAAGGAAAGCGAGAGCTTCTGCGGTATCTTTTCAAATGAATTTTTATTAGTGCCTGTAAGAAATTCGGGAGAATTTTAACTGACTGCCATTTCACTGAAACTGCCTGCCTGTGTGTTAAATTCCCGTAGGAAAGCACAGAACACAGTAATTTACTGGTATCTTGGGGGTGAGAGAGAGGACCGAGGACAGCGGCGCCACGGCACACCCCGCGGGCTCCTGGGGGCTGGCCCGCGGCTGCTTGTCTCTGCGTCCTGCTCCGCGAGCACGTCGTCTGGGCGTCCATGTACCCCCAGCGCGGCCTCGCAGGACCCCAGGAGGGGGCGCGGCATGGCTACTTCCACAGCTCCCCCAGCGGCCTCTGCGCGGCGGCCTGGATGGTGTACACACAGAGGGCGTGGATTTCCTTGTGGACATCTTCGATGCTCTTGGAAGCGTCGACCATCTGTCCCCATGGGGGAGGCAGGAGGAAAAGAGAACCGTTAACGCTCGTCACTGTTCTCAGTGTGTGACTTCAGACGGGGCTGGGTTCTAGAAGGGTACAGCACACATTCGGGTTCTTCATCCTACACCTTTGTCTGACCTTTGCCATTGGCTGGGGAGGGTGGCCTCTGCCTGTGTCCTTGGGATGAAGCCACCCAGGCTCCTGCTGCGGCCCAGTCTTGCTCCCAATCAGACCCCCCCCTCCCCCAGCTCGAGCCGGCGTGCGCGTCAGTGAGGCGCCCACCCCACCCCGGCCGGTGGAGCCCCCGCCCCTCCCCCAGGCCATGCCCGATGCTGCTCGGAGCCCAAGGAAGTTCCGCACAGAAGCCAACCCTGGGTCTGAATCCTTTCCTTCCGGGGAAGATGGTTTCGTCCTGTCCTGACCCAGCCGGGCCGCTCTCCCCCTCGATGTGTGGATGCTGTGCCCTCACGTGAAAAGCGTGAGGACCTCCGGTCACTAAGGGAGCCAGCCACCCGAGAAACTGCTGTCCGCCCGAAGCAAGGGGGACCAAGCTGGACAGAAGCTTCTGTGTGCTCAGGGGGTGCCCGGTCTCACTGCCGGTCCAGGCTCGGCCCTGAGGGGGCCTCTTGGGCAGCCGACTGGAGGAGCTGCGGGGGGTGCAGACCCGCTCAGACGCGTGTGTGACCGTTCCGTGAGGTCTGAGCGCACAGCTCACAGTGATCTGCACAGCCCAAGACTGCACGTGCGCTCGCACACGGTCTACTACACGCACACGCACCC
>NW_022589704.1:619234-652247 GCF_004348235.1 Phoca vitulina | reverse complement strand
TACTACACGCACACGCACCCCGCATACAGACTTGCACATGGGCGTACTACACGCACACGCACCCCGCATACAGACTCGCACACGGTGTACTACACGCACACGCACCCCGCATACAGACTCGCACATGGGCGTACTACGCACACACGTTACATGTAAACTCGCACACGCTGTGTACGAACTCCCACGCAGCCATATCCCGTAGAAACCACATCTCCAGTCCTCTGCGGGCCCGGGGGCAGCGACGGCACCGTGCCAAGAAGCACCTGGGCCCCTGCCCACGGCTTTACAATAGCTTTCCCCACAAGACCGAAGCATGGAAGCCTGGGGAAGCAGCTGATTCCAGAGCGGGGCTGGAAGCGTACAGGATGAACCTGGAAGTACTAATGTGCAGGGGAGCAGTACGCGTCCTGAAGCGCAGGGACCCGCGAGGAGGTAACGAGCTGTCGGCTGGGGCAGCGGGGCGGGCAGGACAGACCGCGGTGAGTCAAACAGAAACACAAATCCGTACAGAGAGAGACGTACAGGTAAATTGAAAATCTGATGAGCTGTGAGATTTTTACACGGTTTATAAGAATCTCATCACAAAATACTTATTACACAGGGAGAGAGTGACGTGACCGTGCAGAAGCCTGGCAAACCCCACCGAGCCAGCACGCACACAGTGGGGCGTCACTCGGCCATACAAAAGGATGAGCTCTTGCCATCGGCAACAACATGGGGAGCCCGAGACTGCGTCACGCTCCGGGAACTAAGTCACACAGAGCAGGACGAATACCGCAGGATTTCACTTGTATGTGGAATCTAACACACAAAGCAAGTGAATAATCGCACAAAGAGCAGAATCAGACCCATAAACGCACAGGGGGGAGGGGGTGGAGGGTGGACAGAAGGGGTGAAGGGGCGGGAGGTGCCGCGTGCAGTTACGGAGCGAGTGCGTCCCGGGGATGAAAGGCGCAGCACGGGGACCGCGGTCAGTGATCCCGCAATGGCGTCGTGTGGTGACCGGGGGGGCCACACGTGCGGCGAGCCCAGCGTAACGTACGCTCCCGTCCAGTCACTCGGCTGCACGCCGAAACTCCTCTAAGTGTGCGTCAGCGGCACGCAAATAAAAATCAATACCCCGAAAAGTGAACATCCCCAGAAGTGAACAAATGGAAATCCTACCCACATGGCAGGACGCAGTGAGCACCCAGCCTCCCTCCTGGGCCGCCCTGCCAAAGACGCACATGAATCCCATCACGGGGAAACAGCCAAGTCCACCTGAGACTCATCTACAAATCAAATGCTATGAGCTTCAAAAGTGTCAGTGCTGTGAAAGTCACACAGGCTAGAGACCAGCGATGGGGCTGTACGGACCGTACACTGGGTCATTTGTTAAAAAGGACACGAGTAGTGGGACCAACGGGGGAACCTGAACGGGGCCTGGGGACCTGGGGGTGGCAAGGGATCTGCGTTAATGTCCTGATTTTGACAGTCCATGGCAGGGAGGGGGCATTAGGGACTAATTTGTTCTCAAAGGTCCCAGGGAAGAGTTTTTTTGTATTGTACTTGCAAGTTGTAACTTTTTTGTTATTGTTTAAAAATTTTTTCAAAGAATGTTAAAAAAGTTAATTTTCAGATGAACAAAAGCTGAGAGTTCTATGCCAGGAGACCCACCCTACAGGAAACGTTAAAAGACGTTCTTAAGCTAAAGGACGTGAAATGAGATGAAAAGTGGGGAGGTTCGGGGCGGAGAGCGCCAGCACTGGGCGGCAGGAAACGGTTTCCTGTTTCTTTCCCCACTCCCATTCCTGATTTCATACCTTCTTGTCTTATTCCTTGCAGGGTTTGAAATGTGTTATAAATCCAGAATAGTTTGAAGCCACATAGAACTGACTGACAAAGGAAAAACAAAGGGAACAGAACTTTGCAATTTTTCGTATGATAAAATCAACCAGTACAAAAATGGGATTGAAGTTTCCATGTGGGCAAAGAAATGCCCTTCTCAGACCATGAGATAAGCCGTGTAGGCTCAGCACTCACGTGAGCACATGAAACAGATGGAAAGGCCGTGGGTACGCGGGTGTCCCCTGCTTTGTGAAAGTTTGTGTTACACCACTTTGCTTTTGTGAAAGATTTATGTTAGTACCTGTTTTTGCTAACCGAAGGAAATCCAAAAAGTGTTTTTGCTTTTACAAAAAAAGGCAAAAAGCAAAAATACCATTCCGCACCGGTTCTGCAGCGAGCCGTCCCGGGGGCAGTGCACCCCCCCCCGCCCCCCGCCCAGCTCCTTCCCGGGAGCCTCTCTCGGCCTGTTGCCGTCCAGCCGCCGAGCTCTGAGCTGTGCATCTGGGCTTCATCTCCATTGATTTTGTGCGTCTGTTAGCAAGATGCGTCACAAAAGCCTAGGAAAGGTGGTTTTTTGGGTCTGAGAACATTAAAAAACATTTCCATATAAATTAATGGTAATTGCTTCTTTGCTTTATGCCGTTTTTGCTTATGAGAGGTTTCATAGGAACGCTGTACTTTTAGCTAGTGGTGAAACCCATACTTTAAAAATACGTGTGCAACCTACGCCACAAAGGAGCCCCCCAGAGGAACCCCCACCCTGGCAACGAGCAAGCAGAAGTCAGTGTGGGGAAGTGGGGAGGGCTGCGGACAGGCAGGTCACGGGAGAAGCATCAAGCAGACAAGACGGCCAAACTAGGAGCCAAAGCCAACACCCTTAAACCTTCCCCAGAGCAGCAAGAGTGCAGCCTGTCTCGGGAGTGAGACTTACCAGCTGTCAACGTCAGCTTGCTCGTTGCCAGGGGCGGCCTCTGACCACACGGGGACAAAGGTGGGCCCAGGCGACCAGGTGTGTTCACACGAGGTGGGTCTGGGGATGGGTGCGTGCAGGGAGGAAGGGGGAAGGGGCCAGCTTTGGTGTCCACAGGGAGGACAGTGGATGGTCCTTCAGGGAGGGAGATGTGAGGCTGGCCCCTGGGACTGGGGCCGGGCCCTGGGTGAGGTGCCCTTAGATGGAGGGAGCAGGGCTGTGGGGCACCGAGCAAAGGGAGACAGGGAGCCGGCAGAGTGTGGTGATGTGGGGGGACGGGAGCCTGCAGGGGACGCCCAGGCCTGGGAGTGAGCGTGGAGACAGGAGCTCATCCCCACGAGAGGAAATGAGGAACGGCCCTGGGGCTGGAACTGGCAGGACAGGGTTGAGAGGGAGGCAGCAAATGACTCCCAGGGGGTGGGGGCTGAGCCCCAAACCAGCCAAACTCAACTTTTGAGGAGACTGGGGGGGGGGGGCGGCGACAGACACAATGAGCCAGAGTGCGACTTGTAGGTTACAGATGGAAGGCAAAGTGAGCAGTGACTCACGGGCTGTGCTTTCTAGATGACAAGCCTGGCAAAGCCCGGCGGAGGACGGCTGGCCACGCGGGACTGCTGTTTGGGAGCTGCTGTCTGGCAAATTCTCCCCAATCCACCCACCAGGCCCCAAGCTCCCCTGCTTTGCACTCACGAAGGAAAGGGTTTGCTACGCCTGAGGGGCGCGCCCCAAGGCCCTGCCGGTGGAGCAGTGCTCGGCCGACGTCTCTGCTCGGTAGCAGGACTCCGAGCCATGTTCCGGCAGCTCCCAGTTGGCCATTCGGGAGGCGACAGTGGAAGACACCCTCACCTTCCAGTTCAAAGTCTCATCCGCCATCAGCTGGTGGAAGCGGTGCAGTGCCCGCTCCTGGAAGTTCCCGTTCTCGTAGCGTTCACGGCCAAACTCGCCCCGCATGGCAGCCTCGGCCAACCGTAACTGAAGGAACACCACCAGGTCCGGCTTGGGGAGGCCCACATCTGGCTGCTTGCACCAATCCAGGGAAAAATTCTGGCAGCACAGAACCCAACAGTTAGAGAAAGAAGGCTTAATGGGGTCTAATGTTTAGTTTCAAAATTCATAAAAGGGGGAAAATGAGCTAATCTCTGTCTGACATACCACAAATGGAGAATTCCGTCAGCCCCACAGCCCCCCGGCATCAGCACACCAGGAGGACGTGAGGGAGCCGGTCCGGGCATGACGGTCACTCTCCCTGTCCTCCTCTACAGACGGAATCCCACTGACCGATATCTCATAGCGCAAGTGTCCTTTCAGAAGGATTCCAGCCAGCGCCCGAGGAAGGACGGGCAGAATTGAAAGGTTATCATTTTGCAACCCCTCGTGAGAGAACCATCATCAAGGGCTGTTACCACAAACGAGACAGCCAGATGCCCTGCAGCTCTTGACAGGGGAGCCCAATGCTTCTTCAAGTAGCCGCCCCAAAATAAAGTTTTAAAAAATTTTAATGCACAGAAAAAAGGACCTGTATTTTAAAAGAGATTTAAGAGACCCTTCAAGTATGGCCCTGAAATGGATTCTGATTCAGTCTAACTGTAGAAACACAAGACACATCAAACAGTTTCTAACCGCACTGGCCACTTTGCACACGGACTGAGTGACGGTGGACGAAACACCTGCTGTCTGAGGCGACATGGTGTTTGTAAGAAGTCATTTCTGGGATGCGAACTGAAATGTCCGTGGAAGAGCCGGTGATGTGTCTGATGGGTCGGAGAGGAGACCAGAAGGCTCTGGGACAGGTGTCGGTGTGGGTGCTTTATCGTTCCCTCTGCTGGTATATGTTTGAAAACATCTAAGTAAGTAGCAGAACGAAGTGGTGGCATAGCTACTCTACCCTAAGACGACAGCTTCGTGGCGCGGGGAGGCCCGGGAACCACACAGAAGTCGCCCAGACACGCACCATCTGCCCTGAAAACAAGACACTGAGTGGAGGAGCGCTGCTGAGCGACCACCTTGGGAAAGGGAGGTGGGGACGTCCAAGTTACCCGACAACAAGCTGCGGCTCCAGCAACGTCTGCTCTTCCTACAGTACGCAGCAAACGAACCGAGCACAGAAGACTCCTAATGCCCCACACACTCCTGGGTCCGCACCCCGCATCTCCCCACCGGGGACCCCGCGGCACTCACCTCCTTGGCGCTGGTGAAGGCGACACCAGAAAATGCGTATCTGTCAACAACGAGGGTGACGCCCTGGCTCAACTTCTTCTTAATCAGCGGCCTAAAAAACAGAGCGTGTTTCTGAGCCACGGTCCTGGCTTCACAGGCCCTGACGGTGTAATTCACTGATACAGAGACCAACACAGTAGAGGGACGACAGGGCAGTGATCTGTGGCCTGTGTGCATTCAGAAAAGCTCTGGATCTTCTCCTTAGAAGATGCCGCCGGGGTGCTCCCAGCAAAGCCCAATGTGAAAAAGACAAGTCTGTGAAAGCAAAACAAACACAACTGATGAAGACGGATGAACAGAGGAAGTCTTGCTGGCCGTCTGGGCAGGGGTGTGGAGGGCCAGGCTACCCCACTGGGAAGGAGAGCCCAGGAGAGCAAAGGTGCAGATGCAGCCAGGGTGGGATGATGCTCGCTGCCTAGAGCCTGGAGGGCCAGGACAAGGATGGACAGGGTGGCCAAGGATGTCCTCAACCAGGTGATGGCGGCTCAACCCCCATCCCCCGGCCCCAAGATCTTAGGAAGATGTGCACAGAGCTTGAAAGAGCTTGACATTAGCAAGAAGTGTCACTTGCACTTTGTGGAACAAAAAGATGTTTGTTACCTGTGACCTTGAGAAGCTCACAGAACAGTAGGGAGACAGAAAGCACACCTCCGGCAGTAAAATGCAGTTTCCATCACAGCATTACCTGTAACTGCAAACTATTAAAAAAATTACCTAACCTCAGAAACAGAAAATTGATAGAACAAACAGCTCCAGCACACGCAGCTGTATGAGGAACGAGGGAGGTGTCTCTCAGCCGACAGAACACCATCTCCTGATGTCCTCAGGAAAGCGAGTACAAACACACGGCAGGCTATGTTTTGAAGGCGGCAAATTGGCAAATTAAGACATCACATACGTCTCTGCTTGTATATAAAATGATTCCAGAGGGGAACACTAGAAATGAACAGATTACCCACAGAGGGAGAGCAGAAGTGGGTGGGTAAGGCAGTGACCTTTTTCTAGGACTTTTGACTTTTAGAACCATTTAATGTTTCATGTTTCCAAAAACTAAAATTAAATCAAGATGGGAAAAAAACCCTAAAATCATGTACAGAGTCAAATGAACCTGTATCCCAAATGAACACACAGTGAAGATGGGAAAACCCTGCCCCAAGAGACCTCTGAAGACAGCACTCGGTGTGCCCTTGTTTTAAGGACAGAGATGCAGACCAGCACTGACCTCTCCACAGGCTTTTACACAGGTGGGTATGCTGAGGATGCCGCGAGCCAGGAAGAGCATGGTGCCGGGCTGGAACAGTAGGTCTGTTAGCATAGACACAGAGAGAGAGAAACAGACGCAGACCAAGATAAACTCATATGCAGGTCCAACCATAACAGGAGCCTAGAGGCAGGGATGCTCACTAGCAGCAAGCGCCCAGCACCCAGATGTTGGTTTCTAAATACCACTCTCCATTAAACAGAAAAGAGCAGCTGGTTCCTGGGCTGGAGCAGGAGAAAACACAAGAGAAACCTGAACATCTTGTTCTACCAAAAAGTTCTCAAAAAACGAGGCCTAGGAACACAGCAAATGGACACAAGCCAACATGAAGAGATTTCCAGAGGCCAAATTTGCAATAATCTAAACATCAAAACAACTGATAGTATGACTCACCAAGTAAAAAAGAACTTGTGAGTCCACACTGATGATGGACACATGGATGACCCGGGGAGGCAGGAAAGTCTTCCTTACATAGGAAGCCGACTAATACACATAGGAAAATCACCATTTGAAATCACAACAAACTCAGGAACATTTATTAATGAATGATAAAGTAAAAAATCAAAGTTTGATGAGAAAGGGGATATTTATGTAGTTTTGTAGTATTCCCTTTTTTTTTTTTTTTTTAAAGATTTATTTATTTATTTGAGAGAGTGAGAATGAGAGAGAGTACATGAGAAGGGGGAGGGTCCTCGCTGAGCAGGGAGCCCGATGCGGGACTCGATCCAGGGACTCCAGGATCATGACCTGAGCTGAAGGCAGTCGCTTAACCAACTGAGCCACCCAGGTGCCCCTCCCCCCCTTTTTAAATACTGATTTTTTAAAAAAGATTTTATTTATTTATTTGCCAGAGAGAGAGAGCACAAGCAGGGGGAGCAGCAGAGGGAGAAGCAGGCTTCCCGCTGAGCAGGGAGCCTGATGTGGGACTCGATCCCAGGACCCTGGGATCATGACCTGAGCCGAAGGCAGACGCTTCCCCGACTGACCCACCCAGGTGTCCCTCCCCTTTTGACTACTTAGCAATCCAGTGGGGGCCAAACCACACTGCATCCCTCCTGGCTCAGCGTCCTAAAGATGACTGACCCAATGTCACTTCCATGGTATTCCTGACAAAAATACAAACCCAAATCTGTTTGTGAGGAAACATCAGACCAACCCTGAATTTTATAAAATAAATGACCTGTAATTTTTTAAAAGGGAGCAAATGATAACACAAATGTGGCAAAATATTAGTAACAGGTGAAGTTTGGAGGGGCATGCAGGAATTCTTGGCACTATTCTTGCAACTCTTCCAGTTGACTGAAATTATTCCAAAGTAAAAACTTAAAAATGAGTAGAAAATAGCTAGATTGATACAGGAAGTAAAAGAAATCGCTCATTTCTAGGAACAAATTCCTGCACAGAGTGCTATTTAAGATGCCCCTGAAGGAGCGCTGGGTTTGGCAAACAGAGACAGGGGAGGGAAGGGAGGGTGCTGCCCCCATCCTGTGAGGACAGCACCACACGCTCTGTGCTGCCAAACTGTAAAGATGCCAGAGGACAAGTATTTTTGGGAACCAGCAACTGATTCAGTTAAGACGAAGCATAGCAAAAAGGTGGACAATTACACGGCTGGAGGAAATAACCAGTTTCTCACAAAGTGCTTCCAAGCACCCCAGGTTTACTAAGCCCTCATTCCCAGGCCTGCCTGGCCAGCTTTCCTTGAGCCTCACCAGCACCTGCCGTGGGGCACCCCCATGATGGCCACACAGCTGGTGGGCAGCGGTGCCACACGTGAAACTGGCATCTGACCCAAGGACTTTCAAATCTGACCCATCAAACGGTAGTGGCTGGAGCTACCCGAAGGGGGAGCTGTGGGAGCTGTGGCAGGACAGACGGACCACGGGCATGCAGGCCTGTGCAGCAGGGACAGGATCACTAGGAACTGGAGTCAGCATTACTCTCCACTTTTAAGTGGACCTACCTTATTTTTCTACAAAGCCACAAAAACCAAATCGGAACAATTATGTCCCTAAATTCCAGATGTATTAAAGATTATAAAAACGATCTCATTCTCTTCTTGTCCTTGGGAGTGGGAAGGCCTTTCCAAACCAGATACAGCTAAGCCAAAAGAAAGCAGTGCAGGCTTGCTTGTAAGAGGGGCCAGTGCAAAACCACGAACAGGTATCTGGCTGAATCTACTGCGGACAGCCTTTCTGGAGAGCACCCCAGACCGACTGGAAAGTCAGACCTTTGCAAGGCACAATCAGAAAGCCAATTACGAGATGGTTTGTATGGGAGGATCCCATTTATTTATGTTACACAAAACTACTCCAATGACATACGTGTATATAAATGGAAACAAAATCATCTAAAAGCACAGGCCACAGGCACTTGATCACAGTTAAATGCTGTGTGAGGGGGCGCCTGGGTGGCTCAGTCGTTGAGCGTCTGCCTTCGGCTCGGGTCATGATCCCAGGGTCCTGGGATCGAGCCCTGCATCGGGCTCCCTGCTCGGCAGGAAGCCTGCTTCTCCCTCTCCCCCTCCCCCTGCTTGTGTTCCCTCTCTTGCTGTGTCTCTCTCTGTCAAAAAAAACGTTGAGTGAGGAGGTAGAAGAAGAATATGTAAAACAAAAGGGGCGGGGGGGGGAGTAAATTGTAACCTTCCGTTAATAATGTGTCAACATGGGGCACCTGGGGGGCTCAGTTGGATGGAGCGTCTGACCCTGGATTTCGGCTCAGTTCATAATCTCATGGTCCTGGGATCGAGTGCTGCATCTGGCTCGCGCTCAGCAGAGTCCGCTTGTCCCTCTCCCTCTGCTCCCCGTCCCTTACTCCCCCTCACCCTCTCTCTTTCCCGAATAACTAAAATCTTAAAAAAAAAATGTGTCAGCATCAGTTCATCCACTGTCACAAATGTAACACACTAATCTAAGACAAATAATATGAGAAATTGGGGGCGGGAGGGAGGGACAGGGGTAGGGGGGAAACTCTGTACTTATCACCAGCTTTTCCATATATGTAAAACTACCTTACAAAATAAAGTCTACTAATTACAAAAAGATGTCAGGGCATGAGGAAGAAAAAGCATCAATTCCTGCTCTTCGGGAACCAGAGCTCTAAGACCTGGGGTTAAGGGGGACACGACGGGTGCTTGCAAAGGTCCAGCCTCTGGCATTACTGCCAACGCCATTCCGAATCAAGAGCTGCATTCGCCCAATCTCAAGCAAGAGGCAAAGCACGGGGGGTGGGGGGTGGGGGGGTGCAGCACAAACGTAGTGTTTACACTTGCTCCCAGCGGTTCGCGGAGAAAAGTAGGTGCACCGAGTGGTCCTCCACCTCACTTTTCTTTTCCAGGTAAGAACTCAGAAGTTTGCCAATTTCGGTTGATCTTTCTAAAAAAAAAGAGAGAGAGAGAGAAATACAAAGGTGAGGGCAGGCTTTCCACCTCAATTAGAACATAGTTCGGGCTGAACTCAAGTCTTTTGAGTTTTATTTCGGGATGTCTCCACACGGTTCGGACCTTCCCTGAGAACGGGCAGCAAGGCGCAGACACACAGGGATGAAAAACGCTTCAAGAGGAGGGAAGGGAGGTACAACTCAGCACCTCAAACGCAGCGCCGGTGGGCCTGTGGACCGGCCGGCTTCAGAATGAGAAGCCCGAACACCCGGAAACCTCCTCCCCGCAGTTCCCTACCCGTTCTGCAAGCCTGAAGGTGACTCGGGTAGCCTAAGCGCTGACACGAAACCCGCACGGACGCCACGACCGCACCGGGAGCCCGCTGGGGGGCAGCGGGGGCACAGACCCAGTCCGCACCTCGTGACGACAGCCTCGGGGGCCTACGGCCCTGCCGCAGCCCCACCGGAAAGAGGGGCGTCCCGACCGCGCTAGCGTGCGCACCCCGCGCGTCCTCAGCCGGCCCCCGGCCCCGCCGGCGCCGCACCCACCCGGGAAACGGAGCAGCTCGGCGCGGTGGCCCGCGGCGCACAGCGCGGCCACCAGCTTGCGGCTCTGCGTGCTCTTGCCGGCGCGGTCCACGCCCTCCAGCACGATGAGGGCCCCGCGCCGGCCCGCCATCCTCGCGCTTTCCCGCCGCCCGCCGCCACCGCGCGTCCCAGCGCCGCTCGGGGCTCCCATTGGCGGGCGTCCGCGGCGCGCGCCGGGATTGGCTGAAATGGACCTGCGTCCGCGGGGCGCACTGGGACGGGCTGAAATAGGGGCGCGTCAGCGGCGCGCTCCGGAATTGACGACAGAGGGCTGCACGTTGGGATTGGCTGCTATTTTCCGGCCTTGCCCGGATTGGCTGGTATCGGCCCGGGGGCGGAGGCGAAGGCGGCACGGTCGCCCCGCCCCTTCCGGCGGAGTCACCGCCTTCCGGACCGGGAGAGCTGGCGGCGGGCACTGTGGGCGGCGGGCGCGGAGGCCAAGGGGCGGCGTGGGGGTGTGTGGCGCAGGCCGCGGGCGGACATCCCCGCTCCCTCGAGGGCGGCGTCCTGCGGCGGGGGCGGGGCCGTGCGCACACTGGCGACTCGACCGTGCCGGGAAGGCCGTGTCGCTGTCGCTGTTCCAAGGGTGGACTGCAGGGTCAGAGACGACGTGGGCAGACTCCGGGAGAGGGAGGGCGGCAGTCATGCCACCCCCCGTGCCCGACTCCTCCGATGGGGGTCACCGTCGCGTCGGGAGGCGCTTGTCCATAAGGGCTGTTACTATCTTAGGGGCGCCCGGGCCGCCTGGGCGTGTTTCAGGTGAGACCGTGCGCCCCTGGAGCGGGCGCTGTGCCGCGGGCCCGGCCTCCCGGCCTCCCCAGGGCCCATCCCCAGCTGCCATCCCACTGGGGGGGGGGCAGCACTTGAACCTGCGGGGTTTGCGACGGCACAGACAGGCCATGACGAGCTGGGAGCCCCGTGTCTCAGAGTGCCCCCCGGAGCCGGGTCCGAGTTTGCGGGTGGCAGGCCCGCGTACGAGGTTTGGAGGCGGTTGCAGCTGGAATTGTGGTGGACCGTTTCCTCGCGAGCTCTCTAGAGCACCTGCCTCACTGCTGCAGCGCCGGAGCCTGCGGGCGCTTCCCGGGTGGACAGCGGCAGCGGCGATCTCGCCGACCTTTGCTCCTCCAGTCCCCGTGTTTGCACGAGCCCCTGAGAACGTGACTTCCCAAGATAGCTAGCTAGAGTGGCTTTGTGTCCCCCCAACCGACCTTTGCCTGATGTGGTTTTGGGTTCTGGAAGGGTGATAGATTACAGAATTATTCGAGTATTTGCCTCCTTCCTTGATGTTGATCTTGGCTGTGCGACTTCCAGAAGCTGTGGTAATCACAGCTGACTTGCGTGCTTTGAAAGCTGTTGTGTGGCTTGCCCATCCCCTCCCCCCCCCGCCATGTGAGAAGAGCATATACACAATTAGGGCTGTGTTTTCATCCTGGCTCTCCAGTGAAGGAAACACAGCCAGGGCCAGGCTACAGCCACTGCGACTGATACGTAGCACAGCAAGAAGTAAGCCACCGGCATTCCAAATTCCTCCCGGAGACTCTGGGACCCCCTGTTACTGCAGCATGACCTAGGGAAGGCTCACTGATACAAAGGCTAGTGCTCAGTGTTGTCATAGGTAGGGAGGCAGTAGCCCTTGGCTCGATGTCTCCTGTTTTAAAATGTCCATCTCCTGAGCCTTCAAAGGATGGAAGAATTAGAATGGAGAAGAGAACCTTCCCAGGGTTCGGCAAGTGCCAGCACAGCCTTGCAGCACATCTGTAGGATGAGCTCACTGGGCAACGGGGAGAACACGTAATATGGCGCATCAGCTTGTGAATGCACGGCCTTCCTGGTTGCCTGTAAAAATGCAGGAACCTGGCTGTTGGAGCCTTGTATGCTGGGTGGCGGTGGAGTGCCCTTTTGACTGCAGCAGTCGCTCAACGAGCACAAGGATGGTGATGTTTGTTATTAAGGTACAACAAGCAGTTTGCTTCCGTGTCGTCCAACATGTCCTGTCTCTTTTATATCAGAATGACACTAACTGCAAGTACCAGAATACCAGCCTAACTGGCTTACATCATCAGGATATTTCGTTATCACACATAACTTGAAGTCCAGAGTTAGGCAGCCAGGAACTGCTTCTGCTGATTGGTGATGTCAAAGGTCAGGTCCACATTTTAGCAGTTCCAGCTTTTCCTTCATGGTCACAGGGTGACTTCAGCATCTCCACGTATCCAGTGCTGATCTCATGGCCCTGCCATGGGCAGAGGCGCACTCTTGCATCTGGACATTCAGTCTCCTTTCTGCTCTGCTGCATGGACAGTTAGGTCTCAGGCCTGACTGTCAGCACGGTCTGCCCTGGAGCAGTGCAAGGAGGATCTCTTCACAGCACCATGGAAGCCTCCCACTTGGTGGAGGAAATTACAGGGTTCTGGGTCTAAGTGTGCTTGGAGACAGAGGGGACATAAAATGGGTTGTAAGGTGCTAATTGCCAAAGCTGGCTGAGGAGCACACGGGGCTCCTTAGGGCCTCCCTACTCTTAACGTGTTTAGGATTGTCCATTAAAAAAATAAAAAAGGGACGCCTGGGTGGCTCAGTCGGTGAAGCGTGTGCCTTCGGCTCAGGTCATGATCTCAGGGTCCTGGGATCGAGCCCAATGTCGGGCTCCTTGCTCAGCTGGGAGCCTGCTTCTCCCTCTGCCTGCTGCTTCCCCTGCTATGCTTTCTCTCTCTCTGACAAAAAAAAAAAAAAAAAGACTCTAAAACCCTTTTACTGTTCCCTGTTCCTCAAGTGTGTTGTACCTCCCGCCTCACAGGATTGTGTCAGCGAAGTCTTCCTGACTGTTAGCCAGGCTCCCATACCAAAACACCACAGACCGCAGGACTCCCAATGGCACCAGTCTGTCCACCGTACAGGTGTAGAGAGGAGTCTCTGGTGTCTCTTCTTCCTCTTAATTCCCTCTCCAAATAACGTCACGTTGGGGGTTAGGGTTCAACCTATGAACTTGGGGGAGTATTCAGTCCATAGCACTCACCTGCTTCCACAAGAGTCTGCTGGGCACATGAGTGCCCTACTAGACTTCTTTTCCCAGCCCCGCTCGCACTTAGAGGTGGCGACGTAGCCGAGTGCCAATGAAATGTGAGTAGACGCGGTGTGTGTTTCTTCAGACAGCAGACCGTGCTCTCCCTTTACCTATGGCTTCCCCTTATTGCAATCTGGCCGTGACTGTGCTGATGAAGACAAAATTCCCTGGGGGCAGACACCATGCTGGAAGGAATCTGGGCCTCTGAGTGACCCCGTGGAGCATGGCTGCCACCCCCTGGACTAATCATGTTGGGACTGTTGCACAAGAAATAAAATTCTTTCTTTTCTAAGCCACTGGATTTTGGTTGGGTTTCTTTATATTATACTAGCTTAGCCTTCCCCTAAAGCACTGCTCAGTTAGTGGACATTTTGATTGTCATAATTTGGGGGGTGCTAACCGTATCTAGTGAGTAGAAGCCAGGGATGTTGTTAAGCATCCTACAAGGCACAGGACAACCCTACCCCCCCCCCCCCCCCCCCCCAGGAAAGAGTTTCCTGGCCCAAAATATCAACAGTCCTGAGGTTGAGAAACCCTGCATTTTTTTTTTTAAAGATTTTATTTATTTATTTATTTATTTATTTATTTATTTATTTATTTATTTGATAGAGCACGAGCCAGGTAAGGGTCAGAGGGAGAAGCGGGCTCCCTGCACATGGGGCTCGATCCCAGGACCCCAGGATCATGACCAGAGCTGAAGGCAGACACTTAACTGACTGAGCCACCCAGGCGCCCCAGAAACCCTGCTCTTAACATTGCAATAAAAGGAATCCTTTCTGGTCATTTCTAGAACAGGGTCTTCCTAAGAGAATTCATCAGTTTTCTTATGTGAATGAAAGAAGACAAACTGCTATCTGGAAGAAGTTATTCTCAATATCTGATATATGAAGGGCCATTAACCTTAACTTTTTTTTTTTTTAAGATTTTATTTGTCAGAAGAGAGAGGGAGTGCGTACCAGTGCACAAGCAGGGGGAGCTTAAGCAGACTCCCCGCTGAGCAGGGAGCCCGATGTGGGGCTCGATCCCAGGACCCTGGGATCATGACCCAAGCCTAAGGCAGACGCTTAACTGACTGAGCCACCCAGGCGCCCCTTAACTTTTTTTTTTTAATTTAAATTAGCCAACATATAGTGATCATTAGTTTTAGATGTAGTGTTCAATGATTCATCAGTTGCGTATAACACCCAGTGCTTATCACATCACGTGCCCTCAATACCCATCACCCAGTTACCCCATCCCCCACACCCCTCCCTTCTGCAACCCTCAGTTTGTTTCCCAGAGTCACGAGTCTCTCATGGTTTGTCTCCCTCTCTGATTTCTAATTTTTTTTTTTAGATGAAGGCATGAAGATCAGTTTTCTCATAGATAATGGGTAAAGGACATAAAATGATAGAATTGCAAATAGCCAGTGGATATGGAAAAATATGTTTAGCCTCACTTAAAATCAAAGAAATACAAATCAAAACACAGGTTGGTTTTTTGGTTATTTCTTTTTTCTATCAAGTTAGTAAAGATAAAAAGCCTGACAAAATCTAGGGTTGACAAAGTGTAAAAACATACTTAGTAGAGTGTCAGTTGGTATATTTTTTTCCTTGGGCAATTCATTTAAAAGTATCAGCTCTTAGAACATGCAATACTTCTTGGCATGTGCCATTCCATTGGCAATTCCATTTTTTTTTTTTTTTTTTTTTTTTTTTAGAGGGAGAGGAGCAGGGAGGGGCAGAGGGAGAGAGAATCTTAAGCAGGCACCACACCCATCCTGATGTGGGGCTTGATCTCACCCACGACCCTGAGATCCAGATCTGAGCTGAAATCAGGAGTCCAATGCTTAACCAACTGAGCGACCCAGGCACCCCCAGCAATTCCATTTTTTTTTTTAAGATTTTATTTATCTATCTATTTATTTATTTATTTATTTGAAAGAGAGAGGGAATGAGCTGTGGGGAGGGGCAGAGGGAGAGAGAGAGAGAGAAGCAGACTCCCCGCTGAGGAAGGAGCCTGACACAGGGCCCAATCCCAGGATCTGCAGATCATGACCCAAGCCAAAGGCAGACGCTTAACTGACTGAGCCACCCAGGTGCCCCAGCAATTCCACTTCTAAGAATTTATCCCAAAGAACTAATAGGACAAGGTGTAAATTAGAGATGGCCTCAACCCTTGCTACTCCTCCCATTGAGAGGTGGGTCTAATTCCCCTCCCCTCAAATCTGGTTGTCCTCAACAACTTGTTTGACCAATAAAATGTAATGAGATGTCTCGGGACTACCCAGGAGTGTTCGCAAGTATTGCAGCTTCTACCGAGGCCTCCTGGAACTCTCTGGAGACCCTGCATGGCCATGAACAGAGTACCACTACCTGGGACTCCTGTGCAGGAGAGGTCCCATGTAGGCATCCTGATCCATAATGCCAATTAAATGCTACCTTCCAGCCACCCCAGTGACCTCTATAGTATTACATAGAACAGAAGAATCACCTGGCTGAGCCCCGCTGAAATGTGTGACTCAAAAATTCTGAGTGACAATAAAATGGTTCTTTTAAGCAATTGTTTTCAGGTAGCTTATTATGCAGCAATAAATAACTGGAACACACAGATAAGTACAGCCATATGAATAAATGTTCACCAGGGCATTATTTGTGCTTATGAAAATTGGAAACAATCAAAACACTGTACATCTATTATTAAGGTATGGCACACCAATGCAATGAAATATATCTAGTAAACAGAATGAAGTAGAATTGAGTAAAACATGGTCAGATGTTTGTGAAGAGTATTAAGTTAAAAATGTAAATAGTAGAAAAGTGGATAGTATGATTCACATAAGGAAACCAAGAGCCCAATTTAAAAAGTGGGCAAAAGTTATGGGCGCCAGGGTGGCTCAGTTGGTGCAGCATCTGATTCTTGGTTTCAGCTTGGGTTATGATCTCAGGATCTGGCCCTACATTGGGCTCCACACTCAGTGGGGAGTCTGCTTCCCCTCTGCCCACCCCCCACTTTCTCTCTCTCTAAATAAAAATAACCTTTTTAAAAAAGTTAAAAAAATAAAAAATGGGCAAAAGTTATGAACAGACACCTCACCCAAGATGTACAGATAGCAAGTATACTTGTAAGAAGGTGCTCATTAGGGAATTGCAAATAGAACAATGAAATATCTTTACCCACCTATCAGAATGGTCAAAATCCAGAACACTGACAACACCAAATGCTAGTGAGGATGTGCAGCAACGTGAACTTTTTTTTTTTTTTAAAGACTTTATTTATTTGACACAGAGAGAGTGAGAGAGAGAGAGCACAAGCAGGGGGAGTGGCAGGCAGGCAGAGGGAGAAGCAGGCTCTCTGCTGAGCAAGGAGCCCGATGCGGGACTCGATCCCAGAACCCTGGGATCATGACCTGAGCTGAAGGCAGCCGCTTAACCGACTGAGCCACCCAGGCACCCAGCAACATGAACTCTTTATTCTTTGCTGGTAGAAATGCAAAATCATACGGCCATTTTGGAAGCCAGTTTGGTGGTTTCCTACAAACCTAGACAATCTTACACTTCTTTGTATTTAACCAAAGGGATTAAAAACATGTCCACACAAAAACCTGTACACAAATGATTACAGCAGCTTTATTCATAATTGGCAAAACTTGGAAACAACCACGAAGTCCTTCAATAGGTGAATGGGTAAACTGTGGTCCATCCAGACAATGAACTATTACTCAGCGTTAAGAAGAAACGAGCTATCAAGCCACAAAAAAGCATGGAGGAAACTTAAATGCATTTTACTTAGTGAAAGAAGCCAGTCTGAAAAGTCTGCATACACTGTGTGATTCCAACTCTACCACATTCTGGAAAAGGGAAAATGCAGTAAAAAGATCAGTGTTTGTCAGGGGTGTGGGGAGTGGGGAGAGGGATAAAAAGTGGAGCACAGGATTTTGGGGGCAGAGAAACTATTCTGTATATTGTAATGTTGAATACATGTCATTATACATTTGTCAAAACCTATAGAATGTACAACACAGAGTGAGCCCTAATGTAAACTATGGACTTTAATAATAATGTATCAATATTATTTCATCAGTTATAATAAATGTACCACTAGTGCAGTGTTTGTAATGGGGCTGTGTGTGTGTGTGTGTGTGTGCGCGCGAGCACGTGTTTAGGGGTATACAGGAACTCTACTTCTCAATTTTTTCGTAAACTTAAAACTACTCTAAAAAATAAAGTCTATTTAGTAAAAAAAAAAAAAAAAAACCAACATAGCCCCAAAGGTCGGTAGTGTGCAATTACGTACCTGTGCATGTGTGCATTTTCCCAAGCAGTGAAGGAGGCCAGAAAGGATGCACCCAAACTGCTAACATTCAGATTCAAAGGGGAACAAGGGTCACAGACCTGTATCCTGAGGAGGTGGGGAAACTGTAAGTTCCTGTGTAGTTTGAATTTTCTCAGTGAACGTAAAATTGGCAAAAGCAGTGTTTCCATTTGTTAGACTAGGGCAGGTTTAGGGGAGAGCTCACGAGAGGGACTGCATGTTTAAACACCCGTCTTTAATAACGACACTGCTACTCCACTGGTCAGGCAGGGTGTGTTAAGCAGCGGGAGGAAGGCCTTGAAGCTCCGGGGCGCAGGCCCTTCTCCCGAGCCCCGCGCTCCACCTGCACGTGCGTCGCCGGCCGCCCCGCTGGGCGCTGGGGACTCCGCGCGCGCTCGCAGGACCGCGCTCGTCACACCCGCCCGCACCTGCTCCCGCCAGAGCAGCTGCCGGGAGGGGGGGGGGGGGGCCCGGGCCCCGGCCACGCGGGCAGGGACGTGCATCCAGGATGTGCGGGGCCCTCAACCCCGCCCCCGAGCCCGGACCCCGCTCCGCAGGGCGCCAGGCCCAGGCCCCGCTCCCGCGCGACGCCGCGCGCAGCCCTCCGACCGGAAGCCGGGGGGCATGTCCAGACGGCGCCCCGCCCCACCTGGCGGACCAATCAGCGCCCGAGGTTCATTAATAGTGAACGCGCCGGCCCCGCCTCCGCCCCTCGCGGCCCCGCCCGCCCGCGCAGACCTAGAGCGCGGCCGCGGACGAAGATGGCGACCGCCATGTACTTGGAGCACTACCTGGACAGTAAGCGCCCCTCGCGGCCCTCGGGCCCGGCGCCCGGGCAGGGTCTCCCCACACGGGCCCACCCCGCGGGCACCAGGCGCCGCGCGCGGACCCCGAGGGCTCGTGGGGGTGGCAAGGGCGGTCCGGCAGCGGCGGGGGCGGCGGGGGCGCGCGCCGGGCGGGGCGGGGCCGCAAGGAGGTGCGCGCGGGGGGCGCGGCGCGGGGTCCCACCGTCACGGCCGCGCCAATTCCAGGTGCGTCACGGAGGGGCGGGGGCTGGTGGGCACGGGGCGGGGCTTGCGTGCCACGGCCCCGCCCTCCCCGGCTAGGCCCCGCCCTCGGCCCTGGCCTCAGCGGGCGCCCCGCCCTCCCCGCCCTCGGCCCCTCCCGGGCAAGGCCCACCTCACGGCCCCGCTCCGCCCTTCACAGCCCCGCTCCGCCCTTCCTGGCCCCATCCGCTGGCTTGGCACCGCCCCCCGCCCTAGGCCCCGCCCTGGCCCCGCCCCCACCGCGCAGTCAAGCGCCTATGTTCGAGCCCCAACCTCCTCGGACGCTGGGCTGGTCCTGGGGGGCTCCGGGTCCGGGATGTGGGGGGGGACTCCGGCCGGGGTTCTGTGCCTGCTCGTGCGGTGACCTGGGAGTTGGGGGAGCCAGTACTGGCGGGGAGAGTCTCCTAGGGTGCCTGTCCTTCCGCGTGGCGTTGGTGGGAGGGGACTGGCAGGGCTGGTTCAGGTGTTGAGGGCGGTGATGGTCACCACGGAAAGACGTTTGGGAGACTCTTCCTGCAGGCATCCTTCTGCCTACATGTAGCTCAGGTTGGGGCGTCCTGAGAACTTCTGAGCAGATGGGAAAATGCAGGCCGTGGAGGCCAAGTAGCTTGTCAAGGTCATGCACTCCACAGCGGAGAGCCCACGTTTGAACGCTGCTGATCTGGCTCTGGCTGCGGACGGCCTTGGGGGGGCGGCTGGGGCGGGCGCTGGGCTGGGTGCTCTGGAGCGCTCTATTGCAGTGGGAATATACACGGGCATTGGTACCTGCAGCTGCTGACGGTGGGGAGTGAGCCCCTGCCCTGGGGGAGATGGTGGGGTTCAGCCTGAGCCATGGGGGGGGTCCCGGTGAGAGAGCACTGAGGAGGGGAGGCCCTTTCCTGCCCTGTCTTTACTGCGCTGACTGGTCTGCTGGGGAGCACTGTGGCTTGCCCTTCTTGTCCCGGTACCTGCCCAGTGAGCCCTATGAAGACACTTTGAGGATTGTGAGTTCCATTGTGCCCGGGGCACCTGTGTGCAGGCTCAGAATGGAGGTGTCTGCTTGAGTTTTGAACACCTGCTGTGTGCTAAGCCTCGGTCCTCATTTTCCTGGTACTTACTTTCAAATGGGGTGAATGGACTTTTTAAAAGTTCACAGCAGATTAAGGGGCATGAAGGAGCCCAGCAGGCTGTGAGAGACCTGGGGTGGCACTGTCCTGCAGAACCCAGGATAGGACAGAACAGGGAGGTCCTTGGGGAGGCTGTGGTGAGCCTGGAGGCTGGGGAGGGCATGTGTGCCATTCTCTGGGTGAGCTGGGCAGCTGTAAGCTTGCAGACAGGCTGGATGGCTGGCCTGGAGTAGGAGCACGGCAGTGCAGTGGGGAAAGCAGTGTGGGCTGGGGTCTTCGACCTCTGTGTAACTTGAAATGAATGAAGCTTGAGCAAAGGAGAAGTTCAGTCCCTCAGTCGTAGTAGCCCCATTTCAGGTGCTCAGCAGCCCTGTGGCCAATGGCTGTTGTACTGTATAGCTCAGACCACGTCTCCTTGCATGAAGTCTACCACACAGCACTGGCCTGCACCACCCCATGAACTGGGTATCAGAGTAAAGAGACCCCAGGACTTTGGTCTCACCCACTGTGGGGGGGTACTGAGAGGGGAGGACTGGCTGGGGGTGTGGGATGGAAGAGTCACAAGGGCCACCTTCCCGGCCTCTGCTTGCAGCTGGAGGGTAAGTCCTCCTCTAACTTTTCCAGCTTCCAACACCATCTGAAGCCTGTCTCCCCCAAAGGCTTACCTTAATCCTTCTGTTCCTCAAATCCTAACAGAAACAGAAAATGAAGGGAGCTTATTCTTTGTAGACTTTAGGTATAAAGTCTGGAAGGCAGGTTTTATCCTGCTACTGAGAAGTACACGTCTCTATGTTTCAGGCATTGAGAACCTTCCGTGTGAGCTTCAGAGGAACTTCCAGCTCATGCGAGAGCTGGACCAGAGGACAGAAGGTAGGTCCGGGCTCTTTAGTACAGCCCGGGGTGGGCTCTGACAGCTGGGGAGAGGTGGCCCCGTCTTACGGACAATGCTGACACTTTAAAATTCGACTTAGTTTTTTGGGTTGTAGCACAGCTTCCTGTAGCATCTTTACAACCATCATCCATTCCTTGTTACCTTTCCTTTCCTTTAAAAGGTTTTCTGGTTTCAAACTGTGTATACATGGTTTAAACAGATAGCACTTTGCGGTCTTCTGGTATTTAGCTCCCTGTTTCTAAACATCATGTTTTTGCTGCTGTTTCTTACTTTATTTCCCTTTTGCTTTGGACTTTATTCTGTTATTGTGGAATATGAAGGTTTGCTTCCCCCCCCCCCCCCCATCTCCTGGTGTCTGGGCATAGAATCTGAGTCTGCCATAGACCTGGGATGGCGTTTCCTTCAGGACTCCTGTGGAGGTGGTTTGCAGCTGGGCCATATCACATGCTATGCTTACGAGACCTTTTTTGAATAACTGTTTTTCTTAGAGCTGATAATTGCCTTGTTTTCCATGTTCCATGCACGTTGCACGTTTTCATTGTGTCTGCTGCCCCAGGTGATCTGCCAGTCCTAAGTTTGCCCTGCACATTCAGACCTTTCCCTTGGAGCCTCCTGTCCTGTGGGTCTTGTCTGGGCTGGCTGTTTCCAGGCCTGCGGCACAGGCACTGTCTCTGCTCATCTTTGGTGCAGGACCCTGATTCCTGTGTTGTAAACATCCTTTCTCTTGATCCCTTGTTGTAGTGGAGTCTTTCCTCCAGTAGTTTCCTGAAAAAATGGTACATGGGAAGGTAGATTTCTTAATGACATATGTCTGAAAACATGCTTGTTCTGGTCTCATAGTTGATGAACAGTTTGGCTGGGTATAGAATTCCAGCTTGACAATCATTTTCCCTCAGCATGTGGAAGGCGCTGCTGCTTTGTCTCCCAGCGTCCCTGTGGCCCTTGAGAGATCTGATGCTGTTTGGATTCCTCATCCTTTATACCTGTGGTCTTCTTTTTTTATTTTATTTTATTTTATTTATTTATTTGACAGAGAGATACAGCGAGAGAGGGAACACAAGCAGGCGGAGTGGGAGAGGGAGAAGCAGGCTTCCCACTGAGCAGGGAGCCCGATGCAGGGCTCGATCCCAGGACCCTGAGATCATGACCTGAGCCAAGGGCAGACGCTTAATGACTGAGCCACCCAGGCGCCCCTATACCTGTGGTCTTCTTGCCTTTCCTGTTAGGCAGCCTCTGGGCTGCTGTCTTTGTCCCTGAGGTTTTATGTTTTGTGGCGATGTGCTTGGGTGTGGGTGATTTTTCATTCATTGTGACTGCCACAGGTTTTGTAAGATCAGAATAGCTGTGGTTTTTCACTGAGCTACAGTCTCCTGACTAGCAGATACAGAGAGTTCTGTTATTATGAAATACAGCATTTACATTCAGGAATAAGCACAAGTGTTTGTAAATTGCCCAACAAACAGCACCTTGCAAACCTCTCCCTAGATGGAGAACTGGGGCCTCGGGTGCCTGGGGCCCTGTGTAAGCCTGCTGAGCATGTTGCCCCTCCCCGCAAGGGGCTCCCACCCTCAGTTTCCCCTGCAACAAGTTTTCTCACCTCCTTAAACCAAAGAGTTCACAGTTGTATGTGTCCGTCCTTAATATCAGTGGAATCTCACAGTACGTTGTCCTTTGTGTCTCACTTTTCTGGCTCACTGCCACCTTCTGTGGGATTAACTCACGTTGCTGTGTGTAATAGTTGTTGTGCCGTTTTGGTTGCTGTGTGAATGGACCACAGCTTATTGGTCTGTTTGGCCGTGCCCGCCGTGCTCCCACCAGCGGTGCCTCCGTGTTGAGTCAGCCACTTCTTTGCTGCAACTTGGCTTTGTTCTTTGTTTTGTTATTTTTTAAGATTTTATTGTTTGACAGAGGGAGAGAGAGAGAGGGAACACAAGCAGGGGGAGTGGCAGAGGGAGAAGCAGGCTTCCCACGGAGCAGGGAGCCCAATGCGGGACTCGATCCCAGGACCCTGGGATCATGACCTCAGCTGAAGGCAGATGCCTAATGACTGAGCCACGCAGGCGCCCCGCAACTTGGCATTGTTCAGCTTTACTTGTTATCAGGGAATCTCTTGCAGGGACTAGCTTTCCCCCCATTTCTCTGTCAGATAAGAAGGCAGAGATCGACATCCTGGCTGCAGAGTATATATCCACGGTGAAGACACTTTCTCCAGACCAGCGTGTGGAGCACCTGCAGAAGATCCAGAGTGCCTACAGCAAGTGTAAGGAGTACAGTGATGACAAGGTGCAGCTGGCCATGCAGACCTATGAGATGGTGAGGAGGTGGGGGGCTGGGCGCCCGGGGGGCAGCTGGGGGCCCGGGCTCCTCCCTTTTACGTGGGAAGGGACCAGCTGCTGAGAAGTGGTGCATCTGAAGTGGGGTCAGATTTTGACAGAGAGATGCTTCTAGACAAGGCATGCGTTGGGGTGTCCTTCCTCAGGGGCCATCCTGCAGTCTGGTTTCCATGCCCTTTGTGCTTGTATATTTGGACACTTTATTTGTTCTTAGTTTTTATATATTTCTTTAATGCTTATTTTGTCAGCTCTAGGTAAAGTCCTAGAATTTGTTGTGTCCAGTTTTCTCTCAAGTAGGTCTTGTGTGGGGCTCACGGTGGCACAGAGCCATTGTCCCATGATGCACATCAGGTTGTGTAGTGACGGAAGCTCTTTCGTCCTCACACACTGTCACCTAACTCCGTTCCCTGCCTCCCCCAATAAAAAACAATTTTTTAAAAACCTGAATTAAGCTGTATTCGAGAAAGAATACTCTAAAAGGAGAACGTAATGCTTATATTTGGGGTTTTGATGCCCTAAAGTGCTGAATCTTTTTTTTTTTTTTTTTAAGATTTATTTACTTGAGAGAGAGAGAGAGATTGAGAGCGCCAGAGAGCGTGCATGTATATGGGGGATGGGGTTGGGGGGAGGGAAAATCTCAAGCAGACTCCTTTCTGAGCCTGACACGGGGCTTGATCTTAAGACCCTGAGATCATGACCTGAGGCGAAATCAGGAGTTGGATGCTTAACCCACGTGCCCCTCCGAAGTGCTGAATCTTTACAGTAAGCAGCCTGCTTTTTAAAAGTTAGGTTTGATCAAGTGTCAAAGACAGTCAGATTCTCTCTGATGCATAGCAGAGTTTGAGATTATAGTTTGTTTCCAGACAAGGATGGATAGAGAAGTCCTCCTTTTGGACAGTGACACATGGTGTGGGTTAATGGGTTGACTGTTGTGAGTCCGCTGGGTGAGGGGCCGAGTGTGCCGTCTCTCTGGGGGCCTCCTCCGTTGGGGCCGTGTAGTCACTGTCTCATCCCCATGCTTTGGCCCCACTGCCTTCTCTTCTTTCTTCCATCTTGTCCTGACTACAGCGTTAGAGGCCTTTTCTCTGAGAACCTGTACGTTCTTCAGATTTTTAAACTAGGGTTAAATTAGGGTTTAGTATTATATGTCCTCGTCCCCATTCCATTGCATTTCACAGCCCCATTTCTCCTTATTGCTTGCCATCGTGGTTTTCCTGAGTAGGGTTTCTTCTGTTAAGGTTTCAAAACGTAGGGACAAAGACCCTTTATAAACTGAGATAGTGGACCTTGTTTTAGGAGCTTTCTTAATTGAAAACTCAGTTAAAGGGCAAGAAAGTACTTCCTGGTTGATTTCCAGTGTGTTTGTGATTCTTGAGGTGTTTTGCTTTCATTTTTAAATAAGACTCGTGAGCATCCTTCTCTATAGGTGGATAAACACATTCGAAGGCTCGATGCAGACCTGGCGCGCTTCGAAGCAGATCTGAAGGACAAGATGGAGGGCAGTGACTTTGAAAGCTCTGGAGGACGAGGGTTAAAAAGCAAGTCTGTTAATTTTTCTTTATTTTGTTACTGTTTTCTATGGAGTTTTGAAGAATTTTGGTGATAAATATGTGAGGAACATTATGGTAAATATATTTGAGTAACTCGTGTCCTGCTTCAGTGAATTCTGTGAAGATAATTGGGGTGTTTATTGTCTTTCAGAAGGTCGAGGTCAGAAAGAAAAAAGAGGCTCCCGGGGTCGTGGCAGGAGGACCTCAGAGGAAGATACTCCAAAGAAAAAGAAGCACAAAGGAGGGTGAGAGGCTCTTTTCCTTGTCTCTTTCTCCCCAAAGTTTACTTAGCATCAGTATTTCCTTAGCATCTAGAAACACCAATGGCAGCTAACAGCGAGGAAGTGCTTCCTGCATGCCCGCGGTGGGTGTAGTTCTGCATGCTTTCCGCGTGCAGGCTCCAGCTCCGCTGTGCTCGGCAGCCCGACGGGGTTCCCGGGGAGCGGGACCGGCCCTAGGTTTTACAGCTCCTGTGTGGGAGAGCTGGGTGTGCACTGGGCGGTCTGACTCCACAACCCACGCTCTTAGCCTCTGTGTGTCCTGCCTCTTGAATGACACTATATTTATTGACAGTTCAGGCTAAGCCACGCTTTAGCAGTTAAATATATAGCTGTTCATTGTTTTATGTATAAATACATATTTTGGATATATTTGTTATTAAGTTGCATGACTGCATTTATTAAATATATGTATCATTTACCTTGAACTTCAGAATATTTCATTTAAAGCTTTCTCCCACCTGCTTCCCTCATCCCCCAAGCTACTGTGTTGCTTCACAGAAGTGATTTTTAGAGTACAGTGAAAACAGTAAAGTGCCCAGTGGCGTCCGTGGACATGGTTTTGACAGTTAGGGGGAGATCTCAGAGAGTCAGTTCTTGACCAAAAAAAGGGAGAAGTTTTGGTTCTTAAACCTGGTGTTTAAACTTTTAAGAGAAACGCCAAATACCACCTTGCGGTATACACATGCAGAACAAACATGTAGTTTAATGAATTACTCTCAGGCACATCCTTGTCTGTCACTGACTGCTATCAGAAGCACTTTCATGTACCTGTCAAAACCATAACCGCCTTCCTCTGCCCCAGGTAAACACGACCCAGACGTATGTGGTGTTTATTTCCATTCTTTATAGTGTTGTCCCCAACATGTGCATTCCTGGACACTATAGTTTAATCTTGCTTATTTTTTTCTTAACCTTCAAAGTTAATTTTATTAAGGAATAATTTACATACAATAAAATGTACTTATTTTAAGATTACTGTTGAATGCTGTATTCAGTTTCTTTAAAGTTATGGAACTATTCAGCCTTTCTATTTCTTCCTGAGTCAGTTTTGGTAATCTGTGTCTTTCAAGGAATTGGTTGTTTCATGTAAGTTGTCAGATTTATTCACATCAAATTGCTCATAATACACGATCATCTTTCTGTTGTAGGATCTGTACTGATGATTCCTCTTTCAGACCTAATGTTGATAATTTATGTCTTCTCTCATCTTGTCTTGATCTTTACAGAGAATTAGATTTTGGTTTTGTTGGTTTTTATATTTTCTCTATTGTTTGTTTTCTATTTCATTGATTTCTGCTCATATATTTTTTTAGAGGGGGGAGGGGCAGAGGAAGAGGGAGAGAGAGAATCTTAGACTCCACGCCCAGCACAGAGCCCTACGCAGGGCTCAGTCTCACGACCCTGAGATCATGACCTGAGCCCAAATCACGAGTCAGATGCTTAACCTACTGAGCCACCCAGGCGCCCCTATTTCTGCTCATAGTTTTATTTTTTCCTTTCCAGTACTTGGATTTACTTTGCTTTTCTTTTTCTGGCTTTTTAAGGTGAAAGTAGCTTAGATCAGTGATTTTCATACTTTCCTTCTTTTCTCATATAAGTATTTAAAGCTATAAATTTTTTCTAATTACTGTTAAATCTAATTAGTGTTTTAGCATATCCCACAAATTTGGATATGTTGTGTTATTTTTATTCCATTCAGAATATTTTAAAATTTTCTTTGTGATTCTTCTTTGACTCATAGCTTATGTAGAAGTATGTTCTCAGCTTCCAAATAATTTGGGATTTTCCAGGTAACTTTCTGATTTCAATTTTTAAATTAATTTTGCTATGATCAGAGAATATTATATAATAGAAATTCTCTGAAATCGATTAAGACTTATGTTATGGTTTGTGGTCCTGTTTTGCTGTATGTTCCATATACCCTTGAAAAAAGAATGTTATGTTTTGCTGTTTTTGGTGGAGTGTTCTGTAGATGTCAATCAGATAGCTTGGTTGATAGTGTTGTTGGTCTTCTGTATCCTTACTGATACTCTGTATATTCGACTGATAATACTAAGGGAAGAGTGTTGAAATCTTCAACTCTAGCTATGGATTTGTCTATTTCTCCTTTCTGTCTGTCAGTTTTTGCTTCACATATTTTAAAGTTCTGTTATTTGTTGGTACATACGCATTTAGGTTTTTCTAAAAATAGCTGACTCCTTCATTGTTATGAAATGTCTCCCTTTTTTATTTCTTGTAATATTCTTTGTTTTGAAGTCTACTTGGTCTGATATTATGATAGTCACTCCAGTTGTCTTACGATGAGTTTTTGCATGGTGGATCTTTTTCCTTTTTCATTCTTTTACTTTCAACATATTTTTGTGTTTGTATTTAGAGTGGGTTTCTTGAAGTCAGCAAAGCTGACTCTTGCTTTTTTTATCTAGTCTGACAATCTCTGCTTTTTTACTGTAATATTTAGAGTACTCAGATTTAATGTAATTACTGATATGATTGGATTTAAATTTACCCTCTTGCTGTTAGTTGTCTGTGCCATCTCTTATTTTAGTGTCTTCTTTTAGAATAATCAAGCATTTTTTAGGGGTTTTTTTTTTTTGTTTTTTTTTTTTGTATTTAAGGACTGTTCTAGTGTATTCACCCTGTTTGTTAACTTACCACAATGAACTTCCAATAATATTACAGTATTTCATGTTTAATGTAAGAACTGACACAAGTATTTTTTCCTCCTGTCCTTTGTGCTGTTGTCAAAAGTTTTACTTCTATGCATGATATAAGCCTCACAACATATTGTCGTTATTATTTAAACCATTGATTATATTAAACAGATTTTCGGACATGAGAAGGAGTTTTATTGTCACTCCATGTACATACCATTTCCACTGCTTTTATTTCCTTATGTAGATGCAGATTTCCATCTAGTGTCATCTCTCTCCTGCCTGAAGAACTTCCTTTAACGTTGTATTACAGTGCAGGGCTGCTGATGATGAATTTTCTCAATTCCTTTTCTCTGAAAATGTCTTTTTTATCTCCTTTTTTTGAAGGATATTTTTGATGGATATAGAATTTTAGGTTGACTTTTTTCTTCTAGCGCTAAGGATGTTGTCCTGTTGTCTTCCATCTTGAATTGATTCTGATGAGAAATTTGTGATAATTCTTGTCTTTGATTTTTTATATGTAAGTGACTTTATTTTTACTGCTTCTAAGATTTTCATTCAGCAATTTGATTTTTAAAAGCTTAATTATGATCTGTTCTAGTGTGGATTTTTCATGTGTATTCTGCTTGGAGCTCATTGAGCTTCTTGGAACTGTTTCTCTATAGTTTGTATCAGATTTGGAACATTTTCAGGCCTTCATTCTTCAAATATTTTTTTCTGCTCTCCTTTTGTCTTTTTATGGGACTCCAGTTACATGTATGTTAGCTTGATATTTTCCCACAGTTCACTGAGGCTCTGCTCATTTTTTTGGCCAGTGTTTTTCTTTCTATGTTTCTATTTGGATAGTTTCTGTTACTTTATCTTCAGGTGTTTTTTTCCTTGGTGTCTAATTTAATCAGTTTCCTTTAGTGAATCTTCCACTTAAGAGATTTCCCTTGTGAAGAAGTTCTGTTTATTTATATTTTATACTTTCTATTTTTCTTACTACATTTATGTTTTTCTTTATGTTTTTGAACATAAATATTTATAATAGCTTTTTGAAAGATCTTTTCTGAATCTATTTGTTACTTCCAAGTATATTTCTTTCTTTCTTATTTTATTTATTTATTTGACAGATAGAGACAGAGAGAGGGAACACAAGCAGGGGGAGTGGGAGAGGGTGAAGCAGGCTTCCTGCCGAGCAGAGAGCCTGATGTGGGACTCCATCCCAGGATCCTGGGCCAAGACCTGAGCCGAAGGCAGATGCTTAACGACTGAGCCACCCAGGCGCCCCTATTTCTTTCTTTTCTAAAAACCAATTTTTAAAGGTATGATTGATATATGAAAAGCTTTACATATTTAACATACACACTTTGAATAGTTTGGCAGGTCTGTTTCTATTCCATTCAGAATATTTTAAAATTTTTTTAAAAATATTTTTCTCATGGTTAAAGTCACATTTTTCTGTTTCTTCACATGTCTAGTAATTTTTTATGGGATGTTTGACAGTATGAATGTTATGTTGTTGAGTGTCTGGATTTTGTCGTCTTCACTTAATGGGTGTTGAATTTTTATTTTTATTTTTTTTTAAAGATTTTATTTATTTATTTGAGAGAGAGAGAGAATGAGAGACAGGGAGCATGAGAGGGAGGAGGGTCAGAGGGAGAAGCAGACTCCCTGCCAAGCAGGGAACCCGATGCGGGACTCGATCCCGGGACTCCAGGATCATGACCTGAGCCGAAGGCAGTCGCTCAACCAACTGAGCCACCCAGGCGCCCCTGAATTTTTGTTTTTTTTTTTAATTTTCTAATTTTTGTTCAGTGGTTTAATCACCTGTGGATCAACTTGATCCTTTGCAGCCTCGTTTTTTTTTAAGATTTTTTATTTATTTGAGAGAGCATGAGCAGGGGTGAGGAACAGAGGGAGAGGGAGAAGCAGGGTCCCCGCTGAGCAGGGAGCCCAATGCGGGGCTTGATCCCAGGACCCTGAGATCATGACCTGAGCCGAAGGCAGATGCTTCACCAACTGAGCCACCCAGGTGTCCTCGCAGGCTCATTTTTAACCTTTGTAAAAAAAACTTCTTTCTTAAAGGGCCAGATAGTAAATATTTTAGGCTTGCAGGTCATACTGTCTTTGTTGTGACCACTCAAATCTTCAAAAGCATCCACAAAAAATATGTAGTTGTGTGATGTTGCTGTGTTTCAATAAAACTTTATTTACAGAAACAGCCAGCCAACTGCAGGCCATATTTTCCCAACCCGTAGGTTAGGGTAGCCTTTATTCTAGGGTTGGTTAAGTCATACTGCTAAGGTGTGACCCTTCTGGGTTCTCTTCTGAATGCCTTTTGAATTTAATGAGGCCTCTCCATGCTGGCTGGGTGGAGCTGAGACGTCTTTGAGCCTCTGTGGCCGCTGTTCCGCTCACGGCTCCCCTGTGTTCTCTGCATGGACTCAGGGATTCTCACCCTGTACACAGGTTAGTTTTTTTGTGAAAAACTCAAAGGGATCCCTTTCCAGATTTCTGGAGCACGTTCTCTTTACCTTTTTCCTTTCCAGTACCTTGCCACCAGCTTCCAACAGCCTTACCCTCCTGGAACTTTGGGTTTTTTCCTCAGTTCTAGACACCCATGCTGCGTTTGGTTTTCCTGTTGGTGGACTGGGGCGTGGGAAGGGGTTCCAGCAGGACGCTGAGAGATTGCAGGGCTCGCCGTGTTTGTTTACCTTCTCTTAGGGTTGCAGTCCTGAGCTGCCTCTTGTCAGCGTCTGGAAACCGCTGTGTCACATGCTCTTTCCCGTTTTCTAGTTGTTCACAGTAGGAGGGCAAGTTCGGTGCTTGTTGTTGTGTCCTGGTCAGAAGTGGAAGTTTTTTTCTTTTCTTGTGTAGATAAGCCCTGTAAGTCTCTTTCATGTGTGAGTTTTTCTCCATCCCTTTCTTTTCTCCACAATTTTCCTTTTGAAGAACCTGGACTGTTTGACTCCCAGCATTTCCCAAAGTCTTGATTTTGCTGACAAGACATGAAACCTGGAGAGTACATCTTCAGTAAACATTTAGATAGTGCTTGTTCTCATGTGCTCGGTGGATTTGTTTGATATTTGACTGGGGGCGCCTAGTTTCGTGTGTGCACTTGCTTGAGCTGGCGCTCTGTGGGTCTGGCGGGGTTGATGGGCCCACGCCATGGTGGCCTCTCTGGGTGCAGTCTGCCCGTGTCAGTTACAGAGGGAGGAGACCACCAATGTGGTATTTCGTCCATTGTTGTTTTCTGTTCTAGAACATCCACTGGATTCCTTTTTTTGTAGATTTGAGTTCCTTTCTGAAAAGTGTCCGTGTTTGTATTTGTCTTACTCACATTTTCTTTCCGGTAGCTTCTTCAAGCCCTTGTCTGCTGGTTTTCACTTCGGGTCATTGGTGCCTCTGCTTCTGTTAGCTGGCCTCTCCTGGGGTTCCGGCCATGTTCTCCTGCTCTTCTTCACACCCTGTAGTTCTTAGTGTCGGCCTGACTTCAGGTGGGAGAGGAGCGCGCAGGGTGAGGGTTCCACTATTCTCCAGGAGTTTCTTTTGCTTTTGGTCCAGGCAAACCGAGGCCCCTTTACCTGGGCCCAGTCCCCTCTGATGAGGGGAGACCCTCCCCAGCTCTTGATGGAGAACCCACGGGTTATTTCTCCTTCCTGAAAGGCTTCCTGTGTGGCTGGACAGCGCCCTGGTGATGCTTAGCTTTCCTTTCTCGTGTCCGGCCTGCCCTGTTTCTACAGTTGGCAGAGGTCAGGAGGAGGCAGGCCCCTTCCCCGAGAACACGACTCGGATCTTTGCTCTGCCATTCTGCCACTCTGCAGCGTCTGCATGGCCCCCGGGTTCAGTAAACGGGCTGTGGGGTCACTGCTGCCCTGAGCGTAAGGTTCAGAGGTGTCTGGCTCCGTGTGTCCCCCAGAGGGCAGCCAGCCCTTGGCTAAGCCCAGGAGCGGGGCCGCCACCCCTCCCTCAGCCCTAGCGCATCTGGCCCGTGTCACTCCACAGCTCGCCAGTGTCTTTAAAATGTGGTCTTAGCAGCTTACTGGGCATGTATTTTTGACTTGTAGCTGTAGGGTTCTGAGTCTTCCTGCTCCTTGCTGATCAGAACCCAAAAGGCCAGTGGCCTTTTTTGGAGACAGCGGACGCTCTCATTGGCCTCCTCCTTACCAGGGGTCCCCTTGCAGGGAGCAAGGCCCCAGCTCTCTGGCGTGGTTGGAGCTTCCCTGGTGGGGCGTGCCCCTGGCTGTGCTCAGATCTCATGGTGACCCATGTCTTGCCTCCATCTCTGTGGACACACTTGAGATGAATGGGCATTCGGCTTTTCCCTCGACAGAGCCGTGACGGTGTGCGCGTTCCTGACCACTGTCTGGTGGCACCGGAGGTGGATCACTTGGTCACTGCTTCCCCAGCCTTTCTTCTGGGCTGGCTGCAGCTAAGAAGGGGAACGTCGGGTGGGGAGTTTTGCAGAACACCTCGGCAGGCAGGTCGGGCCTGGACTCGGCCCTTCTGCATGAACTCCTTCTCCACGGCCCCCCTGAGCGGCAGTGCTGTTCCTGTCCTACTGTACGGATGTTGGGACAGGCCAGAGGGGCTCGCTGAGGTTAGGGGTGTGTGAGGGGTGTATGAGCGGGTGTGTGACCGGCGCTGGGCCTGCCCTGAAGTTTGGCTACGACTTGTGCTTGGGAAGGACATCAGGAGGTTCAGGCATGGGAGGGGGATCCCTGGCACTCCCCAGTGAGAGATGCCTGTAGTGTCCAGGGAAATGAGCTTGGAGGACACCGCTTGTGCCCAGCAGGGTCGGAGTGAGGTGGCCAGCACGGCTGACGTGGGGTCTGCAGCCTGCCCGGCAAGCAGGAAAGGCCCCGGTGGGCTTGGCCTTCCTGGGACCTCCTGGCGCTCCCCTCCACCCTCCCGCCCCAGAGCCCCCTCAGGTGAGACTGGAGAGGGGTTGGCCCTTGGGCCTCCTCCTTGGTTGGGTGGTGCCCTTGAACCTGAGGGACGTGGGCTCAGGTCAGGTGTCAGCCCCCGGTGTGAGAGTTCAGTCAGGCTTTGCCAGCAGAGCACACAGAGCCGCCAAAGCACAGCGGGCACCCGGAAGGGGCGTGCCCTGAGTGCCCTGAGTGCGTCTGTGGGAGACCCACGGCGGGTTGGCACTGATCATCCAGGTGAGTGCCCGGCGACACAAGCCCACTGATGGGAAGGACACTGGTCCAGCGCGGGGTGAGGGTGTCAGGGGCCAAGCCAAGAAATCTGTTTGGCAGAACACAGAAGAAACCACGTCCCAGTCCGGAGGGGTGCCCGAAGCGTGTGGAGCAGGATGCATTTTGTGATGCCTGCAGATTTCAGATAAAAAGAGAAAGTCCCCATGTTCCCAGAGACAGAGCAGCTCACCTATGGAGGGAAGAGGCTCCCACAGGCTCTGGGGCCTTCAGGGACATCACTTGCTCGGGCGGGCAGCACTCACCCCAAGGGCCCCGGGGGCGGCTCTCTCTGCGGGGGGGAGCGCTGGGTCAGAGGACGGCACTCTGGGGGGGGCGCTGGGACAGAAAACAATGCTTTCGGGGGGGCGCTGGG
>NW_022589704.1:610789-618834 GCF_004348235.1 Phoca vitulina | reverse complement strand
GGAGGGCGCTCTGTGGGGGGGCAGTGTGACGTGGGGGTGCATGGCTGAGCCTGGGTAGCTGACTGCAGAGGCACGGAGTGTTTCTACACAGGCAACATGGGAGAAAGGGGGTGCGATTGCTTCTGGGACCAGACTTGGTGTTTGAACAGTTGTGACCCGCTGCAGTTTCTTGGCTTCCCCTCAGGTTCCTGGTGTGAACTGGCTGTGTCCCCACAGCAGTTGCGTATTTGAATTACGTACGTGTTCTTGAGTCTGGAGGGTGAGGTGGGGACGCCTTTCTTTCTTGGCTGATCGGAGCGTACTGTGCGTTCCCCTGTAGCTGACAGGTGTATCTGAGAGCTACTGCATCACAGGCAAGAGTGAACACCCCAGCGCTCCCTGCTCTCCCGCAGGCAGACGCTCCCCCCGCTGCTCTCGCACCTGCTTGGCTGCAGAGCTGTGGGCAGCCGACGGGGAGGGAGGCATGGGCAGGCTGGATTCTGGCTGGACACTGGTCAGTGACCTAGGGTGGCTGTGGGGAGTGGGGGGCAATAGGCCTGCTTCACGGGGGTGGGTGGGTGATGGTGCCTTGTGGTCAGAAATGGCTTGCTGGCGGGTGGGCAGCTGGGGGGTAGGAGGGGGCTCCCAAGACTTAAGGCTCCAGGAATGGGGAGGGCATCTGGAGGTTTCTGGCTTTTGGGGTGACGGTGCTGTGGGCATGTGAGGGGTGGTACGGGGTGTGCGGGTGAAGGCGGCTGGATCAGTCTGGGTTGGGGTCAAGGGGTCTCAGATGGCATCAACTGGCAGCTGGTGAGTGGGGGTGTGACTCCCCCAAGGGAGAGGGTCCCCAAGAGGCTGGGGAGGGTGGACCTGGGGTGGGGTGGGCTGGGAGCCTGGGGAGTAGGTCCTGTCCAGATGGAGGGACAAGACAGGGATGGATTCATGTCCCCAGAGTGCCAAACCCCAGTGCTGGGTGGTGTGTGCTACCCCTCACATCCTCTGGGGTGCCTCTGTACCCCTCTTGTCTTGTACCAAGGGGGCGCACCGTCCCCACCCACCTGCTGCTCACTGCTGTGCTTGCCCTGCAGGTCTGAGTTCACCGACACCATCCTGTCCGTGCACCCCTCCGACGTGCTGGACATGCCTGTGGACCCAAATGAGCCCACGTACTGCCTGTGCCACCAGGTGTCCTATGGGGAGATGATAGGCTGTGACAACCCAGACGTGAGTGTGGGCGCTGGGCACAGGCCGTGGGCGGGGCCCTGCAGCCCCGGTGGGGGTGGCGGGTGGGGGCTGCTGTCTTTGGTGTCCAGCTCACAGAGCGCAGAGTCCTGACTGGGGCCTCCCCTCTGCCTTGCAGTGTCCTATTGAGTGGTTTCACTTCGCCTGTGTGGATCTGACCACGAAACCCAAAGGAAAATGGTCAGTATGGGGGGGCTGCTCTGTCCTTCCCTGTCTGCGGGCGTCCTGTGCACTGTTTCCCTGCAGAGCCGGGCTGTGGCCTCGGCGCTCCGGTTCAGCGCTCCTGGTTCCTGGGGCTGAGCTGGTAGAGGGACACCTGCTGCCACCTCACCTGGGGGCAAGTCTTCTATGACGTTTTCGTGATTCTTCTAGAGAACAGCTGTTTTGACTCTTTGCATTGAGGTAGAGATACTTTTAAAAACAAGTGTGAAATGGGGAGCTCTTTTCTCTGGAGCAATTTTGGGAAAAGGCAAAGAGCGTGAGCATTAAGACTGATCCAAACCTGGGCGCAGGCCAGGGACCTGCCGAAGGGCTTCTATTTAACTGGGAAGGTGTTCAGAGCACATGAGCACTTTCTGTTCCTGATCCTTGTGCTCAATGGCAGCTTGTGTGTTCTGAGATTTCATTTAAATAAACACCAGGTTTTTATTTACCTGTGCTTAAAATGGACATCTGCCCTAAAATGAAATCTTGGGAATCTTGTTCCCCAGAGGAGATGAGAAAGCCCTGAAGGACAGGCTGTGTCGTCCCGGGCTTCAGTGGGTGACGGCAGCCATGTGCAGTCCCGGCACCGGGTCACCTCGGAGTCTGAGCAGTCACAGGACGCACCCCTGAGCGGGGGTGGGGTGCCCTGCAGCGGGGCGGGCACCTGAGCGGGGGCGGGGGGTGGGGGCCGCTGGCCACCTGTGGGGCAGGTGTGACTCGTGGTGGGGCGCCAGGCAGGGAGATCTGATTTGAGTTTGGACAGGGGTTTGAGTTGTTTGTGGAACTTCTGGGTGGAAGAGTCCGTAGGCGATGGAAAACCATTTTGCTTCTGGGCGGGCCGTGCAGATGGGCGTCCACCCCTCGTGCACTAGGAACAGGGCAGGACAAGCAGAGTGGGGGAGGCCGGGGGGGCCCCACTCCTGCTGTCTAACTCCGGGTTTCTCTGGGTCAGTGTTCAGGCTCCTTCCCTGTTAAGTAGGACTGAAGCTCGGACACGTGTTGGTGCCGCACGAGCTGCATGTGAGCATGTTTGCTGGGGGAGCTTTGCTTCCTCTGGGGCAGCGGCATGAGCGTGCTCAGCACTCACTCCCTGGCACAGAGCACACACTGGCGAGTGGCAGCTTGGTGCCTGGGTGGGCGCGTGCCATGGCATCAGCTGCCTCCTGCATCGGGAGCCAGGAGGGCTGAGGTGGAAAGCAGCAGGAACGATCCCTGTGTCACTCACAGCTGCCCTGGCCCAGGAGTGACCAAGGGCCGCCTCCTGTGTGTGAGGCGCTGACCCTGCTTGCCCAGGGTCACCAGGAGCACTGGCTAATCACGCAGGTCCCAGGGCCCTCTCGGCCTGCCCGCCTGGTTGGGTGTGCTGCGCGCCATGCTCCGCACACCATGCTCTGCACGCTTGGTCGCCAGCCCCTCTGGTCGCCAGCGTGGCTGTGGGTGTCGCCTGCACTCTGATTACTGACGACCCCGGCATCACACAGGGACGACCAGTTCACTTGATGGTGAGCAGTGTTCGTGCGTGGAAACAGTCTTGCACATTGATTCGTATCTGTTGACTCCAAAACACGTGCTGGCTGGGGTGACTTGCTGGGGCTCCCCCTCGCTGGGGGTTTCCCGATGCGAGGGCCGCGGGCTCTGTGCATTCTCCGCTGGGGCCGTCCCGGCGGCCCGGGGAGGCGGGCTGTGGGCCTCTGCACTCACAGGGCCGATCACCGTGTCTTTCTCCTCAGGTTCTGTCCACGGTGCGTTCAGGAAAGGAGGAAGAAGAAGTAAGCCTGATGCCTGGACTAGAAGAGCAAGTTAATATATTCCTTCTTCGTGTTGCAATATTTTCTCTTCATTTTAAAACTACCTTGTTTCAAATGATATTTAAAAACTCAGTGGCCAGTTGTAATTCTGGATACTTCCTAAAACAAACAAGAATCCACCTGAGCCCTGTTTGCACGAGGAGCGATCTTACGGGGACTCGCCACAGTGACTTCATTATTGGAGACTTTGTACCGGCCCCGCGCCGAGCCCGGCAGGTGCGCCGAGGAGCCGAGCCTTCCGTGGGGGCTGCGGCGGGGACCGCCCAGCCAGTGCAGTACCGTCACTCTGCAGCTGAGGCGTGAGCCTGCGAGATCTGTCCCTGCTTCCTGGGGCTGTGCCCAGCACCTCTGGAAGCACATCGGTCCCCGCCGAGGCGTCTGCGCGTGTGGGACCTGGCGAGGCCTTGCTGGAGGGCATCTGCCGTGTCCGAGCTCTGGGCCGGGGCCCGTGGCCTGCCTGGGAAGGGCGGGCTCTCCCTGGAGGGGGAGGTCTCTGCTTCGCTGTGCACTGCCTTTTTCGTCTGGACTCCCAGTTCCCTCCGTGAGGGTTTTACCTTCTGGAGTAAACGGCTCTTCGTTAGCACACGGGTGGTCGTTACCGTGACCCACCCGCAAGAGACAGACAGCTGATGCTCCGTTTCTCTGGGAATTCCTGACGTTTTTACTGTGAAGATGAAATTATTGTAATAGCATGAAGATCGTGGGTCTGTGTGTATGTGAAGTGAGTCCAGTCCAGTAAGAGCTGATTTTAAACCTGTTATGTCGTACACCGGTCAGCAGCTCATGTCCGAGGGGACGACAATTATGTGATGCGATTTGTGAATTTCTCGTGCCACGCAGTTCTGGAATGAAGCTAGGAAACTAGAGTGTGTTTTCTGTTTAATTTGCATTCACCAAACCAATCCTGAACCGTTTTTTTGGGAATAGTTGGGGGAAATTGCATATGTTTGGTGTGCTGAGATCCATTTGTGATGGTGCATAGTGTGACTTCTGGGAGCATGCGTGGACTCTGAGACCCTCCAGCATACGTTTAGAGGAGCCCGAGGAGTCCCAAAGAAAGAGGGAAACCTGTTTCTGTCCTCGAGGCAGGAGAAGAAATCCAGGAGGCGGAGTCGAGATGTGAAATTCCCAACTGAAGAAGAATATTGTCTTCTTTATCAGGAGGCCTTCTGGAACGGTGCAGCTGCTTCCTCCAGTGGCCTTCTTTACCGAATGTTCCCTCCTGTTCTCTAATACTTCACCAAGGACAGGAGATGACATGGAGAGAAACTTGGGGGGCTGTGTCCTGCATGGGCCACTCCTCACCAAGGCAGTTCCTGGTCGGTAAATGAGAGCTGAATGTTAACTCCGACGTCAGAGGGCAGGGAGGGTCCTGCTGGACCCTACGTCTATGGTTCTCGGCGGGGCAGCCTGCGCCAGACCTGCTGTCCTGCTGTCCTATCTGGGGCTTCCAGGGGACTGCAGGTGAGGTCAGTTCGGAGAGGGCCACCCTTTCCATCCCAGGCTGCGTGGTTAGGGTAGGGGGTCAGCAGCTGGTCTGACAAGCTATCCCGGAACCGAAGCCTTCCTCCTGCTCAGAAAGGAGGGGTGGGGGCCTCAGGATGCGCGCCGGCCTGCACGTGCCCCTCCATCTCAGCTGCAGCCAAAAGTGAGGCTTGTTTGTATTTAGTAACTTAGCTTTTTGTTAACACAGGTGTTTAAAGATTGTGGGGAATAAATTGTGGAAAATTGTTTTCTTCACTCTTCTACCAGTTTCTGTGGAGAGGATAGGTAAGTACACGAGTTTGTGATGATTCTTTGGAAGCTAGTTTAATATTTGCACTGCATCTTAGAACACTTCCCGGCCGCCGCCATCATGGGGAACCCAGTGCCTGGGGGTGTGGGCGGATGGCTGGGCAGGGGCCTCCCTCACTGCGCAGGAGGGACGGCCGGCTTCCCTGTCGGGAGCTGGTGTGTGATGCCGTCCTCCGCTGGTCGCCGTGTGACGACCCAGCTGCCGGCTTTCTCTTTGTAGGTTCTGTGCCTGGCTGTCTCTAGTGTTTGCCTTTGTCGGTTGCATAAGTATCTCCAAAACAACAGCCATAGATAGAGCTTTGGAGACAATAAGACATGAGCAGAGTAGCAAGATTTATTCCCTGGAATGCCATTTGGGCCAGCACGGGTCCGCTGCCCCTCCCTGACTGTGAACGCCGATGCGACAACGCTGTTTGCTGGGGAAAGAATGTCCTGCCACCTGGCCCGGCTCCAGCCCCGCAGGGGCGGTGGGCGCCTGCCGAGGATCGCCCCGTGAGGCCTGGCCACCTACCTCAGGGTGATGCCCACCAGACTCCGTCTGCCTGCTGGGCACCAGATCTGACCCGGAGGTGGCTGCAGAGCCCTGTCCCTTGGGTTGAGGGGGGTCCCTGTTGCAGCCGCACCTGAGCCAAGGGTGCGGGCCCTCCATGGCTGTGGGGTTTCCTTGTAGGGAAGGAGTGCCGTGTTCAGAGGAGACTCAGCATGTTCCTTGCTCTCAGTGCTCTGTTAGCAGTCAGCAGTTTGACCAATAGCCTCTCGTTTTCCTCTAGAACAACACATGCTGCACTTACAAAAATAATTTGTTAAACTGAGCCCCCCACATCCGTGGCTGTGCTCGTGGAGCTGCTGCAGACCCTGAGCTGAGGCCCGTGTGACTGGGGTCCCCGGGCGGGCGGGTGTGAGATGCCACTGGCCATGGCCACGGAGCCTGGTGGCTTCCGGTCTGCACGGGAATGACGGGGGTTTGCTGGGACGCATGGGGACGGTGGCTTCGTCCCGGGCGGCCACGCGGCACTCCCGACTGGTAGCTGGCAGCCCTGGCCGGGTCTGCCTCGAGCAATAACACTCTCCGGAGAGCAGCTTCCCCGTGTGGCCGCGGCTGGAAGTCGGAACACTTGCCGCGGGCCTTGGAGATGGGAGGTTTTCCTCAGTTGTTAGTGAGCCGTGACTGGTCCTTGTTACCTGTGCCGAGAGGAGTTTTAAAACAAAGTCTAAGAAAAATGTTCTCATTCAGGAGAGAGTTCTGTGAAGTTTCTTTCTTCCTACAAATGTATTTTGTGGTGTTCACTTTTACCACATTTCATCCAAAAAGATGATGCAGCTTTAACACGAATGTTACATTTTATTTTCAAGGAATTATCTATGTTCCCTTTGTAAAGGAAAGATAATATTGTAAATCTTTTTATTAAATAATGTAAAGATGTATATCTGTATTTTTGGATCATGTTATAGATTATGGATATATTGTTTAATAAATAAAGTATTTTTTGGAACAAACGTTTGAGAAGGAGTCATTCTAGGAAGTGATAAGACCTCAGTGCTGTGGCCAGAGATGGTAAGTACACCCTCCGTTGAACTGTAAAGGGGTGTGCAGTGAACGGGAGGAGAGGTGTTTGGCTGCCCCGGGCCCGGGCAGTCCCGGCCTCAGCTGCCGCGGGGTCAGGAGCTGGTGCCTGAGCCCACAAGAAATGTCTGTGTAGAATACTTTGAGTTGCTGTTTTATAAAGGCATAAAGTGCTTTCTCTGGAACAGAAGGTCTGCCCTCCCAAATCTGCACAGGTGTGAAGACCCCTTTGGGAACTAAATAGTACTTAGGACATTTTTCCTTGAGGAGTGTTAATGGTCAGGGTCCTGAAACCCAGCTTGGTCACCACGACGGAGAGGCCCAGGCTCTGACCTGTTTTCCAGATGACAACCAATTCACAGACCCAGAGTCCTTGCTGGAGGGAGGGTGAGGTTCTGGAGGAAGGGCCTGGAATTTCCCTCTGGGCCCTCCAAGGGTGCTTGCAGCCATTTGTGGGGGTGACTGCCTAGGAAAAGGGAACACCAGTGTGTTGTTTTGGGGTGGGTGTGGTAATCTTCACTGGCTCTGAGAGGTTGCTGAGTCCCAGAGGTCCACGATGCCCCTGGTCGACTGGTCCGTGATCAAGTGACCGGTAACATCTGTCTGAGTGTGTCCACAGACCTGTGTGCTTGTAGCGGGGGCGCTGATTAGGATTCGGAGCTGGGGGGCTGGCTGCACCGCTTTGGGTAAGGTGGGGAGCAGGGAAGGGGGTGCCCTGTGGAGCTGGGACTCACGCCTGAGGGGAGCGCGCTGCCCGGTGGTGGCTGGCACCCCTGAAGGGAATGTGACGAGGCGGGGAGCTGTCACAGCGCTGGGGGTGATGCCACAGGAACACCCAGTGGGCCTCCCCCGCCTTTGTCTTCCTCAGGTCAGAGGCCTAACAGGCCCCACAGGCCAGAGGTCAAGGGCGTGCCAGAGCCCAGGGCGGCCAGCCCTGGAGGGGCTGTGAGAGCAGCGTTCCTGCCAGGTCTGGGTCCTGGTGTCCGCGTCACCCAGCCTTGGTGCGGCCCCTCTGACCTCTCTGCACTTGAGTCCCAGCTCTGGGCCTTTGTTCAGGAAAAGGTTCAGGCTGTGTGCACCGGCCGCTTTCTGAGCTTTGTGGGCTCTGCCTGTGATGCCTACCCGACTTGCTGGAATATCTGCCCTTTGGCTGGAGGTGGGGTCAGGGCAAGGTGCTGGGTGCTTGGGAGCCAGAGTTCCCTGCTGGGGGCAGAGGTCTGCAGGGAGGGGGGGCAGTTCTCAGGGGGTAGCCAGAGACCCCTGGGGGGTCAGAGTTCCCTGCTGGGGGCAGAGGTCTGCGGGGAGGGGGGGCAGTTCTCAGGGGGTAGCCAGAGACCCCTGGGGGGTCAGAGTTCCCTGCTGGGGGCAGAGGTCTGCAGGGAGGGGGGCAGTTCTCAGGAGGTAGCCAGAGACCCCTGGGGGGTCAGAGTTCCCTGCTGGGGGCAGAGGTCTGC
>NW_022589704.1:600877-610689 GCF_004348235.1 Phoca vitulina | reverse complement strand
GGGGGGCAGAGTTCCCTGGAGGGAGCCCCGCAGCAGGACGAGGAAGGGGGCGGTCAGGGTGGGCTACGGTAGAGCCGGCCCTCGGGAAGGGCTGGGAGAGTGCGTGGAACCTTGCCGGGCACACGGATCAAGGCCGGCTGTCTCGTGGTGCGAGACGGGCCAAATGACGCGCCGGGCGCAGTAGCCGCCCGCAGGGCTGGGGGCGGGGCCTGGAAGGTCTCCTGTCCCGTGGGGGGCGGGGCCTAGCGGGGGCGGGGCCGGGGCGGGGCCGGAGGGCGCCAGTGCGCAGGCTCAGTCGGTCCAGGGTCGGGCGTGCGGCGCTGGCGGCGGCGGCGGCGGGACGGGCGCGCGGACGTGAGTGCGCGCGCGTGGCCGCCCGGGGCCTGGGCCGAGGGGCCGAGGGGCCGAGGGGCGGCGGGGCGGGGCGGCGGGGTGACGGGGGCGTCGCGACCCAAGGCCGTGCTCTAGTGCGAGCCCGCGGGGCTGCGTCCTTTCCCCGGCGTGGGTGGCCCCGGGTCCCGGCCCTCGGCCCCGAGGGCTTCGCCGACGGCCGCCTCCCCCGGCGGGGAGCCGCGCTCGCTTTCCCGGGGGCACAGGGCGGGCGCGAGCCCCGAGGGCAGCACTGCCCCCGGTTCCGGCTCGGGTGGCCGGAGCGCCGAGTGCCGGAGTAGCCCGCGGAGGGGCGCCGCCCTGGCCCCTGTCCCTCGCCCGGGCGGCCGTGCGGGCCAGCTGGTGCAGGTGCGGGACCCGCCCGCAGCGCGGCCGGCAGCCGGGGAAGCTTCCCTTCCCCACCCTTGCTTTTAATTTCTGCACTTTTTAAACTCGTGACAATGTGTACATAAGACATAGAATTTACCCTTTGAACCATTTTAAGTTGCATAATTCAGCGGCATCCGTCCTTTTCAGTGCCTTAGACCCTGGTTTTGTCCTGAAGCAGGAGGGGTTAAGAGGGAGCTATGTTATTGCCAATGTTAGAATCGGACTCAAGCCAGCTCCAGCCAGCGTGGGCCGCGCAGTGAATTCCCAGGAGGGAAACCCGTGCCTGGGTCAGGCTCAAGGGCAGCTCGCCCAGGGCCTCTGTCCCCCATGCCCCCAGCGCGCCTCTCCTGGAGGCCGAAACCTCACTGCCTCACCGTGGAAGACACGTCTCTTCCTGGACCCGACCTGGACTTGGGCCGTGCTGGGCTTCCTCTCGGTAGTATTCCAGAGTTGCAGGTCCTATCACTTGCTTTTTAGGGCAGGAGCGATGGTGCCCCATCTGGTGCCCAGGCAGCTGGTGCAGCTCTTCCGGTGGCAGGTGGTGTGCGCTCGGGGAGCCTCTGTGCAGCCCAGGACATGGGCATTGGCGTCCAGGATCCCCAGCCTGCTCAGCCCTTGGGGGGCCACGGGCACCAGCCACCTGGTCTGCAGAAGCAGCTCATCCACATCCCCCTGTGCCCCCGAGGTGGTGCTGACCCAGGAGCGCTACCCCGTGACGCGGCTGCCATTCTCCGTGGTGTCTGAGGAAGACCTGGCAGCCTTTGAACGCATCATCCCCGGCAGGGTCGTCACAGACCCGGAGGTGCTGGAAGCTTCCAACGTGGACTGGCTGAGGACGGTCCGAGGTGAGTGAGGGTCTGTCCTCATGCTTCAGGGGGATGGGTGTGTGATGAGCTTTGGGTGGAGGAGCCTGGGGTCACTGGCACATACCCCTTCTTGTGCTGACGAAAAGCTGTACTGTGGTTTTAAAGTCTTCTGAGAACAACATTCATAGAGGTTTATTGGTGGGTGCGTGACCTCTGCAAATCAAAAGACAAAAGAGCCCCCTGGCTGCTCTGAGGGATGCACGTTGATTCCTGGTGCTGCTGTGACGGAGAACCACACACTGTGCAGCAGAAGCTTACCCTCCCCCAGGCCCGGAGGCCAGAGGTCTGACAGGAGGGCGTGGGCCAGGCCATGCTCCCTCCAGAGGCTCAGGGAGGCTCCTTCCTGCCTCTTCCAGCTCCTGGGGGCTCCAGGCGCCCCTAGACCTGTGACCGCTTCACTCCCATGTCCGGCTCTGTCTCCTGGTGGCCTTTCCCTGTGTGTCTGTGTCTCAGATCTCCCCCTGCTTCTCTTTAAGGGCACCTGGCATCACCCTAAGTCCAGGACCTTCTCATCTCAGGATCCTTAACTTGATTACGTATGTAAAGACCCTTTATCCAAATAAGGGCACGTGCACAGGGTCTGAGGGATAGGATGTGGACGTACTTTGGGAGGCCCAGTCTGCCCATGGCAGCTCTCTTGGGCAAGATGCGTGGGTGCTGGTTTGGCCGCCCATGCCTCCTTCCTCTCAGCACACGCCTGTTTGTCAGCTCCTGGATTCTCAGCCTTCCAGACCCAGCACACCCTCTCCCGTGAGAGAGAGCTTCTAACACTCTGTGTTCTCTCCTGGAACATTTTCGGAGATAACGTAAGCTGCCTATTCAGACAGTTACAAAACCAATACGATGTTCTTGCTAGAACATTAAAGAGAGCTAGAAGACAACCAGTTTACAACAAAGTTATGTATTAGACACGGAATGCCGGGACACGCTGGGCAGCCAGGACCGCAGGCAAGGCTGGATCCGGCGCACGTGGGACTTGAAAGAGCAGTCAAGGGGGGTGTTGTGTGGCGGCGACTCAGCCACTGCAAGGGAAAACTCCGAGAGAGGGTCCAAACCAGCTGTGGCCTGAAGTATAGTGCGTCTGGAAATGGTGCGGAGTCTTGAGCACGTGGAGTTAGGGTGTGGGCTCAGATCACCGAGACACGCTGTACTCGCAGGGAAAGACAGGTCGGAGACCTTGGAAGTCTTCGGACTGTTCTTCTTTTTTTTAAAGATTGTATTTATTTGAGAGCAAGATAGAGACAGAGATAGTGGGAGAGAGCACGAGCAGGGAGGAGAGGGAGAAGCAGGCTTCCTGTCCGTCCCAGGCAGATGTTAACTGATGAGCCACCCAGGCGCCCTCCTCGGGCTCTTCTTTATGGCCTAAGTGCCCAGACTGGAAGGGCGTCCAGCCCCACCCTGCCCGCTAAGTCAGGGCCTCGCGGGGGGGTGGGGGATGTTGCCAGGCTGCGAGCCCACCACCCGCACAGGGCCTGCAGGCTTGTGTGCGGTGCTCCTGGAGGCAGGAGAGGGTGCTGTCCACCCTGGGCTCAACCAAGCCGGGCCCCGGCCCTGGCTCGGCACTGCTGCCTGAGTGCCAAGCGCCACAAACTGGGGATGGGGCTCCCACCTCAGGTAAGAACCCAGTGTGCTGGGTGCTCAAGGCTTAGGGTGTCTTCCTCCTGGGGCTTCCAGAGCAAGTGCACCCTGTGACTGGGATGCGGACTGTCTGCCCTCCCTCCCTGGACAGGGCTTGGCTGTGTGCTGGGGGCTCTTCCTGGAGGTCTGTGTGCCTGTGTGGACGACCCCCCACCCCCACCCCTGGCTGCTGACACCTGAGCTCAGGAGGGCGGCACTGGGGCTTATTCATGTCTGAATCCGCAGGACTTGATGCCCAGCACCTGCCCAGTGGGTGTCTGCTGAAGTAGTTTGTTCAATTTCTGTCTAAATCACCCTTTTATGTGGCTTTCTTTTGAGAAGAAAGCATGTCTAAACTTACGATCATTTAAATTTTAATCTCGGAGTTCTATAGAAAACGCAGCTAGTAAAAGCTGATTAGGATTTTACAATTTTCTTAAAAATAGATTTTATTTGAAATGGAAACTGTTAGTAAGTATCCTGTCCAAAAATTAGATCCCTTGCTCATGGGTGGACCCCATAAACTTCGGTGGGCACCTCATTGTGTGTCTGCACATGGTGCAGGGCTGGGGTCCCAAACATGAAGCTGGACAGGAGGCTCACCTGAGGGACGGTGGCATGAGCTGCACGCCAGGTGGGCATGAGTGCCCAGGAGAGGCCCCCATCACAGGCTGTTTCCTTGGAGTCTGGGGAAGCCACCTGGAAGGGTGTCCTGGGACAGGAATAGCCAGCGCAAAGCCTCTGAGCAAGGCCACGCTTGGCGTGTTTGTGGAGCCATAGGCCCAGGTACAGCTGGAGTGGATGGACGAGGGGGAGGTCAGAGAGCGAGGGGGCCAGGTCATCGAGACCTCAGGGCTGTGTGAGTCCTGGTAGCTGATGGGGGGCTGCTGGGAGGCCAGGAGGAGAGAGGGGCCCATGGCCTGAGGTGGCTCCCATGTCGGGGGAGGCTTTCACTCCGCAGTCGTGGAACCTGGGAGCAGAGCACGAGTCTTCGAGGGCGGTCAGCTGAAATGGTATCGGGTTCTGTGTGTGCGGAAGGAAGAGTCCAAGACGTGCTCATGGGCGAATAGGGTGTCAGAGGAGTCAGGATGCAGGGCCCCTTGGCCTGAGCAGTTGCAGAACTGGCCTTCCACTTGCTGAGTAAAATGGCAGGAGGTGCCGCTCTGTGGAGAAGCCAGAGGTCTGGGCCTGGACAAGTCCAGATGGACACGTGAGGGGGCCTGTTGGGCTGTGAAGCCGGCTAGCCCAGGGCAGGGTCCGAGGAGGCTGGTGACCGCTGTGGTCCATGGGGGTGAGCAGGCACCAGCCAAGGGGACCGAGCAGGTGTGGCCGGGGCTCCGGGGAACCTGGTGCGTGTGTGAACAAAGGGGAAGCCAGGGGTCGGCAGGGATCGGCAGGGGTCGGGAGCAGCTGCTGCACTGGGGACCGTGGCAGGAGGCCGTCCGTAGCATGGAAGCGACACGTGTGCCACTGGAGCTGTTTGTGGGGGCTTGGGAGGCAGACGGGAGCCCCGTCTGGTGGATGCACTGTGCTGTCGGGGGGGACAGAGAGCTGAGGCTGTGGGGACGGGGTCAAGAGAAGATGTTTTTTTCCTTTTCGGGGCTGGTTTCGGACGAGCCTGCCGTCGCAGCAGGTTAATAGTGGAATGATCTGGTAGAGAGGGAAGAGCGAGGAGCTTGGTGAGAAACGGGGGGTCGCCGTGAAGTTGCCCAGGAGGTGGGCGTGGAGGGACCCGGGCCCAGGGAGGGGTCGCAGTCTCAGGGGGAAAGACAGTGGGGGCCCGTGCAGAAGCAGGTGGGTGCTGCTGAGGTAAGGCTGGGGGAGGCCATGGGAGCTGCGGTCTGTGGGAGGGGGGAGGCGTGTGAGAGACTGCTGCCTGTCCCCCGGGAGGCAGGACAGGGAGGGCCCAGGGACTGCTGCCCAGGGGTGGGAGGAAGCAAGCCAGAGAGTCGTTCCCGGAGCCTGGGGAGCAGGACCCTCAGCCCAGGTTCCCAGGGAGCTGAGAGAGAAGAGGCAGGACCCGAGTTCGAGGTGAAAGTCTCATGTGTCAGGGTCAGCAGCGTTCTGCAGAGGTTCAGATGGGCAAGATCTGAGGCTTGCCGGCCACTCGGTCTGTGCCACAGTCCGTTGTCCGAAAGCAGCCACACCAAATAAATGGGCATCAAACTGTGTCCACACGGCTCCACTTACAAACGTGGCCTGGCTGGGCGTGGCCTGCACGCGGGGCTTGCCAGCCCTGATGTAGCTGGGTGCTCTGGTCACTGGGAGGAAGGCAGGGAGACTGCCCGCTGGGAGCGCTGGGGGTGTGCATGCTGTGACAGGTGCATGCTGTGACAGGTGACAGGCCATGCCCCAGGAGGGTCCTCTCGTGCCCCAAGCCCAGTGGCACCCTGAGTGAGCGAGGGCCTCGGACGGCTGCTGGGAAGCCAAGAGGGCCGAAGAAGCAGGTGGTGGGCAGCATGTGGACGGTGCCGCTGAGACCAGTGAAAGGCATCTGTCCCCCACCAGTCTGCTGAGCCTGCCTTTGTCGAGCGGAAGGACATGAGCTGAGGGCCAGAGAGACCGACGCTTTCGCCTCAGCTCGTCCCTGACCGGCGCCCTCCAGAGCTCTGACTCTGCTCCATCTGCCTTTGCTGCTTCTGTTTTCCCCTCTGTCCTTTGAGTCCGTCCCTAACCTCTGAGGCTCTGTGCACATGAGACAGGAGACTAGGGCATAGCTGGAGTTTCGAACCTTGGGGGCAGTCTGCCCGAAGATTCCTTCCCTGCTTCCTCCCACACGTCCCAGAGGAAACACAGTCACCATCCAGCAGCATGTCCACGGCTGCCTCCCTTTGGCCAGCGTCCTGAGGTGGACAACAGAGCCCTAAGGCCTCCTGGAGGCTCGGGCAGGGGTGTGCTGGGAGAGCCAGTTACTGAAAAATTGTTAGAATTTTGCAGCAAGCCAGTTGTGAAACACAGCCCTTATTAAAAATTAAAGTATGTAAATATATGATTAAGTTATATTTAAAGCAAGGATTATAAATATATATATATTTATAATTTATAACAAAAAAAAGTAAGCTAAGAGATACAGCCAGATCTCAAAGCCGCATGAGAAGTCACTGACGTGGGGCGGGGGGGGGGGGGTGCTGTGCCTCCCGCCTTCCTGAAGCCTCCTCACCTGCTTCTGCATTTGGAACAAAGTCAGAGGGGCAGAGAGAGCCTGCCTGTCTCTGGGAGGCGGTGGTCAGGAACACCGACGGGCTGGCATCCAGGGGCTCCTGCTGGCCACCTCTGGGCTCCCATAAATCGAAACAGCTGAGAGCCGGCACCTGGTGCATAAAACAAGAGCCGTGAGCGCACACCGCTTTGATGAAACACTTACAGGCGCGGGATGGGAAGCCCCCTCCCCGCGGCAGAAAGTCCAGTACTACACACAGGTGGAGGGATGGATTCGGACAGGTCACTGGCTCGATGTCAGGTGTCTCCCCACAAGGGATGTGCGGTTATGGGGGAAACACAGTCACTCCCAGCGAGCAGCCAGGCAGGTGCCCCTGGCCGTGGACGTGGGCCTGGACATCCGTGCCGTGGCCTCCCCGCCCAGGGAGGCGGGGCCCGTTTTTGACACCTCGCCCTTGTCCTGGAGGTTCGCGGGCTTGTTGCTGACCGCGGTTGTGCGGGTGGCCTGCAGAGGAAGGAGGATCTTCCCTTTCCGGAGGGTACACTGAGCGCTGCCCTCCGTGAGTGTAACGTGCTCCTTGGTGTTGCAGGTGGTAGCAAGGTGCTGCTGAGGCCCCGGACCTCCCAGGAGGTGGCTCACATCCTCAGGTGAGGAGCCGGCACCGCGGGGGCCCACGGGGCCGCGGCGGGCGCCTGGGGAGGGCACGCATCAGGGAGGGAGACAGGCCTTTTCTTGCAAACAGCATTCTTTCATTGTTCTATGCCAGTAAACTCACGTTGAAATTGGAAAACAGAAAACCATAAAGAAAACCCCGCGAAAGCAAGCCCTCTCTTCCCTCCAGAGGTGGCCCCTGAGGGGTTTTGCTCCCTCCAGCTGCTCCTTCTCTGCCTGGAGTGGTTAACTGCTGTCACATCGTGTCTGTGATGGGAGCGCTTCTCTGTCTTCCCCATCTGGCCGTTTCCGCGCCACGTCTAGGTGCTCCTTGCGCTTCCAGGCCAGTTTCTGGCGGAGGTCTAACAGACACGTGGGGGGCTGCGTTGCTTTTGGTGGACAGCAGGGGGTGCTGCTGCTCGGGGCCTTGTGCAGGGAGGGGTGTGGCCTCTCAGGAGGTTCCCCCCAGGAGTGCCACCCTGTCCGGGACCGTGCAGCCTCATGGGTAGACCCCGGTCTCCTCAGACTCACCGGCTGAGCACAGGGACTGAGGAAGCCCCCATGGAGGCCACGGGCAGGAGGAAGGGGGACTCAAGGTTCGGTGGGCTCGCAGCCAGGGTTGGCCTGGATCGCGTCCTGCAGGGATGGTGGTGTGGGTGGAGGGACGGGACCCCGATACCCGTCCTGTGCTTGTCCCAGGTACTGTCATGAGAGGAACCTGGCTGTGAACCCGCAGGGGGGAAACACGGGCATGGTGGGGGGCAGCGTGCCCGTCTTTGATGAGATCATCTTGTCCACCGCCCAGATGAACCAGGTCATCAGCTTCCACAGCGTGTCAGGTAAGCCTGCACTGCGGCCGGGTGGTGGGGGCCCGGGCTGGGGAGGAGAGGCCCGGCTCTGTCTGCCCTGGGGTGCTCTCTGGTCGGTCACTCAGGTGGCTTGTGCGGTGGGGCTGAGGTGAAGGGGGTGGGCTTTTGCCGCAGCCCCTCCGACTCTGACATTTTCTGACCAGGACGGCCCTTGGAAATGGGGTGCAAAGGGTGGGGTACAGGGAAGTACCAGGCGCCTCCCGCTCAGTGGCCCCAGCAGTCTGTCCAGCAGGGCATTTGGGGTGGGGCATCCTCTGTGCTGGGGGCACCTGGGCACGGGAGCTCCATGCCAGCAGCGCCCCAGAGTCACACGTCCCCGGTGGTGGGATCAGCCCCGGGCGAGGGGCTGCTGCCTTTATAGCGACGCTCTTCAGCTCTTTTCCGCAAGAGTGTGTGCCTGAGGACTTTCTTCTTTACTTTTGCCCTAGCAATTTCTCTTTCTCGTGGTAAACAATAAGGGTCACTTCTGGGGGACGGGTCTGGGGACACGCTCCCTTTCCTCGGTCCGGGTTTGGAGGGGGACCCCCGCCCCGGGGCTGACCCCCGCAGGGGCCCCGCGATGAGTCTCCTGGCTCCTCCTGGGCTGAGAGCAGCCGCGGCAGCGCTTTGGCTTGGCAGGGACCCTGGTGTGCCAGGCGGGCTGTGTCCTGGAGGAGCTCAGCCGCTACGTGGAGGAGAGGGGCTTCGTCATGCCCCTGGACCTGGGGGCCAAGGGCAGCTGCCACATCGGGGGAAACGTGGCGACCAACGCTGGTGGCCTGCGGTTTCTGCGCTACGGCTCACTGCATGGGACTGTCCTGGGCCTGGAAGTGGTGAGCTGCGGCGCCAGCCCGCTTTCCTCTGTGTCCCCTGTGCCCGTGTCCGAGTGGCCCGGCTCCCCAGCCTCTCCCCAGTGCTGAGTGTGCTCAGCGTGTGAGGTCTCCGCAGGGGCCCCGACCCGGCTTGGCTCTGGGGGGGTCTGTGCCCCCTTGGGCACTCTCTCTGGGTCTCGGGCAGTTGGGGCGGTGCGGGGTGAGGTTGGGAAGCCTTGTGGATGAGGGGTCTACAGGGCGCGGCCGGTGCAGCGTGGTCTCTGCCACGCCCCTGCTTTGGGCCCTGAGCTCCCTGGGGGTGGGAGCATGAAAGTCCTTCTTTCAGCCCGATTGGGCGCCTCAGGCCTGGGGTCACCCCGGGGCCTCCGACTGGGGTGGGGTGGGGGCTCATGCCTGGCTCTGCTTTCTGAGGGCCCCCGGGGCATGGGAGCGGGAGGAGAGGGGTGTCCACGAGGGCCCATGTGTAGGGCCTTGCTTCTCTCCTCCTCGGCTAGGTACTGGCCGATGGCACCATCCTGAACTGCCTGACCTCCCTGCGGAAGGACAACACGGGCTATGACCTGAAGCAGCTCTTCATCGGGTCGGAGGGCACACTGGGGGTCATCACGGCTGTGTCCATCCAGTGTCAGCCCAAGCCCACAGCGGTGAACGTGGCTTTCCTCGGTAGGCAGGCCGTCAGGGTGCACCACTCGGTGCCCTGTCCGTCGGCATGAGGGAGGCCGTTGCCGCCTCTCCTGGCTTCTCTCCGAGGGATGGTGCTCCCAGAGTGAGGTCTGCAGGGGAGCCTCCCCCGTCTCGGGGCAGAACACACTTTGTTCTGGAGCAGAACTGGGGCTTTGCTCAGCTCTGCCACCCTGTCTGGCTCGTTGACTCTGAGGGAGATGGTGTCATTTCTGGTGTGTGCGCTCCCGGATCAGTCACAGCCGTAGGAACACTGCCCGCCCTGTCCCCTGCTGTCCCTGCTGTCCCCGCCCTGTCCCCTGCTGTCCCCGCCCTGTCCCCCTGCTGTCCCTGCTGTCCCCACCCTGTCCCCCTGTCCCTGCTGTCCCCGCCCTGTCCCCCTGCTGTCCCTACTGTC